>NC_049901.1:30349709-30693961 GCF_001411555.2 Juglans regia | reverse complement strand
GAGAACCCTATGGCATATGGTTGGCACTAAATTGAAATTCTCCACTGCTTACCACCCCCAGACAGATGGTCAAACTGAAGTTGTCAACCGCAGTCTTGGCAACTTATTAAGATGTCTGGTTCAGGAGAATCTTAGGAATTGGGATTTGATCCTCCCTACAGCTCAGATTGCATATAACAGTTCGGTGAATCGGTCTATAGGTATGAGTCCCTTTGAAGTTGTTCATGGCTACAAACCTAGGAAGCCTTTAGACCTTATTCCCATGTCTCCTCATGCTCATGTATCTGTGTCAGCTGAGGCTTTTGTTCAACATCTTCATGACTTGCATATTGAGATCAATAAACAACTTGAGGCTAGTAATGCATCATATAAACTGCAGGCTGATTTGCATAAACGACATGTTGAATTTAAAGTTGGGGATTATGTTATGATTCGAATTAGACCGGAACGGCGTCCACCTGGATCCGCTTCCAAATTGCAAGCACGTAGTGCTGGTCCTTTTAAAATTTTAAAGCGTGTTGGTCCAAATGCATATATTATTGATCTTCCATCACATTTTGGTTACCACCCTACTTTCAATGTTGAGGACTTAGTTGCTTATAAAGGCCATTTCAATCCCTCCAGTGATCCTTTTCTGCCTCCATCTGTGAACCTTGATCCTGAACCTTTTGTAACTCCTAATCCACTACCATCCATCACAGCACACAAAGATAAAATTGATACTATTCTAGATGAACAGATTGTGTTGACCAATGATGGAGAGGTTCAGCGTTTCCTTGTTCGTTGGGTCGATCGACCATATTCTGACTGTACATGGATTCTCAGAGAGACACTACAGCAGCTTGATCCAGATTTATTAGAGCTTTATTGGAGCCAGCAGGATCTTCCTTTGCCTGGGTCACCAGCCACCTGTTCTAGAGCAGTGGGTAGAGACACCAGATTCAGACCTCCACTCACACATGTTTATGGCCGTCGGAAGAAGCGTGCTCAACCACTTAGCTTATGGTTGGGTGATTGATTGCAGCCTTAGTGTGACTCATCAACTTGGCAGAATCAAGCTTTTTCCACCCCAGGAGAGTTGATGAGGTCATCTCCTTCTATTATTGTTTTAGTTATTTTATTAATGTTTTGTCTATTTTATTTAGGGTTGTATTGCCCTACTACTTAAAGACATTTTCTATTTTTGTCATTTTATTAATGTGTTAGTTATTTCATTTAGGGTTTGTGTTGCCCTACTACTTAAAGACATTTGAAGGAATTTTGAAGTTAGTTGATTTTGAATGCAAAAACTGATGCGCTAGCCGCCCCCTTCAGTCCCGATTGTCTTCTTCTTCTCCCTCCCTCCTCTCTCGTTCTTTTCTCTTCTCTATTTTCTTAATATTCTGCTCTACCTCTTGTCTCATTTCTACCCTACATCAATATATATATATATATATATATATCTACTATATATATAAGTGCCAATGTTGGATGAACAATATTTTCGTCTAACATATTTTTTTTCAATTTTGTCCCTTATTTTATGAGGAATTTATATTTTGTTCTATTTCTTTTATTTCTCCAATTATGGCTATATTGTCTTTTTACATTTAAGAATTTCTAACTTCTTCTGATGGGTTGAAACCTTCTGGACATCAACAGTGTTTTCCTCCACTATTTTCTTTCCAATTTTGTCCCTGATTTCCAATAAGGAAGTATATATTATAGAGAAAAACCCAAGAAATGACAAGAACCCATTAATCCTTACCACTAAACCATGCTGATGAAAATCTACGCCCTCCATAAAGAAAACTCACATACAAGTTTCAAACTTTTAAATTGAACCAAAAAGAATAACACAACCCAGAAACAAATAGATCTACACTCCAGATTAGCGAAGAAAAATAACACTGAGGAAAGAAGAACAAATTTCACATGCAATCGAGAAACCCACCAATTTCACAAACACCAGTGTGTCACAACACTCCAGATTTACGAAGAAAAATGCTACCTTTCCGAAGGTTTTTACGAAATAGTAGAAATTAAAAAAAAAACTAGAAGAGTCTGTGCTTGACAATGGTGAGGATGACGACGCATACCGAGGTAGTCTCCATCAGCATGAGAAAAGGAGAGCCCAATGCCGTCCACTCCTCTTCGGACTCCCAACACCATTACCAACCAAACGAAGCCAACAAAACAAAGAGAAAAAGAATGGGCTTTAAGAATGTGTGAACAGTACACATGGAGGCAAAGTATCTGCACAAGATAATAAAACGAGAACGACCACCCTGATTGCATCTTTTTGGAGGGTGTTTTTGTATGTAAGTAAAAAGGTTTGATAGAAACTGAGTGACCATGTCGGCGGAAGAAGAGAACAGAGAGAGAGAAGTAGGTGGGTTGGGGGTAAAGGAAAAGATGAGGGTATTTTGGACTTTTATTCTTCACATGTGAAAAACAGAGAACTTGGCACAGGTAGGCTGGGGGGAAAGGAAAAGAGGTGAAAATAATACATAGAAAAATAAGAGAGAAAGAAATAGATAAGGAAAAAAAAAATACTAAATTTTAAAATCAAATTTTTTATTCTTGATCTAAAATTTAAATTTTTTATTATAAATAAAATGATGAGTTTTAATAAATAGTTTTTAGGAAAATAGAGTCATCTGAATAATGAGAGTTCTTAACATAAAATAAATTAATGAATATTAAATAATATTTTAAAAATAATTAAATCATTTAAATAAATTGATTTTTTAATTTTTTTTATATTATTTTCGAAACTCTAAAATATAAAAAAGTTTACTTGAAAATTAGTCTTTGTTCAATAACGCTACAAATACCTCATTTAAAATAATTTTGGTAAAATATTTTGAAGATTTTAGAATACTTAACTCAATTTAAAACTCTTCAGCTAGATTTAAAATAAAGATATTAGATTTAAAATGATTTTTTTTTAAAAAAAATGTTATTCATCATCTCCACATCACACATCAATATAGATTTCTTTTTTCTTTTTTTTTTTTTTCTATGTGTAAACACATATATTTAAACCAGTGTTTTAAATTTCGTACCGTACCGGCCGGTACGGTCGAAATTTTTCGTTTCGGCCGTTCGGCCGGTACAGGTACTATATCTGTTCCGTACCGGCCAAAATACCGGCCATACCGGACTAAATTTCGACCTGTACCAACCTATATTTCGGCCTGTATTTTTTTTTTTTCGTTTTTTCAAACGACAAACTTTTTTTTTAACCCCTAATTCAAACTAGACTATTTATAATTTTTATATATATGTATTTATATATAATTTATTTATATATAGACTATTAGTATGGAATATAATTTTTATATATATTTATATATATAATTTATTTATATATCGACTATTCCGAAACGTTATCCCGAAACGGTATCGGTATCGAAATATTTCGTTCCAGTGTCCTGACCGATACGACCTCCAGTACAATATTCAAAACATTGTGGGTGGGGCCTCTTGCCCCTACATGGTGTGGGTGAGGTTGCCCACACCGCCCAGGTGGGGCCGGGGCAGTGGATGTAGGGTGGCGGCAAGAAACCACCCCTACCGCAGCTACAACAGAGTCTCTTCACCTCCACCTGAGACCCAAAAGTCTACAATGATGCCACATCAATTCCAACGAAGTTGATTTTTATACGGTATTTTGGAATAAAAAAAGTAGAAAGAAAAATGAAAATTATTTTGTTGTCTAATCTTTTAACCCCATCAAAGGAGCCTTGAAACCAAATGTCAGCACATGCATAAAATAAATCATATTGAGATTTCTATGTGACAACGATGCGATCACTGGTTTCTAAAATAATGACAGCATTTTGTGCAACACAAGAAGATGTCATCCATGATATACCAGTACAACAAGATGCGATCACTGGTTTGTTGATGCCCTTCGTCGTGTAAGAATAAAGGCAGATTCAAATTATTGCAAAAACAAAGACATATATAAAGAGAAGATTGAGGTAGCCCTTGCACTGTGCTCATATCTGTGCAATACAGACCGCTTACATTGCTTTACCGGTAATTCATTTCGAGGCTCCTTCAAACTGAGACCGTAGCAACTCGTATCTCTTAAGCTCAGCTGTGGAGATGGAAGGAGAAAGCACTTCTAAGACCTGATAAGTTATGGCAAAGCATTCGCACATTAAACTCCAGATACTGGCTTTTCAACTATTTTTTATGGGTTAGACTGAAAAAATTTGACTAATTATTATCTTGAAACAGTCTCATGCAAACGCACGACTTTCTTTGATAAGTGTACTTTACGTATAATTTGTCGATCAGTCTAAAGTATCGAACTATTAAATATTTCAGCAAACCACAGATACGATTTGATAGGAAATAATAGTCATAAACATTCAATGTGGTTTTCTGGCATTCTCATTAGTTAAGTATGAAAATTGTAACTCAGGAAGACTAGTGAAAAGCGGAAAACTTCTTCAGAAATCATTCATCATCATATCAATCGATAGAATAATTTCAACATATTCCAAAACAATGAGATACTTTCATGGCCCAGAGCTCTATTGCTTAGTACTATTCTTCTCTATTATGGCTAATTCCAAAGGAACAAAAACTCCCTTGGACGAAAAATAACTGTCATACCTTCACAAAATCATCATATTCGACAACAACAGAGTCTGCTTGATCATCAGTGAGAGAAGAATCTGAATCAACACCCAAAACCTACAAGAAAGTAGACCAGTCTAAGTACCTCGTCTCATTAGTGAACAAACCATGAATCATGACAGCAACAATTAGGTGTACAATTGTGCAAATGATTGCACCAACTAAAACAGGCCATAAGATAAAATCCAACAAAATACCCATCAGCAAAATAACCTTCTACTATTTCTAATTATTAAAGTTAGACATATTTAGTCAGAACCAAGGTTATATTGTACAAGTATATCTACATATATAGGGGTATATATATATATATATGTGATGTATTACATATATATATGTGATGTATATTCTGTAGTGCTGACTCCTGACATAAAATAAATCCGGATATAATGTACACTGGCCTCACCTTGCGTTTTGCAGCATGAAACCAAGCATCTGCACATAAAGCATACATGTCTGCTCCCGTGAAGTTTGGGGGGCATTTCTTTGCTATCGAGTAAAGTGATACATCTTGATGCAATTTAAACTTTCGTGTAAGTGCTTTGAGGACCCTGAAAAGTGAAAATCAGGATGCAAATAAAAGCACATTGCATTAATAATCATACACAATTTGTTTGTTTTGAGCGAAAAGTTATACACACATTTGGTGGATCTTAAATCACAAGTTGACTAACGTATTTGTATCCCTTCTTGCAGAGGAGGTCCATTAAACCAAAATAGTTATCCTAAAAGATTTACATTGTGTGTGTGCGCGGGCGTGTGAGAGAGAGAGAGAGAGAGACTAACCGTTCCCGATAAGATGCATCAGAATTAACTCCCACATATAGCAGCTTATCAAATCTGCCAGGCCGTAAAAGTGCTGTGTCAATTAGATCTGGTCTGTTGCTTGCCCCTATTATAAACAGGTCCTAGAAGCCAGAAAGATTGAAAAAGATAGTCCTCCCTTTAGGATTAAAGTTAAAGAAGAAAAAAAACAGTAGTTACAGGAAAAATGTGAATGAAAAGTACTATAATCACCTGTGATGAATCATTTAGGCCATCGATCTCTGCAAGCATCTAGTGACAAGATAAAGTTTCCGGTTCAAGTATTTCCAAAGGGAACAAGACAAACAATCTGCCAAAGTTTATAGCAAATATTCATTTTCACCTGAGAAACCACTCTGTCCATTACACCCCCAGAATCTCCAGAGGCCCCTCGAGCTGGAGCAAGAGAATCAAGCTCGTCAAAGAAGATAACACATGGGCGTGCTGATCTTGCCTGAAAAGCAATGTTCAGTATCATAAATAGTGAGTTGCAGAAAATGGTCATAAGACTACGCCATATTTGGGGAAAATAAAGAACACGTGACAAATATTTGATCAAAACAAGAAAAAATTACCTTCTGGAAAATGTCTCGAACATTTTTCTCAGATTCTCCAATATACATGTTGATCAGCTCAGGCCCTTTTACACTGAGAAAGTTTAGGGAACACTCAGTTGCAACAGCTTTCGCCAACAAAGTCTGAAGTTTGAAACAAAAAGTAAAAAAAGTTACCAAACAGGTTCTTGAATTTAAAAAAAAAAATGCAGAGAGGGAGAGAAAAGGTAAGTTGAAAAGTCACTAGTAACAATGACATGCCAGAACGTACTTTTCCTGTTCCAGGAGGACCATACAGAAGAACACCAGATCGCTTACGCAACCCAGATGAGAATAAATCCTTGTGCAGCAGAGGTAACTGCATATATGACAAATAAGAATGATCATAATAATCAGAACTAATTACTGTGCAAGCTAGAAGTGGACTTTGAAGCCTACTTCATAAATTTCATATTATGTCTTACGAAATGAGCAAGATATATGGAGACCATCAGCATCATGTCATCTAGTCATTTCTATGGTGAAACCTAGCACAAACCAGAAGAAAGCATTCGACTGGGTGGAGTATAACTGTATAAGTCCATACTGACACGTTCACAGATGCATGACTCTCCAAACCTCTTTAATATTTCTTTTTACTGGCACCAAGTGTCCGGAACAAAGTCCCTACTAATCTCGGAGGTACACAAGCTTTCGGCACGGAGTTTCTTGCAAGTGCACCTTAGGTAAATTCAAGGGAAAATTCCCCCCAATCTGATGGCCCCTAGAAATTGTTTGCACCCAAGGGTTTGAACCTTATACCATAAGGGAGCATACCACTAAGACTAAGGCTCTTTTTTTTTTTTTTATAAGTAATCAAAGTGTATTAATAAAAGAATAGGCAATGCCATGTGTGGTACAAAGAATGCCCTAACTATGTAGGGACATTAGATACAAGGAAATCATGGAAGTCTTGTCCATTAAAATTAACGGAAGAGGCCCAAGTACAAAGGGTTCTAAAAAAGAATGCAATAAGTTCCTCCATCGTTCTCTCTTTGTCCTCGAACGTCCATTCATTAAGCTCCTGCCATAAACTCCACATGATGCAAATAGGAATCATCTTCCATACAGCCTCTGATCTGCCGATCTCCTCTTAGATCTGTCCAGCTAGCCAAAACCGCCATTACTGACTCTGGCATTACCCAACCCAAGTCTAGTCTTCTAAATACCTCGTTCCATAACCCTCGAGCTACTTCATAGTGTAGTAGAAGATGGTCCATGGATTCACCTCCATTCCTACACATGCAACACCAATCTGCGATGATCACCCCTCCTTTCCTCAAATTATCCGTTGTGAGGATCTTATCCAAGGAAGCTATCCACACAAAAAAAACTGCTTTGAGAGGCGCCTTATGTCTCCAAATTCTTTTCCAAGGAAACTGAATAGGGAGCTCATGTGAAAGGGATTTATAGAACGAGCAAACCGAGATTGCACCACCCGAAGGTATCCACCACAATGAGTCGGCATGTCGGTTATTCAGTTTGAGAGAATACAAAAGTCTGAAAAAGGCTGCAAAGCTGTCCACTTCCCAATCATTTGCCGCCCGGCTAAAATTGATGTTCCGCTGGATTTGTTCCCCTACTAAAACCATGACATCCACCACTGAAACATCTGTATCATTTGCAACCCTGAAGAAATCAAGAAATAGATCCTTTAGACCATTATCACACCAAGCATCATACCAGAATTGGATCCTGGCCACATCTCCTAAGCATAATCGGGAGTG
Source organism: Juglans regia (assembly GCF_001411555.2). Classification (NCBI taxonomy): domain Eukaryota; kingdom Viridiplantae; phylum Streptophyta; class Magnoliopsida; order Fagales; family Juglandaceae; genus Juglans; species Juglans regia. The sequence goes on along the minus strand of NC_049901.1, from coordinate 30,686,202 downwards.
ACGAGAGAAGACCCCCCATCCTCTTCTTACATGTTTCCACAACCCCACTCCATATGCCCCTCTCACTTCATTGGTTCACTATCCCCCCCATAAACCACCATATTTGCTCTCAATCACCAACTTCCATAAAGCTTCTGGTTCTTTATGGTATCTCCACAATCATTTACCAAGTAACGCCCGATTAAAAATTCTTAGATTTCGAATGCCTAAACCACCATTAGGGAGAAGACAACAAACCTTCTCCCACCTAACTAGGTGGAATTTAAATTCCTTACCAATTCCACCCCACAAGAAATCTCGCTGTAATTTCTCAATACGTAGCACCACACTTGCTGGAATGGGGAACAAGGATAAGAAATAAGTCGGTAGATTAGACAATGTACTCTTTATCAGGGTAATCTTACCACCTTTTGACAGGTACATTCTCTTCCAACCTGCTAGACAACGCTTTACTTTCTCAATGACAGTATCCCATACAGAAACTGCTCTCGAGGCAACTCCCAACGGAAGGCCAAGATATGTCATAGAGAGTGAGGCAATCTTACACCTCAGAGTGTTAGCCAACTGTCTGATATGCTAGACACCTCCAATAGGCACCATATTTGATTTGTCTAAGTTCACTTTCAATCCCGAGGCCGCTTTAAAACACAGTGAGAGAGACTTCAATACTCGCACCTAATTATTGTCTGCCTCACAAAATATAAGAGTATCATATGCAAACAATAGATGAGAAATATTAATAAATCCCCCTCCCAAGGATCCGATCGAGTAACCAGTCACGTGCCCATTGGAGACCAGGGTTGTGGTCATTCTACTCAAAGCCTCCATCACAATAACAAAGAGTAAAGGGGACAGCGAATTTCCTTGTCTTAGACCTCGAGAGCTATTGAAATAACCTGTCGGACTACCATTTATCAGGACTGAAAATTTCACCGTAGATATACACCAACGGATCCAAGATCGCCATTTCTCCCCAAAACCACACCTCCCAAGAAGGTCAAGAAGGAAATCCCAGTTAACATGATTATATGCTTTCTCCATGTCCAGCTTACAAATAATCCCTGCATTGTCATCTTTCAGTCTACTATCCAGACATTCGTTTGCAATGAGAACCGCATCTAAGATCTATCTATCTTTTACAAAAGCATTTTGGAGCTTTGAGATTATCGATCCCACTACCTCACTAAGGCAATTTGCCAGTACCTTAGAAAAAATCTTGTATACTCCATTTACTAGAATAATGGGCCGGAACTCCCTAATCTCCGCAGCCCCAACCTTCTATGGTATCAGAGCAAGAAAAGTGGCATTGAGGCTTTTCTCGAATTTGCCGACCGAATGGAATTCCTAGAACACCTTCATGAGATCTTCCTTCAATACATCCCAACACGTTTGAAAGAAACCCATAGAAAACCCATCAGGACCTGAAGCCTTGTCTTTAGCCATTTTCCTCACCACATCGAACATCTCTACTTCCTCAAAAGGCCTCTCCAAACGGTTACCATCCATGGGCCCAATAGAATCAAAGAACAAACCATCAGACTTAGGTCGCCAAACCTCCTGCTCAGTTAGTAGCTGTTCATAAAAACCAACCACATGATTATTGATCACATGCTCATCCTTACATATAGCCCCATCAATATTCAACATCTCAATATTATTGGATCTCCTGTGAGAGTTGGCGATCCTGTGAAAAAACTTAGTGCTTCGGTCTCTTTCCTTCAACCATAATGCTCTAGACTTTTGCCGCCACGAAATCTCTTCTAGAAGAATGATCCTCTCCAGATCTGCAACTAGCACTAGCTTTTGGGCTAGTTCCTCCTGTGTTAAGGTCCTAGACTCCTGTAACCTTTCTAGCTCATGAATTTCCTTTATCTTACTTTCCTTGTGCTCCCCAATGTTGCCAAAAGACTGTAGATTCCAAAACTTCAAATCTTGTTTTAAAACTTTCAATTTACCCGCAAACGTGAAGCTAGGAGTACCCTGTATTTGATAAGATGACCACCACAATCTGACCCTATCCACAAAACCTTCTGATTTTAGCCACATGTTTTCGAATTTGAAATACTGACGTTTTCTTTGAATCCCCCCACAATCCAACATAATTGGCCAATGGTCTGAACACAAACGAGGCAATCTCTTTGCCAAACCTCCGGAAAATGGATTTCCCACTCTAGGGAAATTAGGAATCAATCTAATCGAGACCACGTCTGATTATTCGCCCACGTGCATGTACCCCCTCGCCATTGGTAGGTCCACTAAATTCAACTCAAAAATGCATTCTGAGAAATCTGACATTACTGGTCGCATTCTTCTATTACCATAGCTCTTACTGAGAAATCTGGTTACGTTGAAATCTCCTCCAATGCACCATGGAAGATCCCACACATTGTGAACTCCAACTAGTTCATCCCACAATAATCTACGATCGGTGTCAGTATTAGGACCATACACACCTGCAAAAGCCCACAAAAAACCATCTGACACACTCCTAAAAGAACATGCTACCGTAAATAACCCTATGAACTCCTCCCTTTTCTCCACCACCCTTTTGTCCCACGTCACCAACACACTTCCTGTGGCCCCATCAACTGCCAGATATACCCAATCCACATGAACGCAACTCCATATACTTCTTACAAATTTAGTAGTAATTACTTTCAGCTTCGTCTCCTGTAAAAAACCAATGTCCGCCTTCCACCCTCTTAGTAAGTTTCTTATTTGAAGACGCTTACTAGCCTCATTTAGTCCACGAACATTCCACGAGACAATTTTTGGTTTCATTTGGGATAGGCCAGTCCCTTCCCCTTAGACCTATCCCTACTAGAACTACCTTCAGAGTTCATGGACCAGGTTAGCCTCCTAAGTTCACGTTGTCTCTTAGAGCCAGCTTTTCTTTCTTGTTGGTGCCCAACTTCAATGGCAGTGAGTAGCGCCATGAATTGCTCCTCATATCCCTCACATTTCAAACCCACCAAGTCCTGTATATCCTTCACTGTGTTAAAAACCCAATCTGAGACACTAGATTGGTCTGGAAACAAAACAATTCAAAGGGATAGGATTATGAGTTTTGAACTCAAACTGTTCCTCCAAAACCTCATCCCCGAGTACAAATCCCACTTCCCCTCCCAGGTTCTCTTTGTCTGAGAGAGAGATCTTCACTGGCCGAGTCCTCTACTCCCATTTTTTCGCTAACTCCCACCACAACAGTATGATTGTGCAAACCAGAGGGGCTCCTCGCCGAACCCTCACACCCCATCAACATATTCTACCCACTCCCTAGAGGAAGAATATTCTGCCCAACAGTGGAGTCACATGGCAGCTCCAAAGGCCTCACTGGAACTTTATCTCCACCTTCACACCCCGTCGACTGATTCTGGCCATTCCCCAAAAGAGAGATGTCGCACGGCAATAGTTCAACTTCACTGAGCGACTCGGAAGGCCTCGCCGGACCCTCAACTTCACCCCCATACTTCGTTGGCGTTCTCTGTCCATTCCCCGACTCGTCATCTCCACCCCCGCATCTCGGTTGTGGTGGAAGAGACTCCACCATCTCTATTGGCTTCACCTGCAATACCAGCCCACTCTCCGACGAGGCTACCACCTTCGTTGGCATCTTCTGAAGCTGACGCAACGAAGTTTCCGGCACATCCACCACCCTCTGGTGGCGTTGCGGCAACGTCTGCGGCAGTGAGGGCCTCGACACTTCTCTTGCCCGAGCCCTCCACTTGTTGGACTTATTGGGCTTAAACCCATACCTCTCAAAACGGCCCATTGGGTGGCCATTCTTAAACCCATCCGAGTTACGGGCCTAGTGGCCTATCCCTTTATGCATGACTAGAGACCCCTGATACTCACCGTTTTCCCCCCCTGCACGCACTGTTTCATTATTTTCCTTAAACACCCCAACACTCCTCACCACTTTAGCCATCTCCCTCTGCAGGTACCTCAACTGTTCCTGCACCTCCCTCACCATGCAGTACACGTCTCTGCCATAATCTCGCTCCTGAGAGAAAGCGTGACGGGCTCGATGCACGTCGCCCTCATAGTGCCCCTACCAGTACCTTCCCAAACAGTACCTCCCCCGACAGCCCTAGTTCTCGGGACGCCGTGGTTTCCTACCGGAGATAGAGCATCTTTGTACGACTTCGAACCCACCTCAGTTTCTTTCCATGGCTTCCGTTGCAAACCACCCTCTTACCTTACGTTGTTTCTGTCCACCGAGGTAGCCTCCAATAATACCTCCTTCATTCTTCTCCAACCCCTAGCCCCCTCACCTTTAGGAATAATAATACAACTTCGGCGATTCCCTTCACCGTAAGCTGCCACTTCTAAGAATCTACCCCAATTATTCGAGCATCGCTGAGCTATGACACTCCGGTGACCCTCCCTTATTGACATATAAAAGTCCCTCCTTTCGCTTATCGCGCAATCCTCCAGAGCTCCTCCAAGCCATTTTGCAGTGCCTAGCCCCAGTAACAGCTCCTGCTTGAACCTCCTAACTCTCTCAAAGATTTGAATCAGTCCACCTTCTCTCACCACTGTGAAGAGCTTTGATTCAATCACAAGCTCCCTTGCAAATCCCATCCAAACCACCGTCAACGTAAACCCAACACCTAACTAACCAACATTCTCGTCGACAAAGAATAAAAGAGAACTTTTTCGCACATGCGGAGAGAAAATTTTACTAGTGTACCTCAACGCTGTGGATTACAAAACCGATTATTTAAGACCAAGGCTCTTACCTCCTTAATATCTTGTCATCTTTCAGATTAAATCTACCACTAAGGACATTTCTGAGCAATGTGACAGTCAATAACCCATAATCCTCTTTTGATCAAATGTTCTCCTTTTTTCCTTTTTAGTGAATTATACACATGCCCAATGGATCTTGAAACCATGACCTTAGGGGTTTATGGGTGCAGGAAGTTCCATTTGAGCCAGCACTCATTAATTTTTTTAATTATCCATTCAATAACCTGTATTAATTTTTTTTTCTTTATAAGTAAGAAAAAAACCTGTATTAATTTACTTTAACCAAATGGTGTGGTAGGCTACAAAAGGTGGGCCTTCCACTCCAAAATCCCTGCCCTTCCACTTGCAGAACCCAAGATATCCGCCTTAATGAAGGGAGAGAGGTACCACTTAGCCATAAGGGTCAGTATTGAAGATTTGTAATACCAAGTAACCTTTTTCACAGAAGTATAAACAACACTTGGTAACCTAATTGAGGGAGCAACTCTTCATTGACGATTTCTAATACCAAGTAACCACTTTCACTGAAGTATAAACACCACTTAGTAACCTAATCAAGGGAGCAATTTTAAATCAAGGATTTTACCAAGTAACCTTTTTCACGTAAGTATAAACAACACTTAGTATCCTAATTGAGGGAGCAACTCTTCAAATTTCAAATATTGTTGAGCAACTCTTCAACTCTTCAAAAGCTTGTGTGCGTAGACTGGCCCTGAAAATTCACAAGCCCAAAGATACAATTCTCTCTTTCAGGACAATGAGATGAAAAGGACCAACCTAGAAAAGGGTGTTAAAGACTCTGCAACTTTTTGAGGTCCTGCACTCTGGTTGGTTAATGTTTCCAACAAGCAAACGTGATGCAATATACCAGTTTCAAATATGCAGTTAGAGTATGTACAAAAAAATGTAAAGTTTGCCTCAATGAAAAAAAAAAAGGATATTCTGATTTATACATTGCTGAATAGGCAATCAAACCAGAAGCTCCAGTAGTTGCATTATCACTATCTCTCCCTCCACCCACCCTCTATTATTATTATTTTTTTTTTTTTTTGGGCGTGGGGGGAAGGTTGGGGGTGAAATTATGATAAGAATTCTAATATTCCAATAAAAAACCAGTAGTCTTTACAGGTCACGTGAAACCCACCTGAACAGTATCCAATATTGATTTCTTCACATCCTCTAGCCCACCGACATCTTCCCACTTCACATTGGGAACCTATGGTAAAATGAAGGGATAGAAAAAAAAATCCAAGATCAGAAGCAAATTTCCTCGAGAGTAATTCCCCTACAATAGACCGAAAACTAAAATACAAACTTCTTATTATGAATGATGAACTAAGAGCAGAAATGAAGCTAATTTAGTGGCTTAGTTAACCTTTGGAGTGCCCAATGCTGATGCATTCCTTTTCTTTGATCGTTCCAATGCTTTAGTCAGGTCTTCTTTACCCAAATCTTGAGGCACAACTTCAGATGGGTTACCATCTACTTCCTTGGGCTCAACCTTTTGAGGTGGAACATTGACCCCGGGAATTAAGTTTACACCAGCATCAGCAATCAAAGCGTGCATATCCCTGGGCATGAAACCAGATGTCTGCCCAGCAATTTCCTTGATAAAATCCTCTGAGCCAGCCTGCAACAGGCAATATTCTAACCCATCAAAGTTAACAGTCATGATCAAAAGAAAATAAATAAGAATCGGTTGTGTAATATAATATCTTCATAGAAAGTGATGTTTGTGACCCTTAATGGCCGCAAATGATGAAACACCAATCACAACACACATGAAGGGATAAATCATTTGATCCATAGGCTCCATATGCATCTTCCACTACTTATTCAATTAGATAGTCTTTCACCCAAAAACAATGCTTAGGCATACCCAAAGAAATATTCTAGAAAGATGATATGGACAACGAAATAGATGTCACGTTTTACTGATTCCATTGTACCAAAATGCTGGGTACACATTTGCCCAATACAAGGAAGCCGTAAAAATATTTCTTTTAATGACCTCCATTGAAGCATTAAATGTACCATTACTCTAGTAAGCTACATAAAGATGTAAGAAAACAGTGTTCACTTACATTTGGGAGGAGCTTGGAAATGCTTTGCAGCGACTGGGACAGCATTTCAACCCTTTGTTCCTCCGTCAAAGGACCCATACTTATTTCGTGACTGAAGCAACGCCTTATAGTTGGTGGTAGACCTTCAGAACTATCAGCAGCTGCAACTAGCAACACCTTCATATGCTGCATCAGCACAGTATCAGAGTAAACACCCTTGACAAACCATAGTGCACAAAAAGTCATCTTCTTAATATACGTAGCAAAAAAATTTCCATAGATAGTTATTTCCATTCCCAGCTTGGATTCCATTGATACACAGGAAGGGGAAAGAAACACTTGGATCCCACCTGAGGTCCTGTCAAACCATCTCTAGTATTCTAGAAAAAGGTGTCTCTGTTATACACATCCTGTGTACCTGGATTGCACCTTTCAGTGAAGTCTTTTCTTTATTACTTGTTTAAAATAAAAAATAAAAAGCTCTCTGGTATATGGGGCATTTTTGGAAGTTCTAAACCAGTAGTGTGGCATCGAAGAGGCATGATATAAAAATTATCACTTGCACTGCATGCCTTTTTCAGAGGAAAAATCCATAAGCAATATCCTAAAACAATAGTAACTTCACCCAGGGGCAATGCTTCTTGAAGTGGAACCAGTAGCTTGACTCTCTCCCTTCCTCCCCTTGGAGCCACTCACTCACTTATCCCAAAAAGAAATGCCAGCTGTAACAAGAGAGAGGTTCTTTTCCTGGATGTTCATTTGCTTCTGCCTTCTATCCAACTTCTCTCTGCCCCATACATACACCATTTCTTTTGATCCTCCTATTTTTGTTCTTTTTTCCTATAACTTTTGAGTAAAAAAGAAAACGCTACGTTTCAATCCTAAAATGGACAAGTGTTTGTAAATGGCCCACCTTTTAATGAAAAATTGATCAACACAATACTCTTTCTATGATAGATTTAGTTGGGCTAAGAAAGGTGGGTTCAAATCTGAGAGGCAAAAAAGTGGACTCATAATTACAAGTAATATTGGACAATGCAAAAAACAATACATCCAATCCATTTTGGGATGGAAGGAATAGCATCTGTGGGAAGAAAGGAAAGGATAGAAAGAAATGTAAGAAACTTCTATCAATTAGCTTACAGTCATTCATGAAATTACAATATTAAATTATATCAAAATATGATAGAAGGTCCAATAAGAAGAAGAAAAGGGCACAATAGTTGAATCTTACAAAACCACCATTAGGTTCTCCTTTAGAATTAGTGCCGTCATCCTCATTGACTGGCTCGGTGTATTTTCGAATAACCGATGCAACTTCTGAAGTGACACCTAATTGATCATTTGGCGAACCCTCATGAGAGCCTAAATCTCGGAAAACATCAAAATGGCGGAGAAGAAGAATTGTGGGCAAGTATCTGTTACAAAAGCCAAATTCATGAGAAGCAAGAAGTGGAATAACCATAACTCAGTGAAATGGTCAGAGGCCAAGTGGCATAAAAAGTAAGAAGTGATGCAAATAAGGACTTCAAAGAAGGCCACCCTGTCAAGAGTTTATGGACCGTTTCTTGAATTAAGCTCGGCATTATTTTATAAATGTTATGCTACTCCCTTGGCATGATTATTAAAGAAACTCTTGAACAACAACCAGTTGGAATTATATCTATGCATATTCCCTTCCAAAATTATTTAGCAAGCAACATAGGGATAGATTATAAGTACAAAACCTGGATATATCATACACATCGTGCTCAATTGCCTCACCTTTGGGCTGTGTTGAAAGCTTGAGCTAGAGCAACTGAAGCTTTTCTCTCAGATGCCATTAGACTTCGACAGCTATATTCCACCACATGCAGGCCCAATCGACGAGAAACATATTTGACCACGGTCCTCTTTCCACATCCTGCAACAGCTATCAGATTAGAACCCACCAGAACCAAGCACAAGAAACCAAAAAAACCAATGCCCTTTTTTGTACCAATTTTCTTACAAAGCTATTTTTCTTTTTCTTTTTCTTTTTCTTTTCCTCCTTTTTATTATTTGAAAAGGATATTTAGTAGAAAAATGTAGGTTAACTGTAAAATCATATTTATACAGTGAACAAAGACAGCAGATCAGGAAACATAAAAGACACCTGCCAATCCAGATAAAAGAACAGAAACTCTGAACTTAGAAGACAGAGATGATGGGCAAAGAGCTGGTGTAAGAACAGAGGCCAAAAATTTCACTGTGTCCCCTTGCAAAGGAGCAAAACTTATTGGTCCAGCAATTAACAAATCTGGGGGAACAGCAGAAGGAACACTCCCCCCAAGCACAAGGGCAGTTTGGGTGCTATTGACTCGAAGAAGTTGTTCCTCTGATGGTTCCATGGCCACAACCTGAGGCCAATATTTATATCATATAAGAAACGGGCACTACTATGACATTCCTCAAGCATATGTGCAACCATAAATTGGTAAGAGGGAATTTACCTTGAAGTAGATAATGTTATCACCACTATTTTGTGACTTCTGGTTGCAAGGAATGCAGGTTATTGAATTACATTTCCAATTTATGTAAATTCTGAAAACATCACCTCTTGCCAGATATCTATCCACTTCAAAGTAGTTCTGCAGTGCCAAATCAATCATATCTTGACGATCTTCAGCTTCAATATATGAGCTTCCTTTGAGAGATTCAAGGATACCACATTCTGGTATCTTCACAAAAGAAACCCTCAAGTGTGAAGCATATCTAGGAAACTGATCTACTGGCTTCAACCCTACACTAATCACAGAACCCTCAATCGCCTCCCTAGACAAATCCTCGTCTACTTTAGCTTGGAAGTACAGCGCTAAAGTTTCTTGCCCTCCGTAAACGAGAGATTTCAAGCATGATATGTGCAAGTCAAGATTGAATGCCAAAAGTGGAGACAGATAGGCAACTTCATCGTCCAGCGGCAGACAACCATTTTGAGAGAAAGTAACTGAAGGAAATACAAGCATTGTACAGTATGTGGATAATCTAAAACCAGGTGACACTTGCGTTCCTGGAGGATCCAAAACAACAGCCTGGGCAATTCTTTGCACATTTGTCTCGATATTCTTGATGAGCAACTTGTGTATGCAAAATCAAAGCAATAATAATTTCAACAAATGATTCTGCATGAGTGTTGAAAGTTTAAAACTATGGTTTCTCAAAAATTGTAGAATACCACGCTAACTCGATAAGAACTTTTCAGCAATACAAACATCAAAATCATATAAATTACATGAATCTAAGCTTCAATTACTAAAAATATTGAAATTGCATTTCCAGATATATCTAGTGAATTAATATAAAATAGAATATTTGTTATTCACCAACAGACATCCGTTGATAAAAAGAAAAATCAAGATTTTCCATCATGATATTTAATTTATTTCATTTTTATTTTTTGTTCTCGGAAAGTGTCTTTTACAGTGATCCAAATACTTCAACTATGCTTCTTCTTTTTCACTCAACTAAGCATATTAGAAATAAAATGATATGTTGCTCTGGCACTGAGACCTAACAAGTTCAAAAGTTCAAGCTTTCGACTAATTTCATTTCCTTCTTTAGCCTGGTCAACCAACCAAAGGCTTTGATAGAGATTTGCTTACCAGCGAGCCCGAAGTTATTGACAGCCGTTTAAGAGCAGAGGTGGAGAGCCCGACCAAAGCAGCGTCGTCGAGAGAAACCAATTTGGGGTCCAAAATGTGTTCGTCGTTCCTTGAGAATTTGAGAATCCCTGCCCGCAACAAGAAGGCCCCAGACTCGTTATCCTTGAGCGGCTTGTCCTCAGCAGTGACCAAGACTTGGTCTCCTTCACCGAGTTGTGACGAACATACAGAATGAATAAGGAATTTGGTGGAAGATAGCACCAGAGGCTTCCTCCTCTCCACCATTGCAAACCAAAGCCACTCAAAACCCTACCTTTTTCCCAAACCCCACTTTAATGGGAGCTGCTCAGCTCCAGTTTAGTTGCACCGATATTTACAAGGGAGGAAGCCATGTGTAAACTAACCGAAGATGAGGATACCAACTGCAAGCAGAAAGGGCCACATAGATGAAGATAACAGAACTAACAGCCATAGAAGAAGCTCAATCAAAGTTTTAAATTCGGGAACAGAATATTTTGGTACAGGTGGTACTGGTGTACCTTCTCAGAATTACCGTTATATATATATATATATATATATATATATGTATATATATTGTTCGTATTTAATGAAACAAAAGCAACAACGTACCATCTATCAACTTAAAGACAAAAAAAATCAATCATAAAATAAACCTAGAAAATTTAAGAATTAATAAGGTAAAATATACATTACTGCCTAGTGATTAAAAGGAAAACAAGTATAATAGCCATTAGACACCACTATATACAGTACAATATAAAAAAAAAAAAAAATACATGAATCAATAAGGTAACAACGAGAATTGATTTAGCTCAAGAGTCAAGTCAATTAAGCCAACTCATAAAACAAAACAAATAATTAGCTCAAGATAACCAAGCAGATTATAGACAATCTGTGTTGACTCTGTATCATCATAGCACTCTGTTTCTTCTTCTTTATTTATAGAAAAAAGCATAGGCCCGAAATTAGACAGCCATAACTGACATTAGAAAGTTACAAACAGAGAGCTACTCACCTTGCTACTCCTTGAGAAATTCAATGTTTGAGTAGGCAAGCAAGGGCTAGGTGTTATTGAATTGACCAGAGAGAGAGAGAGAGAGAGAGAGAAATTGCTTGAAGTGGATGGTGGCGCACGAGAGCTCGCTGGAATTTGGCTGCCTTGAATTTATCAACAGAGTGAGTTTCTGGTTAAACTGAACACCGAGAGAGAATAAATCGCCTTACCGTGGAGTGGCGTCGCGGACGCTGGCTGGCAGCTCGCTGGGTGGAGTCGGTGGTAGCCTTGAGCCGGAGCAAGCTAACTACGAAGGAGAGTAAGACAGTGAGCGGTGTGGCTGATGCTGGCTGAGGATAGGTGTTGTGAGTGACTGCGGCAGGGTAGAAAAATTAGGGTTATGTGAGTATACGATTCTCACCTATGAAATGAACAAAGAGGAAGAGAGGGTACTGTAATCAATACCCGCGAATTTAGGAGAAGAGAGGGTACTGTTAACAACATATATTAGAGAGAGACAGAGAGAGAGTCGAATTGAGCAAATCGATGGAGTTTTTGTCTGGTAATGATTTTTTTTTTTTTTTTTTCTACGTACCACATCGGAAAAAAAATGAAAATATGTAGCTCTGGCAACCGAACTAAACAGACCGTTGGAAATAGTTTTGGTCTCTATTTGATTTTATCTAATTTGATTTTAACTAATTTTATTTTATTTTCTTTTTAAATATCAATTAAGTATAAATATTTTTAAATTAATCATTAAAATTAAAAAAAATAAAAATAATTTAATTTTTTTAAATTTTAAAATAAAAATTATATTATAAAATTATATTCTAATAATATTTTAATTTTATAATATATAATAATTAACTATCCCTTGATTGTGTTAGTCAACCAAAAAAGAGGAAGAGAGGAGATAGAGATTGAGACTGAAAGAGAGAGAAGATGAATCTGATAGTTGAACTTCGATGACATTCTCTCCTTTTCTCTCCAATTATATCCCCTTCATTAAACGACAACATATTACACTTATAATTAAAAGAACAAAACGTCAACGTATTACATTTACAATTGAAAGACAACACGGCATCATCTAACTTATTACAATTACATATACAAAACGACATCATACAACTTATTCAAACGACGACATCCAATTAAAAACACAAACTCTTGATTCCTGTAAAATGACTGCGTTGTACCAAGAACAACTACCTTTAATGACTCCTTTACCTTCTTAATAACCCTTCTGAAGCTATTGTTCTCACTTCACCTAGTTTAGCTCTCGCCATCTCCCATGACTCGAGCTCTCTTCAACTCATGACATAATATTTTTCATTTAACTTTTTCTCTTTCTTTAATTCAAATTATCTTATTATTATTCATAAACTATCATTGTTAATGTCGTGTTTCACATGCCTTTGGGCCAGGCCTCAATAATTCGAGTCTTCAAAGTTAGGCCTCAATTGGTGTTGTGTGTGAGCCCCCGACAGTGGTCCGGTGCAGTTGTACAACGTCGATTCGTACATCCATGGTTATGAACAGTCTTTAAATGCAGAAAATAAAGAAACATGAACACACAAATTTACGTGGTTCGGCACTTGACCTACGTCTATGGGAGTTTGGGAAGGGGAGATTCTACTATAATAAGCTTGTTTACAGTCTCTCATGGCCTCTCTTTCTCATTGTACAATGGAAGCTGTAGATCTATTCGCTGGAGAATAAATTCTCTTTGGAGCTCTTAGGTTGAAGAAGAAGTCGCAGAAGAACCGAAAAGTCGGAAGAAAATCCAAAAGTCCGAAAGAAGTCGAAGTCATCCCAAAAAGAGAGAGACACACATCTGTAGGTTCCTATTGCCTTTCATCTCCTACCCCCATTTGCTTTAAGTCACTTATCTCATTTTCTCTACTGACATCTTGTTTTTCCTTATTTTATGTCAAGTCCTTCATTTCCCTCTCCTGACATTACTTTCCCATGCCTCCTGACACTTTTATGCTTTAGTCCCTTCTTGTCCCTCATTCTTCTCTAATACTGTCTTTTAGTGAATCTCCTCAATGGCTAGGCCTAGAAAATTCCATAGACCGGGAAAAATCCCCTTACAGTCTTATTAATATGTATAAAAATTTTATCTCATTTTATTTCTTAAGCATCCCCTAAAGTTACCTGAGCAGTTTCGACCTTGGGTGGCTTATAGAGAGTTGGGGGCGAATAACCTCAATCATAGGCTCTTAGCCATTGTAAAATTTCTTATTTATTTTCCAATATCGTAGCCATGATTGAATTCTAGTAACTTAATAACATAGCCATGATAAAAAAAAATAAAATAAAAAATAACATAGCCATGATCCATAGTAATAACGAATGAAAACCGCTTTGCAGCGGTCCATCCAATGTTGAGGCATTAACAACTCTCCAATAACACTCTGCCACATCAGTAATTTCACAGAAATTATAATAGACTCATTACACTGAAACAATTTTTAAATTTTTTTTAGAATGCAATGAGAATGGAGCTATTGACAAAAAGAAAACTGAAAATTCACTTGTAATCCCAAAACAAGATCTTCCAAACCTCATCACAAAAAAAGATCTTTCAAACCCGATAGCCTCCCCGATATCAATTTTTTTGGTTGAGATCAAAAGACATTTGGCGCGCAGCAATTACCCTACTATCAACATTTGGCGCCCAAAAAACCCCATAGTAATAATAAAAAATTGAGTAAAAATATGACAGAACACGTTTTCACTAAGTCATTTTGAAAGGAAATCCAGAGAGAGATATCAAACAACAGGTAGATGACAAATGTTGTAAGGAAACCCAAGTAGAGAGAAATACTACTCAGAGATTGTACTTGCAATAAAATGTTACACAACCATTGGAAGCCCTAAGAACAAGTGGAAGAAACGGCTACAGAAGGAGAGGGCAAGGGGATGAAAACGGATACAGAACAAAAATTGTTTTCATTGTAGTTAGGAGTATAAGTTTTAAGATGAAAGAGCTACGTGACAATAGTTTACTCGAGGGTTGTTATTTGGGTATTAACAGTTGGACCGGTGGTAAGGTTTTCTCATAATGAATATGTTCAAAGACTGACCTATCAACAAATATTAATTGACGATATCTAAGTGATATGTTCAGATTATTATTAACAAAAATAATTATTATATATTCTCAAAATATGAACACATGGTACTTTTTCTATTATAGAATATCATTTTATTTAAAACTATTAATTATAGGACACTTGGTACTCTTGTCCTAATCACATAATATGTTATAATAGGTTGAAAATACCTATTAATTTGTCCAAATATAATCTATTCCTTATGCTCGTGCAATTTTTAAGTATGTTTGTGGCATGTCCTAACAACCTGTAACTAGAAAGAAAAATTAGCAAAATCCAGTGAAGATGTCTCAAATGCATAAGTCTTTTTGTTTTTTAACAACGGATCTCATTCCATTCATTAAAGGAAGACATACAAAGTTGACTTAAACAACAAGCCAATTACAAACGTTAGTAGTTTTCCAGTACACTTTCATGACTGACATGGTCTAATCTAGACAGCAAATCTCTAAAGATCGAAGTCTAAGAGATAGTACAACTCTATCAATGACAGAGTTTGCAGTAACCAAGTAATAAAACTCCATACCTGACTAATCAGAGTATGGAGAAACCAACCCCATCATCACCGCCTAAGCGGAGGGGGGACAACACCCTTCGGACCTAAGTTCGAAGGCACAACGTTCTTGGATTTTTTGTTTTCTTGAAAATAAAGACAGGGCATAAAATAAACTATATTGTGAAAACACTGTAAAAAGAGAAAAATAGTGCACCAAAAGGCTGCAGGAGGGAAAACCAAAGGTCGATCTTGGGAGATCCAGAGTCACCGGTTCGGGAGCAGCCGCGCGCTACAACGGCAGAGAGCTCCTTGGTGGCGCGTGAGGGCCACACGCCAACGAGCTTCGAATTTTGCGTCTCGCACGTGTGGGCTACGCTCCACTCCGGTTGGGGCAACATTTGGTGGTTGTGTGGATCGGCAGCTGGGCAACCTCCTGGTGGGGCGCGTGTTGGCTATTGGGTGCCGAAAAGTCACGATCGGCGATTCTCCCTTTATTAGGCCTGAAAAAAAATAAAAAAACACAACCTAAACACTACACAAGAAGAAAACAGAGAGGGGGAGGGAAGGAGCCTAAGCTCCCACCCCCTCGAGCCGATTCTGAAGTTTGGGAGAGTTTAGAGAGAAGGGAGTGGGTTTAGAGAGAGAAGCAGTCCAACTTTCATTGTGATTTGATGATGCAGGTCTTGATACCACTGAGGAAGATGCTCAAATGCATAAGTCAGTAAGGAGTTAAGCTTGACCGATTACTAATGAAACTATATATCAATGGTACTTATTTGTAGGCTATTTATAAACATTGAGATGGCCTATTGCGGCAAAATTTCTCCATAGACAACATTCTCAATGTCCAGTTTGGTGTGTTACCTTTTGCTGTAAGATTCGACGCCCATTAATTGCATCAACAACTTGTATAATTTAGAAATAAATTCTTTTGCTTCTCCACATAAGCAATTAATTTTCTTAATTATTAAAAAACAACATTTTATAATTATTCCACGTTTAATTTTATTTAAATCACCTTTCATTGCAAATTTTTAAAAAAAAATCATTAGTTTTCAATTCCTTAAAACCTGTCAATTTCACTTCCCAAAACACCCTTCAATTTTTACTTTTTTAAATGTGTTATGACCCCTCTTGAAATCTAGTGTAACTTACGGTAGTCTGTTGTAATGTAATGAAAGTTGGGCTTTGTTTGTAGTGAGATGAAGCTGCTGTAGAAAAATAGAGTGATTGCAGAAGAATAAAATTGCAGGAAAGGTGTTTGATAAGGAGTCTCATAGACTCATATTCATTGATAGTGGAAAATTCATATAAGATTCCAGAATACCTCTCCCTCCCTTCAGTCCATTTTCATATACTCATGCAGAATAACAAACCATACAAATAAAAGACTGACACGTATACATCTAGCAACTGACTATTACAAAAAGACAAAATACAATAATAAGCTGAAATTCTCTAAGGATGCCAAACGCTGCGTATAGCACCGATTATTGAAGCTGTGCGTTTAATCTCATTTCTCCAAACGGTGCGCTGCATCAGGTTCCTAACAATCTCCTCACCTTAAAAGAACCTTGTCCTCAAGATGTGTGTAAAGGGCTAGAAGCTTTTCAACTACTTTCTTCTACCTAAAGACCAACCCATTTCATCAATGTAGTTTACCATAATAATAGCTGCATCTCTGAATATGTCCACCTTAGTGATGGTGGATCGAAGATGGCAAGGTGCTCCCACAAGTTTTAGCTAATCAGGAAGTGCCTTCACGGCATCCAAGAACCATGGCAACTTCTCATTTCTGATGCCAAATTTAGAGTTTTTATTCCCAGTAGCAACATAAGGAATGGACCTAGGGTCCACATCTGAGTTGATCCGAAGTAAAATATCAACCTTCTTGTCTGCTTTTCTTGTAGCTGCTACAATATTCTTCAAGTCAAATTCACTCTCACTTTTAACAAAGACACCCTTTTCGGCAGCTAAGACCAATTCCTCTTTTCCATTGCCAATATACACTTTACTAAGATTTCTACCAAGATTTACTAAGTTTATATTTTTCCCATGTATTGAAGCAGTAACTAGAACTCATCTCCCCCTCAAAAGACCCTTGTCCACAAGGTTAATAGAGGTGGCGCAAACATTAACTACCTTGTCCTTAAAGCTGAGAGGAAACTCTGAGATAGTTGCAAACATGGATTCTTCTCCTTCAATTATAAGTGTAGGATCAGAGAAATATAGCCCTTCTCTTCCAATGACAGTCATATATTTCCCATCTAGAAGCCAATGCTCCACAAGGTAACGAAGGACCTTGGGTGTTCCTCCAATCTTGTATACATCCTCCATGACATATTTGCTACTAGGCTTAAGATCTACTAGAAATGGAACCTCATCGTTGACTTTTTGAAAATCTTCATGAGTTAGTTCCAGATCAACAGACCTTGCAATAGAAATCAAGTGTAATACAGCATGTGTAGAGCCACCTAGTGCCATGACAATAACCATCGCATTATGTAGGAGTTTTGGAGTGATAAGTTCTTGTGGTTTCAAGTCCATCTTTAGTAATTCCAAAGGACACCTTCTTGTTCAACGACACTCATCCAACTTCAATGGATATTCAGCAGGTGTCGAAGAGCTGTAAGGCAGACACATTCCCATTGCTTCAATAGCAGACACCATGGTGTTGGCCGTATACATCCCAGCACAAGCCCCTGCTCCAGGGCATGAGTTACGAACATCAATCTTCCTCTGCTCATCAGCTATGGATCCACTAACAAATTCTCCAAAACACTAAAAGGCAGAGACAATATCATAAGAATGGCCTTGAAAATGACTAGCATCCTCTTGTGCATGAGCTTGTAACTTTGCAAGAATGGTTTCAAGGAGAAAAAGGCAAGAAACTTCTTCAATAAAGACCCATCCCTTATTCCTTGGTCTTCCTCTATCAAAGGGTTTAATAATCACTTTAAGTGGCGATACACCAACTCGATAGTGAGCAAAACATCTGACACCACTCTCCATTTGACCATATACAAGAGCACATTTGCCTTCAACCTCCTTTTCACCCTGCTTAATGACACCGCTCTCCATCATTTCCCTGTACAAGTCATTACCCTCTCGAGTGCGTCCTCCAACTCCCACAAACACAGAGAAACCACCATGAGCTTTTGCAACATTGTTGATAAGTTCCATGCTAAGCACAAATTTTCCTACACCAGCACCACCAAACAGACCAATCTTACCAACCCTTTGGTATGGTGCAAGAAGATCAACAACCTTAATTCCCGTAACAAGGATTTCTTGTTCATGTGCCTGCTTAACAATGATCAGTTTTTATTTCCCCTCCTCTCTCAAAGGGTTTAAACACCATTTTAAGTGGCACTATATCAAGCAAAAGATGAGCGGAATTCTTCTTACTGCTCAGGTTTGTCTCCTTCCCAAAATCGAACACCATGCATTGATGAAAACAGCCTATATTCAGAGACAACCCCATCTGAGTTGAACGAATGCTTTGATAAAAACCACGCCAACTCTCAAATCCCTCACCCAGTGACTGCCTCCTTCCTAGATCAGGAGAATAAAATGAACGATCCACTCGACAGTACCTAATAGAAGGTAATTCACACGGGACAATATCAAGAACTTGAAGTGCTTCCTGGGGAGCATTAGCTTGCCTATCAACGCCATTATTGCTTTCCTTTGAGTTGCTTTCCCTCCTTCTACAACTCTCTTGACCATCCTCCATTGTAATTTCTTGTCCATTAATCTTTTCATATGAATTTACATCAGAATACTCACTGCAATTAGATACAAAGCTATCACTGCTGTACAATGAATTAGTTGGACTGATCATCAGATTTTTATGCTGACTCGCACCATCCCACACTACAACACAATTGCTTTTTAGTGACGGTTGGAAAATTGTGACAGTCTATAGACCGTCACTAAAAGGCATTTTCTGTGACAGTTTCTGGAAATCGTCACTAAAGATAGAATGAGATTTTTTTACGTTCCAACGTATGAGAAATATACGTTCGAACGTCACATATATGTTCGAACGTTATGTCTGTTTACGTTTGAACGTAAAATATTTTGGTGCAACCGTTCGTACGTTATTAATTAACGTTCGAACGTAAAAAGTTTGCACCAATGTTCTAACGTTAAGTAATAACGTTCGAACGTTCATTGTAAATTTAAATTAAATGACTTTAATTTAAAAATTATGTGGTTTTTATTGTGTATAATTTGTGAACAAGTCTAAAAAATTGAATTGTATATATTTATATATACACAATTTGTAATATATAAATATATATTTATGTTTATATATATATTTGAAATGCATTGATTTAGTATTAAAGTTGAAAAATATAACATCAAAGAAGATTAAAAATTGAAATTAACAAACGATAGAAATATTCAATAATATTTTTCATTACAAATATTAAAAATAAAATACAAGATTTAATAAAATGTAGTAAACAACAGTCAGATGATAACGTTATCCGCAAAAGTCGAACTCCGTACCTCCTCAGTCAAGGTATCAACCTTGTCGTTGAGGATAGTTACACGATGGGTGAGTTCGGTATGATCGATATGCGCAGTCAGCTGTGAGATCACCTCGAGTGATCGATCGATCTTATGATCGATATGCGTAGTCAGCTGTGAGATGACCGCATCAACCCAAGCAGGCCGCACATCTCCTGCAGATGTGCTCGACGTATGCTGACTACTACTCCCGACATGACCTGGCTCAGGCTGTATCGGAAGAACTAGATCCTCTACAAGGGGTGGCTGACGTCCCCTCGCCTGTCCAATGCTAGATCGATGCGTGGTCATGTCAAGGGGGCTCATCTGATCTTTGACCCGCTCCTCTGGCTGGGTCGGCACTCCCCATGCAAATAATAGTCAGCTGATTAGGACACCGTATGGGAGATTATCCGTGGAGACGATGCTCACCTCGTAACGGATCCTCTCAAAGATGTGCAGTGGCAAATCTATAGGATCTCCACGTGCCACTCACATAAAAAATTGTGCCCGAAGCCGACTAAATGTGGTTTTATGAGCCACAGGATCGACATTTGTTGCAACAATAAGGTGCAACATGCGGAAGAAATGCAGCAGATGGTTCTGGTTGAAGGCGTTCTTCCGCTCGATCTGCATGCGGTCCCTCCCGGTGATGATGTAGAAATCCTCGTCTCGGTCATCATCCCGAGCCTCGACGCCAGTATCCTCAGCCTCTGACTGGCCTGCATCTCTGGCTGATGCTGGCTCAAATGCCTGGCCAGTAGATGATGTAGAAGTGCCTACATCCTCACGGGGTGTTGAGTGTGCAAATGTCTCAACTCCTCGACGAATCCCAAGGTGCTCGTCGATGAAATCTAGTGATACCTCAATGGAAACACCGCGTACAGTCACGGTGTGAGAGGATGCATCCTGAGGCACATTTTTGTTACTCGCTACTTTCCACGTTTAATATGAAGTTTCGGTGTCTTCTTCTACTGTTCTTCGGGTATACTGTTCGTAGGGTTACAATCCAGATATTTGAACATGTATACTTGGAGAACTATGGGGAGGTGCTGCCGAAATTTCTACTAACGTGGAAATTAGTAGAGTGACGAGATTTGTGCAATATGGAGAATATAATCTCGAATGGGATATGACCAACTACCTTATAAAAAAAGCAATGAGAATTGGAGCATGAATTGCATGTGAATTTTCAATATACGTGTTATTAATATATAGATGTTTTTAGAAATGGATAAAAATTGGATGCGTCTGGACGATAGACTTGGAAAGGATTACGTACCCTATGCACGTGGAGTAAGAACCTTCATTGATTTTGCACGGGCCTCTGCTGATAGTCGTGGTTACATTAAGTGTCCATGTCGATGGTGTAAAAATTTGTGTGCGATATGATTGGATGAAGTAGAGCGTCATATATTTGTGAACGGTATGGATCTGGGGTATACGCGATGGGTACTGTATGGTGAGCCGTATGAAGGGTCAGCAGATGTATTGGTCGATCATCAGGATTATTTGCGACACATGGATGATGATTATGAGCATGATGAGATGGAGGAGATGTTGGGTGACATTGGAGTTGAGATGTTTATGGATGAGGTTAACGACAATGCCTCAAGTGGTGGAATAGGGACTGATTGTGAAAATTTTCCTTCATTATGGGAAGATGCAAAGCGCAAGCTTTACCCAGGTTGTACAAAACATTCCAAAATGTCGTTTATTGTGCGGTTGCTTCACATTAAATCATTGTGTGGGATGTCGATGAAAGCAATAAACATGGTATTGGACTTATTTAACGAGGTGCTTCCCGAAGGGTCTGCATTGCACAAGAACTTTTATGAAGCGAAACAGTTGAGAAAGGGATTAGGATTTGAGTATAAGTCCATACATGCATGCAAGAATGATTGTGTATTGTTCTGGAAGGAGAACGAGGAGAAACAAACATGTCCTGTATGTGGAGAGTCGAGGTGGAAAGGTAAGAAAAACGTGCCGGTTAAGGTGTTGCGGCATTTTCCCTTAAAACCGAGGTTGCAAAGACTATATATGTGTAAGAAAACAGCTAATGATATGAGGTGGCACGAGGAGAAAAGAGTTAAGAATGACGCATATATGAGGCATCCAGCTGATTCACTTGTGTGACAATCTTCTATAATCAGTATCCAGAGTTTGGGATAGAAGCTCGGAACGTGTGCCTGAGACTCACAACCGATGGATTCAACCCTTTTGGGAATATGAGTACAAGTTATAGCACTTGGCCCATGGTATTGATTCCGTACAATCTTCCACCATGGAGGTGCATGAAGGTGCCAAACTTTTTGTTAACTTTACTCATCCCTGGCCCTAGATCACCTAGGAATGATATTGACGTATTCATGCAGCCGTTGATTGAAGAGCTGAAAGAGTTATGGGAAACAGGTGTTAGAGCTTATGATGCATCTAAGTCGACATCTTTTCAAATGCATGCTGCGGTAATGTGGACCATAAATGATTTTTCGGCGTATGGGAATCTTTCCGGCTGGAGTACGAAAGGGAAGTTAGCGTGTCTGACGTGTAATAAAGAAATTGCTAGTGAGTGGCTAAAATATTCTCAGAAGTTGTGTTTCATGGGTCATCGACATTATTTACCAGCAAATCATGCATGGAGAAGAGAATGTGCCAAGTTTGATGGGAGAGTAGAGGATAGGATTGCACCAAAAGAGTTGTCTGGAGAAGAGATAGTGGAACAACTGCAACATGTTAGAGCGAACAATTTTGGCAAAGGTCGGGGAAAGAACAAGAGAAAACGAGGCGCAGCAGAATTGAATTGGACAAAGCGTAGTATTTTTTTTGACTTGCCGTATTGGTCGTCATGCAAGTTGCAACATAGTTTGGATGTAATGCACATAGAAAAGAAGATTTGTGATAATATACTGGATACATTGATGAGTATTAACAAAAAGACGAAAGACACGATCAAGACGAGGAAAGATCTTGAGAAAATGGGAATTAAACATAATCTGCATTTGCAGGTGGAAGGCAATAGGGTGGTCATGCCGCATGCATGTTTTACGATGACGAGGGAGGAGAGGATGGATTTCTGCAAATGGTTGCAAGGTGTGAAGTTGCCAGATGGTTATGCTTCAAATATTAGTAGATGTGTGAGTCCTGATGATTGGAAAATCAATGGATTGAAAAGTCATGATTGTCACGTATTTTTATAGAAGTTATTACCTGTGGGAATTCGTGGGAAGCTGACATCTAATGTACGTGTCGCCATATCTGAACTCTGTATATTTTTCAAGGATTTGTGTGCTCGGGTAGTAAATCGAGATGTGTTGTCGAAATTGGAAGAAGACATTGCCACTATACTATGTAAATTCGAGCAGATCTTTCCACCATCATTTTTTGATGTCATGGTCCATTTAGCAATACACTTACCGCGAGAGGTACTTCTGGGTGGACTGGTGCAGTTCCGTTGGATGTATCCAGTTGAAAGATATTTGGGTCGATTGAAGCGCACTGTTGGGAATAAAGCCAAAGCTGAGGGTTCAATAGCAGAGGCCTATATACACGATGAATGGTTAACATTTTGCTCTCTATATCTTCGTGGTGTTGAGACACGATTTAATCGTCAAGAGCGAAATGCTGATCTTGCTACTCCACCTCCTCATGAGCTATCAGTGTTTTCCCAGAATGTACGACCATTGAATGCACAAACAGGTTATGATTTAATTGATGGAGAGTTGGGTAAAGTTCGGTGGTATGTGCTAAATAATTGCCGAGAGATTGATGATTATCTTAGGTATGTCATTTCGAACGTGCTTTGAATAATTATAGTTTTCTTAAAATTAATTATAAGTGTTGTGATGAAAATATACTTCTTTTGCAACATGTTATAACAGTGACCACATGGACAAACTTAGGACGGAAGGCGTAGAAAATATAGAGGCAAGACACGAGGATGAATTTCTCGGATGGTTTGAAGAATGTGTATGAACCTAAAATTATATATATGTTATATTGTGAAATTTTTAACTCTGGATAATGAAATAATAAATATATACTATTTCAATTGTTAGATTTTGGAATAACGTGCTCGTGATCCCGGATCAATTTCTTCTGAATTGTATGCATTGGCCCGTGGTCCCTCAAATAGAGCACTTCGATATACTGCATGCATGGTTCGAGGTTATAGATTCCATACTTTGGACCGTGAACATAATAGAAAGACTCAAAATTGTGGTGTATTGGTCGAGGGGAGTCATGGAACAGATGATATTGACTATTATGGTGTCATACGTGATATTATCGGATTGAAATATCTGGGTGGGTCTGTAACATATGTCTTTAAATGTGATTGGTGGGATCTAGGCGGTGGTCGGGTTTCGATACATAGGGATAATCACTTTACGAGTGTCAATACTGCATCTAAATGGTACGAAGATGATCCATTTGTATTGGCTTGTCAAGCTACCCAAGTCTATTACTTGATTGATCCAATGAAAAGTGCTGATGAAGATAGTGGAGAGATAACTTGGCGAGTCGTACAAAAATTTATTCCTCAAAATATATATGAAGCAGGAACGAGTGTAGATTACGAGAATAGTGGAGATGAAGATGACACTCCGATTGTTGAGGCATACCAGGAAGATGGAGAGGGTATTAACTTGTTTGTTGACCTCAGTGCACTCGAGTTGCTCCCCTTGTGTAGAGATGATGTCCCACCCGTCCATCTCGACCCGTTTGTATTAAATGATCATTTAATTCAAGTAAGTGAGGAGGAAGAAGAAGAAGACGAGTCAGAAGATGAAGACGAATCAGAATCCGAGCAGGAGGTGGATAAGGATGATGAAGAAGAGGTGCATGATGATGATGAAGATGTTATTGATGGAGATTATGAAACAAGCATGGAGAATTCATCTGAAAATGAAGAATAAAAGTACTAAATATTTTATTCATATAGCTAGGTGACTATAAAATATCTTCAATTTTCATAATTTCTTCTAATTAATTTTCTTTGATATAATTAATTATTTTCAAGAATGCTGCCAAAACGAGCACGAAGAAATGTGCCTCTGCCAAGTCCAAGTCCTGAATCCATTGAGGACTCTCCACTCGAGGAATCCATTCTTGAAGATCAATCTAACACAGAAGAGAACAACAGCCAATCGACATCTACCAGTAAGGAAATATTGTCGTTGATAATTATATATATAGTTAATACTTTTTTCTCAATAACTATATAATTTTAATTATAGTATATCTATTATCATGTAGTTGATGCATCTGCACGTCGCGGTCGTGGCTATACACGTGGAATCTCTCTTGAAAAAAATAGAAGGCACGGTAAACTGAAGGTCACAATTCCTGATAATTCCACTGGAGGAGTGGATGATAGTGCAGCAGCGCTTTCCTCCTATATTGGCACAGTAGTTCGAGCTTATGCTCCATTTTATGTGCGCTCATGGCGAGATGTTCCGAATGAGATTAAGGAGCACATTCGAAGTCGTGTGCTGGTGAGTTTACTTTTCAGTACATTTTTTTCACCTAGATTAATATATTATATTTTTGACCTGATTCCTTTGTTAGGATGAATTCGACCTTGACTTTGGCCGTAGTGAGGATTTGAGAACCGTGAATGAGTTGATGGCTACACTATTCCGACGTCACAAAGGACGATGTCATGACCACTTCAAGAAGTTTGAGACGTTGGAAGAGGCTGCGCAGTCTCCTTTTCAGCAGATGAAGTTAGATGATTGGAGAAAGTGTTGTGATCTTTTCGCATCTCCAGATTATCAGGTATTTTATATTTATATCTTTTAATTATTTACATTCATATTCGTTCTATATATTATACGCATGTATACATATTACAATTAATATTTTTAATATATTTTATAGCACTTGAGTTCTACAAATGCACATAATAGATCCGCTCTGACTGTCTATCATCGTGCCGGTTCAAGGTCATTCCACCGTCTTACTGAAAAAATGGTAATTAAAAAATTATAGAATTCATTTATTTTCCTAATATTCTTTCTGATAAATACTAACATTATCTTTTTAAAATTGCTAATATTGTCGCTTTGTTAGAAACGTGATGATCCTGAAAATTTTTCCCTCATTCATGTCTATGCTGCTACTCACACTAATGAGTATAGTGAGTGGATGGATCCTGTCGCTGCAGATAATTATGTAAGCAGTGTTAATTTTGTTCAATAAATTATTTATATAACATTTTAATAGTTTATTTCTTATTTCTATTTCTTTTAATACGTTACTAAATTATTTATGATCATTACCTTTTAAATTGTAGAGAAAAATGATGGAGATGCAGTCGGCTTCTGAGGAATCCTCTCCTAGTGACATAGACATATTCACGCAAGTGCTCGGGCCGCAGTCTAGTATGGCAAGAGGTTTGGGACGATCTATCAAGTATAAATGTTCATCCTCCTCAACCTCATCGGCTTCACAAATTAATAATCTTACGGCAGATTTAGAAGCTGCACGGCGTGAGAATGAGTATATGAGGTCGAGACAGCAAGAGTTAGAGTCTCTCTTAGAACGACAGTCTCATTTAGAGATGCGTTTGCAGGACCAACAGAGAGACCAGGAGGAAAGAATACGCAGTGAAGTGCAAGAGCAAGTGCAACGAGAGATGATGGTGCAAATGGAGCGTGTTATGTCGTTGCAACAGAATCCCCATGGGCGAGGGAAAAAGAAGAAATAAATTTTATCAATATTTCTGACTAGTTTTAATATCTAATTTTGTACTTTTATAAGACATTGTTATTATTAATTGGGTATGTAATATGATAACATTGGTATTATGTTTTTAAATTTTATGAAATTAGTATTTCTGATCTGTACGTTTGAATGTAAATAAAAATCGTTCGAACGTTAGTTCACACTCTAACAAACGTTTGAACGTAAATACAATTTGATCGTTCGAACGTCAAACTATACGTTTGAACGTATTCACGCTAAAATGAACAAACCGTTCGAACGGTAAAACGATTAACGTTCGAACAAAGAACTTGCATTCGAACACTCCTTCGTTTACATTCGAAATAACGTCCGAACATTATACGGGCTACGTTTGAACATTTACGTTTACGTTCGAACAAATATTCGAACGTTTACTGTAATTAATGTTCGGACGCATTAACATTCGAACGTAAATATATTACGTTCGAACGATAATCAACGAACGTAAAATTCTCTCATTCGAACGCCAATCAGTTGGGTTAACGTCCGAATGTAAATATT
Organism: Juglans regia; assembly: GCF_001411555.2. Classification (NCBI taxonomy): domain Eukaryota; kingdom Viridiplantae; phylum Streptophyta; class Magnoliopsida; order Fagales; family Juglandaceae; genus Juglans; species Juglans regia. The sequence continues at coordinate 30,659,368 of NC_049901.1, read as the reverse complement.
ATACGTTCGAACAATATTCAGCGAACGTCAAATTCTCTCATTCGAACGCCAATCAGTCGGGTATAACGTTCGAACGTTTTATTTTACGTCTGAACGTTATTTTCTGTGACAGTTTATAACTGTCACAAAAATATGAACGTTCAAACGTTGTACTGAACGGAACACTTCCAACTGTCACTAAAAATATTTTTTGTGACGGTTGAACAGTAAACCGTCACCAAATGTTTTCTGTGACACACTTTAGGTGACGGTCGTGGTGACGGTTTCAAACCGTCACCAAATATGTTTAGTGACGATTTGCCCTTTTTAGGTGACAGTTTCCTCTGTTACAAAAGACACATTCTGTTGTAGTGCCACTCTACAGACTCTCCCTCTTGCTTCTTGTGACACAATTTACAAGAACCACCACCAGGTAAGTTCTCATCGTCTCCGTCAATGAAATGACAATCAGAAGAGTTCACGTTCATCTCCTCACCATTGTTGTCGTACGCGTCGAAGGAAGACGTCTCTCTTGAAATGCTTATCTGAGTTTCATCAATTGCATCTGTCGTTTTCTTTGCTTCAAGAACAACATACCCATTGTCAAATATTGACGTCACTATCAGCATAACATCATCTTCTAAAACAAGGCCTCTGTGTCTCAATTGGTGTTGCTCCAACGGGTAGATGTTTCTCCCATAAGCATATTCGATATTGAGCTTTACATAGTAAATAGTAAAGGAATAATCGACTAAGATTTTTAGGTTCTTCCCGTCGGGAGACTTCACTGTAAGAACCGTTTGGCCAGGATCTCTATAGAAATCTTCATATAGTGCATGATGATAATTCTTAAAACATTCTTGAAGTTCTTCATTACTCAACTCCATAGCAAGATCGGTGGCTCTAGATACCAATTGTTATGACCCTTCTTGAATTCTAGTGTAACTTACAATAGTCTGCTATAATGTAATGAAAGTTGGGCTTTGTTTGTAATGAGATGAAGCTGCTGTAGAAAAATAGAGTGATTGCAGAAGAATAAAATTGCAGGAAAGGTGTTTGATAAGGAGTCTCATAGACTCATATTCATTGATAGTGGAAAGCTTCGAGGGTTTCCTACCTCCTTACTCAGATCAATTCATACAAGATTCCAGAATACCTCTCCTTCCCTTCAGTCCCTTCTCATATACTCATGCAGAATAACAAACCATACAAATAAAAGACTGACACGTATACATCTAGCAACTGACTATTACAAAAAGACAAAATACAATAATAAGCTAAAATTCTCTAAGGATGCCAAACGCTGCGTATAGCACCGATTATTGAAGCTGTGCGTTTAATCTCATTTCTCCAAACGGTGTGCTGCATCAGGTTCATAACAAAATGACCCTTTGGTTTCGACTTAAATGCCTTTGTTGCTTCCTAAAATACCCTAATACTTATCGAGGTCTCGTTTGGTTACACTTGAAAGTTAAAATTGAATAAAATATTGTTAGAATATTATTTTTTAATATTAATTTTATTTTGAGATTTGAAAAAATTGAATTGTTTATTGTATTTTGTGTGGGAGTTTGGAAAAACTATAATGATTATAAGAGATGAGATGATTTGTATAACTAAACGAGGCCTTAATATTTATTAAATCATTATAGGAACTAATTAACTATCCATTTATTTATTTTTGCTTAAATGACATGATTTAATTTAAAAGATAAATTTTCAAATTTAAAATTCTCAAATCAAATCTTTTTTTAAAAGAAAAAAAAAACAAAACAATCTTATTCATCAGAAACTTAGGCCTGGTTTGGTTTCACAAACCCTTGAAATCATTGTACATAATCTCATCTCATCTCAACATACAAACACCATTTAAATACAAATATTTTTTAATTTTTAATTTTCAACATTTTCATCTAATCATTACCTATTAATTATAACTTTATCAAACTTACAAACAAAACATAAAAAACAATTCAATTTTTACAAATTCCAAAACAAAATTACATTAAAAAAATTATATTCTAACCTTCTTTTAAGTTTATAATTTTTTTATTCAATTGTTTCTCTCATTTCTCAAAGCCTCATAAAAATCTTAATTCAAACAGTTTCACTATTATTCACAAATTATATTACTACTATTAACATATTTATCATTTCATCTCATCTCATCTGCGTAACCAAACAAGGCCTTAATCAACCATTACAGTGTTTCTCCAAATGAATACAAGGCATAATCAATTTAGGACCCTCTTCTAACCAAACTAGCTCATCTTCACAAGAAAGTGCTAGCTTGGCCATTTGATGTGCATCATGATTGCCTTCTCTAGGAACATATTGAATCCTTCACATATCTCTTCTTTGGAAAGAAGACCAAATTTCCAAATAGGCCTCAGCAGCTCTCTATAAAGCAAAGACTTCAGCCACAACAGGATTATTCACAAAATTTTTTGGCATGCACAGAGAAGCAATTAATTCACCTCCCCGATTCTTGATCACAGACCAGCTCCCATCCTAGAATTATTAACATCTAATGCAACATCCAAATTAAATTTATAAGAGTTGATATCTGGCTTTTTCCACCCAATAGTCTTGTTCACTAAAACTTCAGCTGGTATTGGATCTCTAATCTTCATTTGTGCCTGTTGAAAGCTCTCCACCTCTTCTTTTGCACCTTAAAAAACTGATCTCGGGCTGTCAAACTTTTTACTAAAAACAAATTTGTTTCTCCTTAACCAAATTCTTTTTAGAACACAAGAAGTTTCCTGAAATTCACTTTTCTGTAAACATTTTGCCATATCTTCCCATATATTATAAAAACCAACATCTACACATTTCCATTTTTGTAAACTACTCAAAGAGTTTGCCCAGACATCTTGAGCAGTAGCACAACTCCACAAAGTGTGACAGCTTGTTTCCCCATCTTGTTCACATATAGGACAAATGTCATTTTAGTAATTTTCCTATTAAAAAGATTCCTCTTTGTAGGGAGTACTTCACTGACTGCTTTCTAGAGAAAAGCTTTAGCATCATTTTGGACTTTCAACTCCCAAATTTTCTTCCACCCAACTAAAACTTTATTGTTGGTTGACTGTTCACCTCTCCCAACTCTCTTCAATTGAATTGCTAAGTGATATGTTGTCTTTGTGGAGAACATACCAGATTTATTAGGGCCCCATATTATTTTATTTGATGATTCTCTCTTGCTCACTAGTAAGTTTTTAATTACAATTGCCTCTTTTTGACTCATCACTTCATTAATAAGTTTTATGTTCCAACAACTCTTGTCATCAATTAACTCTTTAATCGTAGCTTCACTTGGAAGAATTTTCACTTGTGATTGAACCATATGAGTAGTAGGAGTTGGTAACCATTTGTCATCCCATAATTTAATCTTTTGCCCATTCCTCACTCTCCATCTCATACCCTCTTTTATCAGGTTCCCAGACCCCCAAATACTTCTTCATATTTGTGAAGGACCACTACCAATCTTAGCCGCCAAAATGCACCATTGTTTAAAGTATTTTTCTTTCATAATCTTGGCAACTAAAGAATTGGTATTTGTTAGCAACCTCCAGAACTGCTTAGCCAACATAACTTGGTAGAAGCTCTCCACATCTCTAAAACCCAATCCTCATTGATTCTTAGAAATTTCAACTTTACTCCATCTCTTCCCTGAATTTTGCTATCTTGATTCATATGTCCCCATTAGAATTGAGCCATCATGGTGGAGATCTCCTTGCATAGTTGATTAGGTAGTTTAAAACACTCATTGCATAGGTAGGTATTACTTTTATAAGGATTTTTTTGCCAGCCTAAGATAAAAAGTGATTCTTCCAGCTATTTATTCTATTCTATACTCCCTCCTTAATCCCTAAAAAAGCTTTGTATTGAGACGTCCCAACCATTGTAGGTAATCCCAGATATTTCTCATCATCCTCACAAACCCTTGCTCCTATGCCTTGTACTAATTCATCTCTAACATCTGATCTTGTATTAGTGCTGAAATAAATGCAAGTTTTTGCATATTCAGTTTCTACCAAGATACTTGTTCATACTTGTCCATAATTTGCTCCATAGATCTCCACTTATGCATATTTTGATTTATAAAACAATATACAAATTGATACTGATTCCACCCTTACTTACAGAAACCCCCTTTCATGGCTCATGTTCTTTCAGCATTGAGAACTATTGAACTTAACCCTTCTACACATAATAGGAAAAGGCAAGGAGACCGTCTCCTTGCCCAAGACCCCTGGTAGGTGTTATCAAATTTCCAGGTTGTCCATTAACAAGCACTGAGTGCTGCATTGTTGAGACACATTTCATTATTAAATCTGTCCATTTATCACCAAAACTAGTTTTTCCATAACTACCCTCATGTAAGTCCATTCAACTCTGTCATATACCTTAGACATATCCAGTTTTAGTGTCATACTCCCTTCTATACCTTTCTGCCTAGTTTTCATGGTATGTAGGGCTTCATATGTTATCATAATATTGTCTGTAATAAGCCTACCTGGTATAAATGCACTCTGGTTATAAGAAATAATGTCTGGTAACACCTTTTTCAGCCTATTAGCAAGAGTTTTAGCAATAATTTTATATAATACATTGCTTAAACATATTGGTCTAAAATCACTAAGACTATCTATCTTGGGAATTAATGCAATATATGTGGAATTAATCCTCTCATCAATCCGCCCTTCATTAAGAAACTTTAGAACTACGTAGTAATCTCATCCCTAATTATATTCCAATATTCTTCATAAAAGCAGGCTCTAAAACCATCAGGGCTTGGGAATTTTAAAGGTCCCATTTGAAATAGTGCATCCTCCATTTCCATCCTAGTAAATGTCTTCTCTAAATTCTCATTCATCTCCATAGTAACCCGACTTTCTAAATGAGATAAACAGTCTTCTATTGCATCTTGTGAAAGATAGATTGAACCATAAACTTCCTTGTGTTGGTCTTGAAAAGCTATTTCAATCTCCAACTAATTTGTTCTTAAAACTGACGAAGAGTCCCTCTCTTGTGAAATCTGATTTCTCTTCTTCCTCTAAATAGCATGAATATGAAAGTATCTTGTGTTTCTATCTCCTAATTGATAACAATTTCTCTTGTCTCTTTGCCTCCACTTTATATCTTCTTGTTCTAATAGATAACCTACTTCCTACTGTAATCTTTTAATTAAAGCTACATTTTGTGGCCCCTTAACTTCTTGTAATCTTCTTAAAGCTTCCATCTTCTCCTCAATCAACTTCTCACCTCCTATACATATGTTCTTACTCCATTGTGACAAAGAATTAATGCACAGGGAAAGAGCAAACTGTACTCTTTCTAGTAGATGTGTAAATGGTAACTCAATACTCCAAACCTACTTAATTATTTTCCCACAATGATCATCTTTTGTCCAGCATGCTTCAAATTTAAATATATATATAAATTTTGTATTGTCTTCCGTCCTAGTGGCTAATTGACAATAATAAGGGCTTATAATATGAGCTTCTAGATGCCAAGCATTCTACAATAACATATTTATACATCACATTTCATGGTGAATTTACCACTACTCTATCTAGTCTCTCATTTGTAAAACTATCATCTGCATGTCTATTACTCCACGTGAAAATATCCCCTCTACATCCTAAATCAAACAATTTATTTTCTTCAATAGCAAAAATAAAAGCCCTCATTTGGTTCTCATATCTATTTTTGCCCACAACTTCTCAGAATGCACTAATATTTCGTCAAACTCCCCCATAATGCACCAAGGACAATTCCCTGGGTTAAGCCTAGACAGTAATTCCTAAGATATGGTCCTTTTACTCCCCTCGTGATGGCCATAGAAACCAGATAAAAGCTAACTTGTATGCCGACCTTCTACTGTCACCCAACCACTGATATACCTCAAAGAGAAGTTATGAACAATGAAATTCATCTTAGATTTCCACATAAATGTCAAACCCCCACTTCTCCCTACTAGGTCAACAACAAAACACCCATCAAAACCTAATATTGTTTTCACAGCTTCTATTTTTTATGTTATAGGCAGTGTTTCCATAAAAAACACTACTTTGGGATACTTTTCCTTTACCAATTGGTAAAGAACTTGAACTGTCCGAGGGTCTCAAACCCTCTGCACTTCTAACTCAATAGATTCATAATCCTCGGCATGGCTGACTAGAAGCCTTCGTCGATTTCTCCTCCACACCATTTCCCATTAACCCAGTAAATATTTTTGCTTTTTTCCCTCTTTCCTTTCCTAAGTTTTCATCAACCAAGAACAAATCAGAGCATCTTTTAATAGAGGGCAATAGAGGACGCTGACCCGTGCTTCCTTGGTTTTGAGCCCTTCTCTTCCAATTCCCCTTTGTGCATATTCCTTGGCTTTGTGAATTGGTATCAGCAGTTCCCTTATCCTCTTGTACTTTTCTATTTACCAAAGTTAGGTCATCTACAGCAATGTGGTTCGAAGGCCCCTTATTTTTATTCAGTCTACTAGTGTTTTGGGGCCTAGTGAGCCTAGAGCCTATTTGGTCAGTCCCCATAGACTTCTCTTCCTCTCCAACCTAAGAATATTTGAATTTCGTCATGTGATCAGTTGTATCCTTTATCTTCTTCCTCAATTCTTGGAGATTATGAGACGAATCCAAATCTAGCCTAATCAGTTCCTCATTTCTTGCCAAGATAAACTCTCCACTAGAATCAACAAAAGTTTTAGCTTCAACATCTGAAATACCATTTGATGCACGACACTATCCCTCCTCATCTCCCATCGGACTTGCCCTTGAACATGATGGCTAGAAAACAGTCTATATCTAAACTACACAAATTCTAACAAGTTAGTATATATCTAAATTTAAATCACCTTTCTAATAAATCATATTAAAATTCCTAATATGAATAGTTCATTTGCCAAATTGCAAAAATATCATTTTCCCTTGCATTATCTTTTTATAAATTGACTACAACCCGACCAGCCCAATTCGAGTTTGGGCATGACCCGACCTGGTTCGTTTGGGTCAGGTTGATCCCAATTTTTTTTTCGTTTATATTGCCCAGATGACTAACCCAATAGGGGAGGTAAATTGGGTTGTTTTTAAAAATTAACAATTATAAATCAATTACAAAATATAAAATCTAAATAAAAGCTCCAGTAAATAAAAAGATTAAAAGTAAGAGAGATGCAGACTCAGTATTTTAACGAGGTCCAGTTCCATTACCTATGTCCTCGCCTCAAGCTACTCCTTGAGAATTCCAAAATTCACTACTCAACCTCCTTCAAGTGGAGATAGAAACCTATTACACCTTTGAGCAATACTACTTCAAAGAATCCATGTATAACACTTTCTACACATACAATCACCTTACGAGTGGTGATTCAACTATTCCTCATGTAGGACTCCTACTACACTCATAAGAGTCACACACACCCTTTTACTATTTATACAAGAGTTGATAGTGGGTAGGTTATTAGAGTACACTCTTTAATGAGTGAAATGAAAATAGTACAGTGTAAACTATATCGCTCTCAAAATGAACAAGTGTTAAGCCTCAATGCTTAGAGAAGAGTGATTGAAAGCTTTTGATGAAGAAATGTTGTAAAGCTTGTAATTGATGTGTAGTGTTATAATTTTGAAGATCTCAAGTGAGCTATTTATAGACATATGAGACTTCATTTTCAAACTTAAGAATATTCAAATGCAGAAAGGAGCACCACTCACTTTTCAAAAATTTCAATTAAAAATTTTTTCTTTTTACAATTTTCAAAGACAACATCATTCATTTTTTAAAATTTTCAAATAAAATCATCTACCTTTTGCATATGTCAAAAGGACCATCAATCCCTTTTCATATTTTTCAAACAAAATCATCTATTTTTTGCATATGTTAAAAAGAGCATCAATCACTTTTCAAATTTTCAAAATTCAAACTTTCAATCATATTATGCACATGTGAAAATGACAATCAATTATCTTTCAAAAATTCAAATTTCAAACTTTCAAATCTTAAATATATCATGCATATGTGAAAAATGCAAATTGATACTTTATGAGAAAAAAGATTATTTTATTGAGCCTTAACCTATTTCAAATTTTGAAAGAGATGTACAAAATTACTCTAAGAGCTTTACTTATAAGCTTGTTCGCTTTTTTGCTCATGCCTGATATGTTGATGTGTTTGGTTCCATTATGTGTACAACTTAAGCTCGAGACTCATTTATGTTTGAACTTGTTTGTTATTATCAAAACCCATATATAGATATATAATTATATGACGCTTCAAATATTGGGTTCAACAATCTCCTCATTTTTTATTATGAAAAATAATCAATAGAATTCTGAGACCTGTATTAATACTTAAAATCCCCCTGAGAGTGTGTGTTAATTTTTCAAGCAATAGATAAACATAATTCCAAGCATATATAAAAAATTTAATAATTCAAAATATGTTAATTTAAATAAAGCATTGAAAAGAACATGTTAATGTTCTATTCTAAACTTCTCCCCATTTTGGCATCATTAAAAAGGACCGCATTAATCAGTGGACAGATGAAAATGGTGCGTTAGTAGAAATTGTGGAGAGTTGAATAATTGGAGCTGCTTGGGTCCCGACAAGTGCTACAAAGCCAAAAAAGAATAAAATATGTTTGATGCTTTTGAAAAATGAGATTTGTAATGATTTGAAAGCTTTTGATTTTTGTTTAAAAAGATCATCATTTCCCATGAGATATTCAAAAAAGATTAGCACATTGTTCATTGACCTAGTTTTTGTTTATCCAAAACGATATTATGGCAGAACAACTTTCTTCCATTAATATTCCAGATTTGAATCAGGAACCCTTCATGCCTAAACTACCAATTTTCTCTATTGAGGCTATTAACACCATGATTGATAGGAGCATAATTTCAATTTTCTTGCAAAACTAATTATGAGGTCATTGCAGAATCAAGAACTCTCAGTGCTTAATATGCTGCATCTGTTACGATCATGTCTCACAGATTACTAGCAAGAGTGACTGAGGTTAATCAACTTAACAATCAAATTTCTCAATTGCGTCGAAAGCTTGCTAATAAAGATAGAAAGAATAAAATGTTAAAACAAGAAAACAAGAAGTTGAGAAAATTTGCAAACTGGTATGCTCATGATCTTCAACCACTGTACCACCCTGCTTAATTAACTCTTGATTAACCCTTAAGTACTCTAGATTAGGTTTTTATTTTTTTTGGTTAATCACTTTCATTAAGGTTGATAGTGAGATTAACATTAATGTTGGTACTTAGTGTTAATGAACAAAGGATTAGAGAGGCAAGCCCATTAGTAACTTTGGTGAGGCTTTTTAGGAGCCAAGTGCATTCATGGGCCTAGTCCAAGAAAAATCTTGAACCAAGTCTTTAGGAAATGAAGGCTAGTCTTGGCCTAAGTATAGGAAGGCATAAGACCATTGGCCCTTTTCAAGCCTATATGGCCCAAAACCATGTTTGAACTCATTTTACCACTCAAAGACTAAAGGGCCAATACAACATACCATTAGTTTGAATACGTCCAAATTACACTCAAAGTACCCAAATTAAGTTTAGAAAATTTGCTAAGGCCATTAACCATAATACTTGAGGTTAGTGCACTTTAAGCTATGCTTTAAAGCTTAATCGTGCTCAATCTTTTCTTAAACTTTTTAATTCAAATATTCTTGAATTAATACTCTCTTAAACCATGATTAGACCATGTTAATACCCTATCTAAACCATTCCACAAGTCATTAAGAAAATGACATAACAAGTCCAAACCATGCTTCAATCGTTTTTGTGCATTGCCCTTTGTAATGCTTGAACTGTTTTGCCCTTGGGTCTAACATTTTTGTTGTAACACCTGGACCGAGTCAAGCTCATTTTATTTTTATTTTTATTTATAACTATATTTATATTTTTTTTTCACACGTTAATTTTTTTTCCCGCATGTTTATTTATTTATTTCTCTTTCCGTCTATATTTTTTTAATTCCCGTAGGGTTTCCTCTCATCCACTCCATACACACACACACGACACATTCGTGCACACGTCTCTCTCTCGGCTCTCTAGGATTTTATTTTTTGTGGTCATCCATTCATCTATTTATTTGCTCGTTCTTCATCCTCTTCTTTTTCACGCCTCAGCCTCCTTCACCCACTGTACCCTCTCGTTGCTGTCGCACAATTCATCCACTCTCCACTGTGAACCTCAGTTCAGACCTCACCACCGTGCCCACTGCCCCGCCCCACGGTTTCCGTTGTTTTTGTATAAAAAAATAAAGCAGCTTTTAGCCACCATAAACCACTTCTCCCCCACACCGTAAGCCCTTCCCCATAGCACAGCCGTGCAGCACCTGAACCTCTGCCCCAAACGAGCCAAGCCCGTAACGCAACATGGTATAACCCGTGGCGCCGCTGCACAGATCACCCACTGCACCGTAGTGCAACGCGAAGACAACCGCGCAGCATCCCAGCCACTGCCACGACCGAGCCCAGCCTGAAACACTCGAACCACATCCTGCATGATGGAAACCGCCATGATTGCCGCTGCTCTGCCCTGCACCTCCGCACCAAGCCGCTGATACGCTTTGGGACGCGAAGGACTATGTTTTTGCACGCTGAAACAGGGGAAGCATCCCCACCATGAGCCACGTCGTCAGCCCCCTCAACTTCGACGCCACTGCCATCAAAAGACGCTGGAGGACAAGCCTCCACCTTTGGACACTGCCTAGGTCGACGCCCAGCCCCCAGACCGTCGCAAGCCTCGCTGCCCCAAGGGGAGTTTTCGTCCTCTTTCACGCCGAGCTCTCTCTCCGTCCCTCTCTCTTTCTGCGTGAGGTCTCTCGCTCATCTCTCTCTCTCTCTCTCAGTGCCTCACCATCGTGACCTTCTTCGCCGTGACGCGCGCAGCTCCTCCCTTCACGGTGAGTACCTCGCGCCCCTGTTCTCACTGATAGTTGCACCGAGACTGCATGAATGCGTCTCCAGTCTACGTAAACTTATATTTTTGCATAGTATTTGAATAAGGAATTACAGTTTTACCCTTATTTTTGAATGTGTTCAAGTTGATATTTTTTGGTTATATTAAGTCTGTTTTTACGTGGTTTATAAGGGTGATTTAAGAAAATTTTACAGAAAATAATAGGATTTTCAATTGTATGATTGGTAGCAAATTATTTTAGTAATTGGGTATTTTTTTTAAAACATTTAAATTACGATTAAAGCTATTTGTTTATTATTATTTAACGAAATTTTTACTTGTACTTACCTTAAGTCGCTTAAGTATTTTAACATGTTATTATGTAAAGGTTTATTTTAAGAGTAAACAATATTGGTGTAATGTTATTTCTATATTTTAGATATGTTTTAGTCTATTTAAAAATAGTTATGGTTTATTTTAAAATATTTTGGGATAATTATATTATTCAGTATTAAACTTCAGTTGTTTTCATTAATAAATAGGTCTGACTTTTAAGTGTTTTAGTCATAGTTATTAAATCATAAGTGATGTTTTGAGATTTTAGGTTTTGAGGATTTTTATAGGTTATTTTATAAGCGTAGGATTGAATATCGAAATATGAGATTAATTGGAAATTTATGAGAATTATTTGATTATTTATAGGTGACGATTAATTATTGTTCGACATTTTGAGGAAAATTCCGAAACAAGCTAAGAAGTCCAGGTAAGCGGGGTTCCTATGCTAGACTTTGCATTAAAATAAAATGAGCTGAGGTTATTTTTGAAAAATATACATGTTTGATGTTGAAAAGAAATTTGAATTACCTCAGTTATTTGTTCTGCATTACTCATGAGATTCTGTTTAAGAAGAAATCATTTTCTGTCATGACTGGTGTAGACATGAGCTTATTTTTGACATTATGTTTTTGAACTTTGAAAAGAGAGCGAATATGAAATTTTGTGCATAAATTATGTTGTGATATGATTTTGTTCTGTTCTGAAGATTTTCTGTACTCTGATATGATATGATGTGATTTCTAAAAACCTCTGGCATAACATTCTGTTTCTATTTCTGTTCCGTTCTAACCTTACTACGGGTGTAAAACTGTGACCTCTGTTCAGGTTGGTACCAACTTTTCTGTTTCTGGTGCACCCACTTTGAAAACAAAGTGATTTTCTGCGTGGTCTTTCCTATGTGCACACTCGGGGCTCCGAGAATAAATGAGGGGAAGATTCACATTCTGTTTCTGCTCGGTTAGCTACTGGGGTTTGCACAACCCTACCACGGGGGTTAAACATGGTATTTGTTCTGACATGATAAGATAAGATGTGATGTTTCAGTTTATGCTATGCCAAAGGGATTTTGATTATGAATATTTTTTGAACTTTTACTCTGATATTTTTGATAACATGTTCTGATGCTGCATTTTGAAAACATTATTCTGATTCTGCATTCTGAAAGAAAATATTTTTGTTCTACATTCTGAACTCTGTAAATGCTCATGTTTACATACTAGTATATGTCCACTGCTTACTGAGTTGTTGATAACTCACCCCTTATCTCCATATATTTTTCAGATAATTTTGATGGTTCAGCTGGAGAACAAGAGTAGAAAGTTTTAGCAGGTGTGATGATCAGAGTGGAATAAGTGCCCGAGGGTACAAGTGCTTATTTGAGAGTCGTAGTTAGTAAACTAAATTTATTTTTCGGGTATTTTGATTTGATGAGTTAAGGATAATTTCGAGTTTTGGAGAGTTTTTAATTTATGTTATTGAGATTGTATTTATTGTTCCCATGGAGGAACTTAGATTTTTGGATTGATTAAATAGATTAATATTTTATGGGATTTTATGGATTTTATAGTTATGTTATTTAAGTTAATTTTAAGTATTAAGAGCTAACTCTCCGGACCTCCGGGAACGGGGCGTTACATTTGTAGTTTATCCTGAAGGGTAATATGGTCCTTAAACACCTTATGAGACCCTCCAAAACTCAGTTTGAGCCTTGGGCGAAATTGGTTGCATCAATCAACTCAAAGAATCAAATCGGGTGCACCTTGGTTTAGTTTGTGTAGGAACCAATTGGATTGAGTTTGAACCAGCCTCCTTCCATGGTTTGCACCACCACCCCACGCCACCTCCTTCTCCACCCAATCACCAAGAAGTCCCATGACCATCATGAAGGATTTTGACTCATTTTTGCTGTCCAAAAAGATCCAAAACCGAACTGATTTTCTGCCACCACAAAACCACCTTCATCCACTTGTCTTCAAGGGTGGTTTAAGGGATTTTCTGCCATCTAAATGATGCCTCATGACCTGGAGTCATCTAAAGGACCCTTGCAGCTACTGTGGAGAGGAAATGATGGTGGTTTAGGGCACTAATTGATTCTGCACTAGTAACCTAAGCTTATGCAAGCAAATTTGGAAAGTTTCCAGATTTGAGCACCTCCCACTTCACCCAATCACCAAGCACCCAAGCCAACGTCCCTCACCCTTTGGCCACCTATAAATAATTCCCTCCCCTTCTCATTTCATCCACACCATAGCTCCAAGTATCATCTTGAGCCTTGAGAGCATTTCCCCCTCTTAGAGATCAAAAGAGTGCAAACCGAGTGAGTTTTGGTGAGTTCTTGTGTAAGGTAGTCTAGAGAGCTTGGAAGGCCACGAAATTTGTAAGTTTTCTTCCTTTTGATCTTAGCTAGCATGTCAAGCTTTGTTTTCAAGTGTTGGTACTAAATTTGGTTGAGTTTTGAGAAGGTTATGATGCTTAATGCAAAACTGGGTCAATTAAAGGAAGGTTTGAATGATTGAATGTTTTTAATTAGAAGTTTAGCTATGGCATGTCCTAAGCATGATTTGATATGATCTATCAATATCCTAACATGATTATGGAAGGTTAAATTTGTGATTAGAAGCATGTCATGATAGGTTTTAAATCTATCTTGTTTTGATCATCAAGCATGAATCGGTTTTAAGTATATTGGTGATTAAGGATTTCTTAGCTTTGATTAAGTGTTGGGATGAACTTGATTACTCAAGAATTAGACTTCATAATGTCCCTAAAGATTTTAATTATCATTAATGATTAAAGAAAATCTCATATGCATGCATTCATAAGGATTAATAGTTGAAAATACACATAGGTATCAACTAGGATGCATGCCACAGGTTGGGACTAATTGGACAAGTTCCACTTTGAATTTTAAAAATATAAGGACATAGATGGTTTTAGAATGCCAAAAATATGAAGTCCATAAAATTTAGTTAAATTTGGAGTTCGTTTGCAATTAGTGAAAATTTAGGGCCTATAAGGTAATTTTTGAAAGTCTAGGGGTATTTTTGTAAATATCCAATTTTTTATGCCTTTGATTTTGAACCTATCCATAAGAGTATTAATCCTAACTTAGTATACACACGATTTAAGCAGCTACGGCGCTAATTTCGAATTTTTCCAGAAGTTTGTAAGTTGGCCTCTAACTTACACCTTGATAAATTTCTTTTATATTATTGATAAATGTTTCATTTATTCTTCAATTATCATTTTGAGCATAAATTATCATGTTATATGACACATTGAGTGCATACTTACATAACGTATGACATTTTCACCATTTTTGCATATTATAATTATATGAACATGTCATGAAAAATATTTTTTTTAAACATAGCATGAAAATCATTTTGTCACGACCCCAAAGGCTAGGATGGAGAAATTATCCTAGTGGAACTCCTCTCTCCACTCTGGAGTGTTTAATAATGGAGTGGTAACCCCTGAGTTGACAAAGAATAGTCAACAGGTTTCGAATGGGTTCTTTTTAAAGAACACCGGAGCGAAGTCAAGATGTTTTATAACACCTAACGCTGATGGGTGTACACGTTATGAATTTTATGATGTTATGTTATATTTACCAATGCATTGAGAATGAGTCTATAGACAATGTAGTTTCTTATATACTACAGTTACCGACAGGTACTCACAGTGCATATGAGGAACTGTGACATTACCATACGTTATGTTATTAATTAAGATAATTATGTAAGTCTATGATGATGAAAGCTTATGATGAAATTTTTATGAAAAAGTTATGTCTTTTCAAAATGATGATGAAATTACTTATTGAGTAAAAACCTGTATCTTCATATTTTGAAAAAGATGTTGAGAATCTAGATGGGAGATATGCATACTGATTTTTCCACATCTCATGCATTGCATATCTATTATTTTTCATGATTGATTTATCTTTGTGTCAGTTAGTTGTTTAACTTATTGAAATTTCGAGTAAATCTTACCCTTTTATGGGACCATTATCATTCCACTCGGAATGAGTGGAATGATAAAAATTGTGTCAGGAATCGACCAGGACGAGATTGATGGAGCACTGGATTCGCATGATTGAGGAGGAGTTGGATCTGGAGAGGAAGCTGGACTTAATTTTGATGTTCATAGCCCAAATCCTTTACGCTTTAGATCGCATTAAGAGAATGATACGCCTTTGTATATAAGTCTATGCTACTTTAGTATTTCGAACATGATGATTATCTAATGAATTTGGGATGTTTTAGTTATTCTGGCATATTTTTCACCTTAACCTTTTATTTTCGCTACGATTATTGCATACTGCTAGTTGCATACTAAGATGCATTGCATATTAACTATCATGAACGGGGGTATGTAACCTTGTGTTGCATGTCCTGATGCTCTAAGTCTCCGTTCTATCCCAAGAGGGGATTGGGGGCGTCACAACCACAAATAGAGGAGTTGGAAAGAGAGAGAGCTCAAATTCAAGACCAATATCAGCGAATAACGATTGAGGTTCGGCGTTTATGAGAGAAATAGAGGCAATCTGCATTTAATCTTGCTAGCCTAGTAAAATAACTTTTGACGATATGAGTCTATCATATCTTGTAATGTTGACTAAGTATGATACAAAGAGATATGATATTTTGTCTTGCTCTCATGTTTATTTCTATAAAATTTGTCCTCAAATCATCTAATTGGCATACAATCTTCTTCATATCTCTGTAATCCATCTGCATTGTCACTCTGCAAACTTTTTCCTTTTGCAATGGCTTAACAATCTTATTCCAACAATCTTCTTGATCAATATATGAGATATTTTACACCTCAACTACCAATTATCTCAGCATCTATTATAGGTGTCAGATGATGATGCCATTTATGAACTAATGAGTCTTGGTACTTGGTACTCATCGCTCATTGTCGCATTTTCTTGGCAGTTGTAGTCAAGATCTCGCGAGATTGAAAAGCTTAACGAGAAGATTTATATACTTCAACGACTTGTTCACGAGTCTAACAAAAAAATAGGGACTTAAAAATAGAAGAATAAGGAGTTAATATATATTCTTGAATTGATGTGCACTCTAAATACCCTATTATTAGACTAAAATGCTAAAATATGAACATGAACTGTATGAATTAATGTATATTCTTGAATTGAGTTTCTATTTCTTTTGGGATACTCCTGAGCAGATTTTTATGTTTAATTCCAGGGTTTATAAAAGAGCAAGTCAAAGCCCAGTCAAATTCAAATGACTTTCAAGTGGACAAAACGTTGGAACAACCTAAGAAATTTCAACGAGTGTAGGACTCTTCAAATAAGGATAATGATGGGGTTTAAGAGTAATTCGGATCATGAGAAAAAGTCAGAGTCCAAAACGCGCTAGGAGACAGCCCGGACATACTTTAGTATTTTGATTGTAACTTTCCACTCAAATATTAGATTGCTGCGATTTTGATGCGTTGGAAAGCTATCTTAAAGGGTTACAAATTTATCTTAAATAAAGATTTATAAATTCGAACTCCTGAAATACTTATGTAGCTTCCAAGATGAGTCCTAAAATTTAGGCGATTTTTTATGCGAAAATATAAAGACATTCGGGTTTATTTCCTACCCTATATAAGCATATATTAGCACAAAATTGTGAGTTTTTTTGGAAGGGAGACGGCTTAGTTCTGAATGGAGGAGAAAAATTATTTATTTTTAGTTCTTCCATGGAGAACTAAATCTTGGGTAAAGCCTAGGGCGGAAATTGATCGGTGTTGACTTTATTTCAATTCATAGATTAAGTTTTATTGTTTAAGATCTTAGGATTCAATTCTCTATTTGTTTTGGATATTATAAGTTTGAGACAATTATATTAAATCTTGCTATGGTTTGATTTTGTTGAGTTATAGGATTATGAATATATGATTGTGACTTAAACAGGTTTTTCATGCCATTGATGTGATCTTTTGCTGCATTATTATTTGTGAACATAGTGTCGTCTCTAGATCTGATATTCATTTTGATATATAAAAACTGTGGTTTGTAAATGTAGAATAAATTCTAAAATTAAATTTGAGAAAATAGATGAATATAATGTCATATCTTCCAATTAGGAATTTGGTGCTATAATTCTTATTTATGTATATCGTTCGGATTGAAAAAGTCAGAGTATTGGATCCGGTTGATGGAAGTCCAAAGCTTTACTTGCCTTCTTATTCGTACCCTAATCTCATTTTAATTATGTTCTTTAGGTAGAATTTTTAGATTCTTTTCGTATTATAATTTGATCTTTTCTTTTAAGCTTGCGTCTTGTTGTGTTTTTTTCGACTCCCTGTCGATCGATACTCTAAACTATACTATAATACCGCGTACTAGTTTGGGCATAATGAAAGAGCAAGAGCACTTAAAAAATGAGGCTAAGAGCCTCAAGTTTTTGCAAGTCATTTGAGAAAAAAAAAATGTTTAACAAATATCCATAGCATGCATAATCTATCTTCTGGCATAGGTTTTGTGAAATTATCCGCTAACTGGTCATGTGTGCTTGTGAACTCTAGTACAAAATCACCATTTTGCACATGCTCTCGTAGAAAATGATATGTAATCTCAATATGCTTAGTCCTAGAATGTTGTATTGGGTTCTTTGAATGTTTTATAACACTAGTATTATCACATTTGATTGGAATGTGATTATACATAAGCTTAAAATCCTCAAATTGTTGCTTCATGTAAAGAACTTGAGCACAACAAATACCCGTAGCAACATATTCTACTTCAGCCATAGATAATGCAAGAAAATTTTACTTTTTACTAAACCATGAAAAAGGTGCGTGACCTAAGAAATAACATGTTCCATTAGTGCTTTCTCGATCAACTTTGTAACCAACGTAATCTGTATCTGAGTAGCTGATTAGATCAAAAGAAGTGTGCTTAGGATGCCATAACCCTAGGTTAATTGTACCAACAAGATATTGAAGAATGCACTTAGAGCAAGTTTGGGGGTCAGGACGAAACTCGAAATTTTCAAACTTGTCTAAAGTTGAGATGAGATCAAATATCCAAACGCACATTTGGGCAAAAACATAAGCGAGATATCTGTGTTTTGGTTTTTATTTTACTATTCATAGACATGACAATACTCAGACAGGTTGTAGCTATTGTCCCTCCTCTGGTTTGTACTTTTTCCTAGGCATTACTTCTTTATTCCCTCTTTCAAACTACCCCATTCCATCTGTAATGAAGCTCTCGTTCATTGATGCATCGACCCATCTCAGAGAAATGAATCAATAGGCAGTTCTTGCACCATGCAGTACTACGATTTGGTTTGAAATGAGTTGCGGCCCAAACCCTCAAACTAATTTCTCCTTCATGCCCTAACTACGAAAATCGGCTCCTCTTACCTTCAAATTGCATCTCTGCAACCTCTATATTGACGCCGTTTGTGTTCCCGTTCCCTCGAACTGCACTATGCTCCAACCCTTTCCAACCTCAAATCATCCTGCAAGGAGAATCTCTGGCCCTAAATCATAGCCTCTGTTCTGCATCCTTACAACGAATAGAAGTGACCTCAACAACAGACCCCTGGGCTCGCATGGTTTGAAATTATACCAACGCACTATCGTCCTTGTTGACTTCGGCTATCTCATTGCCCGCTTAAAATGGTTTATAAAGGTGTAGGAAGCACTCAAACGGAAGGGACCCTAATGAACCGGTGCAAGTCTCGCAACGCCATCCCCAAATGTCACAATAGATGGCTGGCCATCCATAACTCGACCACCATGGGTCCTAGGACACATTCCTACCAGGTATATTTGCATCATATTTCATTTTCCTCAAGCTGGATGACAACATGTTGCAAGCTAAGAAAAATATGGATCAATATTGTCAATCCATGCTGTGTCTGGAAAAATCTTCTAACGTTGGAGTTGGTAGTTTGCAGATGTTGGTGTATTTTTCTAGTGTTCACATGATTCCACTTCATTTGTATAGGTTATATTCATGAAATTTGGATTGGTAGTTTTTGTATTGTTAAGGTCTATATTATCAATGATCAGGATGTTTTGAGGCCTTCAAATGGTTTGGTATTTTTGACTTGAAATGTTATATGAATAAACCTTGGGGCATGCATAATCACACAATCCCTAAAGAATCTGTAATGCAAAGTAAAAGGCAATCTTGGTCTTGCCAAGCTAGACCTTCAAGGCCATATATCACACTGATCCACCCGTTATTATTGTTCACAAATAATGTAGCAGTTTTCACATGATGCACGCACCAACTCATAACCCAGAATGTTTATCTCGCACCTCAACTCACTTCTAGTTCCCAACTTGCACTTCAAACCACCAATCTGCTCCCTTGCCTTAAGCCCTTTGAAAACTCCACCAATATTGGTACAAACTATATCCACTTGATTCCAACATTTTCATTCTTATCATTCTTCTATTCAACTCTCTTCCCCATTTCAAAAGTTAATACTCTTTACACTCAAATATTTGCATGCCTGCCAACTACATTATGGCCATGTCTCTAAAATCAAAGATGGTTTTTGATTGAGAATATATTTTTATTCCCATACAAACATCTACAATCTACAACCCTTGAAGATGGACAAAAGCAAATAAATATATAATAATAAAACTACCTTTGTCATCCTTTATCTCTATTTGTATGCATAATGGAGTCTCATCTCACCTAGCTAGTTAAGAGGGTTATGGTATGTGCCCCGAAGTTATGAAGATTATAAACCCAAACACTCATTAATGACATTATATTCACCTCTTCCATAAACCTTTGTCAATCAGTACTTTCCCAGCAATTGGACGTTTGGGATGTTTTACATGACAAATTTTTAATTTATACAAAGATCAAACAGTTGTATATCTTCATACAAGACGACATAGTTTCTAAACTTGAGTTCATAAACTTATAAACTTGTAGAAATTTAATTTATCTTGAGACTAACACATACCTATCTATTAGGTATGTTGGAGTCTTTCCAACCATAGTATGGTTTGTTAAGGAAATGAAAATAACCAATCCTTTGTTATATCTATAGTCTGAAAATATTTTGTTTCACCCTAAATTCTACATGATCCACACTCTTGGAAGCAGCAGAACTTGTCCCTTTTTTTGCTTTGTTGGAGGCCTAACTTATACCATTTCTTCTTGTAGTGTTACTACTTATGGTCAACATCCAGGTCATCATCTAAAAAGATATGAATGTAGTTTTGTTGATTTTTAAATTTACTGGTTTTCAACTTCTTACCTTCTTCCATCTAACCTTTTTACCTACTTACTTCATTCTAGATTAGATATTAGTCACAATTGTTGTCCTTATTTACCAACTTTCTTCTATATCATGTCATTGTGTCATCACAATCTTATGGTGGTTTTAAACAAACCCAATTTGGTATATCATCTCACTACATGTGCAAACCATTGGTTTCATTTGAGCATATATTAGAACCATATGGAGAATGATACCATCGATTTGACCCGGGATGGAAGCTTATGGGCAGATGCGTTTGAGGATTTGTTGATAGAGATGTTGTATGAAGACACCCTCGTGGATAGATTGAGGGGAGGGAGGATCACAAACGGTGATAATGTAAGGCTTGCTGAAAAGTTGTCTGCCGTTGGGCCAATAAATTTTTATTCTGATCAAGTTAAAGGCAAAGTTGCTCGTCTCAAGCAAAGACAACAGGAATTTATTGATCTTATAAAGCAAACTAGCTTGGGGTGGGACACAGAGAGGAAGGCACCAATTGCTAGTGAGGAACACTAGGTGAATGCCCTTTGGGTACTACAATCTATTTGGCTCTAGTTTTTAAAATCTATTTGTAAATTAGATGAGATCAACATTCCATGATTCTATCTAATCACTCCCTTCTGCCTTTAGGTGAGACTATCATGTAAGCATTTCAAGACGATGGGATGCCCTAACTATGAACAACTTTGCGCAATATTTAGTTGTTCAATTGCGACTGGTACAATACATCGGGCTTCGATAGATCCAGCCCTAGACAGTGATGATGAGCGCTTGCTTGATGAGGAGCTGCACAATCATGGCCGACTAGTTACTGATCATGATGTGGGCTCCTCGGGCGATCCCTAGGTCCCACTAAGACCCTTCTCCGCCTCCTATGCTAGCGGATCTCGTACACAACAAAGGGGAGGGCCCATATGAGACCCATCCATTCAAATGCAAATGAGTGAGACCCTTGATGCTATTAAACGTAGCGCCGAAACCAGAGAGAAGGCAGCGATGGAATCGATGGAGTACAGTAGGTCGAGGAAGAGCAGTAAAGGGGACACTAGTATGGAGTCATCTGGAGCGTTTGATCTCCAGATGCATTGTATGAAGCTGCTTGAAAAAGTACAACCTCCCCTACCGCCCGAGCAATTTACCAAAGCTTTCGACAGATTGTTGAGCACAAAAGTGCAGAGGTCGTTTGTGTCGATCTCGGATACTCACAGAAGTCAATGGGCTTGGAGTTTGCAGTGATCGGTGAAAGTGTTGGAGGCTCCCCTTTATTCTCTTGGCTTTTATGCATGTCTTTCATTTCATTGTCTATTGTTTTTTCATTTCATGAACATCTACTTATGTCCAGCATGTTTCTGTTTTCATTTCATGAACAACCACTTATTTCTGGGATGTTTATGTTTTTCATTGCATTATATTTGAGTTTGTGATGCCTGTTAACATTTTTGTACTTCTAATTTGTTTGATGAATTTATGACATTATTCACCTTATGCATTTCTTGATTTGACATAAATATTGTGATAATGCTGATTAGGAAAAAAAAAATTCAAACAAGATGATGGGGTTATTCCAAAACCTTCCCACCTCCATATTGTGCATAAACATGAATCTGTAACATTGAAAAGTAAATCTGCTATTTGTTTAATGTTTTTGTATGTACAAGCATTCTGGTATTCATAATGGACAATGAGAATAGTTCGGAAGAAGCCCCATCGATGGAGACAAACAGCAAGATGGATAATGAGAGTAGTTCGGAAGAAGTCTCATCGATGGAGACAAACAACAAGATGGAGGATACATGCTCAAGTAGGTCTCGTACCAGCGAGGCGGACGACCCTAAGCCTGTAATCATTCAAGTGGAGATAAGGCCCCAACGCAGGAGGTGAACATCGTCTACATGATGTGGATGGCATCACAATTGAGTGGAGGTCGAGTTCGAATGCCCGAACACAATATTGGGCTACAGAGGAATCAATATATCAAGCAGTCTTGAATGGGAACCCCAGGACTTGCAAAACAATGTTTCGAATGGAAGTGCCGGCCTTCCGTTATGTCTGTACCTTTTACGACAGTCATTAATAATGGACCCTACAGAGAAGGCATCCGTGGAGGAATCATTAGGCATGTTTTGCCTTCTTGTTGGCCATGCACAAGGTCAACGTATCGTTGGAAACCGGTTCCAACATTCAAGCGAGACAATTAACCGCCATGTGAAGACGGTGATGCGGGCACTACATCAGCTAGGGAGAGCTGTCATTAGGCACACAAACACAGATGAGGTCCATCCTTACATTGCGAGGAACCCTCGCAATTATCCATGGTTTGAGGTATGAATTTTCCTATATTTTGGTTTTTTTTTTTTGCATGGTATCAAAATATTTATATTGTTGGGCTACGTTATATGATAATGGTTTTGTAGAAATGTCTTGGTGTGATGGATGGCACCATGGTTGACGATGCTGCACCATCTAGATTAAGTAATGCATATAGAAATCATCGTGGTCGAATCGTACAAAATGTGCTATGCTTATGTGACTTCGATATGAAGTTCACGTATGTATATACTAGCTGGGAGGGAACAACCCATGATGCACGAGTATTCTTGGATGCCTTGAGTTGATCTCAAAATCAATTCCCTTGGCCACCGCAAGGTGAATATTTGTATTTTTTATTTAATTTCACATGCCTTCGACCAATTTGGTAATTAAATACTACTTTCACCCTAATTAATTTGAGTTGTGTCATGTATTGTTCAAATTGTGTAGGATATTATTACCTTGTCGATTCCATTTTTCCATGCATTGAGAAGCTTATGCCTCCCTATCCACGAGAGAGGTATCATCGATCTGATCATTATAGCAGTCGTCAATTCGGAGGCTATAAAGATTATTTCAACTTCCATCATTCATCGCTGTACAACATTATTGAACTTACATTCACGTTACTGAAAAACCGGTTTCAAATATTGAATGCGATGACTCAATATTGCCTTACCAGGCAAGGGATGCTCGTTACCGCATGTTGTATACTATACAACCTTATTAAAACGGTAACGCCGAATGATGAGTTCATTCAGGCTGCATTGGCGCTTAAGTTTAGTGAAGAAAATATGATTGGGGCCGACCATGCAGGCGAGACCTCTGAAGTGGTTGACATATCCCATGAGTCAGCCGGAGCTATGGCAGCACAGAGAGATGGGATTGCGATCCCTATGTGGGAAGATAGGTTTGGAGAATGAACGTGTAGTGCCTTTCAAAAACACTTGATGGTTTTGTAGTATTTAAATAATTAATACTATTTGGTATGCATGTTTTGTAAGGATTGCTTTATATTTGGTATATGTACGGAGCTCTTTACATTATGTATGAGTTTTCATTTGTTAGACAAAATTACTTTGTCTTTAATCAACGGACTCGTGTTGAAAACTAACCTACCACCTCGTACATGTCTTTAATCAACGGACTCGTGTTCATCATTTGTCAATGATGAACAAAGAAGATCATCCCAGGTCATTCAGTTACGCATAGAATGAGGGCAAAAGGAAAAAAATGAAATTAGAAAATCATGTCGGTGTTGAGATAGAAAAAGTGCCTTAATAACAATTTATTAAAGGAAAATGAAAACATGTCCAAATCATAGATCTGTACTTGTCTTTTTATTTTTTTGCAAGGATTTGTGTTTGTATTTGTCTTTTATAATGTGTTTTAATATTTTTCAACATAAAATTAAAAAGGGAATAAGACCGAGATGGCATCAGTTCCACCCGCCAGGCCACAAGTGTAGATTCAATTACAAGAGTAAGGTCAAGCATTTAAGATAGCAACATATCATAGAATAGTGTAATATATACAACATTTCACAACCCAGGTGCACTTATAACAACAGTTCACTGTTCTTCTGGTAACAACAGTTCATTTTGCAAAAACAAATAAATCATTTTAAGGTAGCATTAAATGATTTACATTATCATTAAGTTTAGAAAATTTAATACTACATAATAATGTAATAAATAAAACCCAAGATGTGATCAATGCACATTTGTACTTCATCTTCATTGATTGGAACTTGGCGTCTTCTATTCTTGCACGTTCAGCCGCTATCCTTTCATTCCTTCGTTCTGCTAATTTCAAGGTATGCTCACAACAAATTGGTAGCGACATTGCAAGATCAACCTATTGGAAAAATCCACATTGGTTTTCACCCTTATAATATCGAAAATTAAAAAAATGTCTCCCAAAACTATTCGATGTCCACAATTTGGGGGAATGCCACAATAACATAGAGGTCTTTATCATAATACTAGCTCATCTTCTGGGCTCATAGGATGAGGGCATTTTATGGACACATCGCTACTAGTTGCCATAATTCTTACACAGAAAGTAAAAAACTGCTAGGGTAAAGTTTCTCACATTACTGCAAAAGAGAATAAAGGCAGACAGCTCACAACAAGCTGGCGTGTGCACTGCCCACAAGGAATTTATAATATTGATGTTATAAAGGGAAATGCATTATCAAAAAATATAACAACATCATATATGTTGGTTTGAGTGACTGGAGTTCAGAAGATCATAACACCAACATCTACATTGGAAACTATAACAATATCACATGAATGAAAAAAACTTTGAGCAGTTCCACGGCTTGACCAGTAGCTTTGTTTGCCATTGTTCAGGATATCTGTGTTTACTTGATCGTGCACTACAATAAACCTCCCTGCCCCTTTCCCAACCAAACAACATGGTCAGTAATGAAACAAAGTAATTTATAATAGCATCTCATTGACATGGTCAGTAATGGAAACAAATACAGTAATGGACCTAAAATGAATTACAGAAACCGAGATATAGAAATGGTTTGGAAAAAAAAAAATACAGTAATGGAACTAAATTGAATTACAAACTCCAATATAGAAATGGTTTGGAAAAAAATAATACAGTAATGGAACTAAATTGAATTACAAACTCCAATATAGTAATGGTTTTGGAAACTGATTCAATATAGTTAAAGTATAACTGAGACAGCATGAACTTCATTTATAAACCTCCCTGCCCCCTTAATGCACGTTGGTGTTGCAACAACAAAGGTTTTGACCAAAGGCTATGAGAGTACTGATATGAGAATGCATTGATAGAAGGCCAAAACAAAATATTCACTTCATACATGAAAATGTGGTTATGTGAAGTGGAAGCAGTCACAAGAGATGAGATCAAAACCCATGACATCTAAGATATTTAGCATTAATCCGCCAGTATTATTTATCTCATTTTCAGTGGAATGTTTTGACAAAACAACAGATACGCACGATGAAGACCTCGTGCGAAAATCCAAGAAACCCCCAAAATAAATAACCAAACTGACAAAGGCAAAATCGATGAACTATAATGCAGTGCCATGTAAAAGGGAATTTCAAAAGGTAGCAAATGGCCCGAAAAAATGATGTGAGAAACAAATTTGAGAAATGCTGGGAGATAACCTTAAGATACAATTTATCATCCACCCTAACAACCAAAACCCAACACAGAGCGAGATGAATCACGCGGTCGTTTCATGTTCAAACTCATGAAATTACGACTGTGCACATTACTCAATGGAATGCATTATTTGGCTTCGGATGCTTGCAGTTGGAAACACACAAAGTAGAAAATTACCAAAAGTATGAACACATGAAACAAAATATGTACAACATCAGCATCTTACAATCTTTCAACAAAAACTTAGATCCCAACCATTGTCACTGTAAATTGAACACACTGATCTCAATTAAATGGAGATGCAAAAGCCATGAAGGAAACCCTAATCTCCCTAACTTGGATTTCGTTTAGTAGACAATAGAAATACGGCAACTTACCTGGTTGTCGACTTCGTAGTTGTGCTGGAAAGATGAAAATAAAAAATGGGAAGACGAAACCCGTGCAAAAGTCCTTCGATATAGCTGGAAAGGGAGGGTGTTGAAAAGCAGGCGATGCGGGACTTGAAATGCAGGTCTCACGGCTCTTGAAGAAATCTTGAAATGCAGGAGATCCAGGTCTTCAAACGCAGCTCTCACAATCCTTTGAAAAAATATTGAAGTGCAGAGTAATGAGGAACTGAGAGTTTTCTAAGGATGTATAGAGATGAATCGGGAGAGGAACTTTTTGAGGGGAAGGAGATGAATCGGGAGTAGGAAAAGGTAAGGTTTCCGTTGACAAGCCATAAATGCACAGCCAGTGGGACCCACCAACATCTCTTCTTCCAAAAACTTGAAATTCTCATCTCAACTTTACTTCCAAACACATCTCACTATGGGACCCACAAAAATTATTTAAACGAACCCAAAATTTCAACTCATATCATCTTTACATTATTCACAAAATTCACAAAATTCTCATCTCGTCACAACATCCAAACCAGCTTTAACTGCAGTCAAATGAGATTCTTTTGGAGATGATTGAAAACGTGCACATAAGCATATACTAAACATAATATCCAGTCTACTGGTTGTCAAATATAATAGCCTACCAATCATACCTCGATATACCTTTGAGTCAACTAGTTTACTGCTTTCATCTTTATCAAGTTTGGTGGATGGGCTCATTGGTGTTCCAATTTCCTTCACACATTCCAACCCATACTTTTTTTTAGTAATTCTTTGATATATGTTGACTGATTAATGAATGTTCCATTTTTTGCTTGCATGATTTGCAATCCAAAAAGGAAGCTAAATTCTCATATCATGCCCATCTCAAATTCTTCTTGCATACTCTTAGCAAAAACTTGACACATTTTTTCATTAGTTGCACCAAATATATATCATCCACATAAATCTGAATAAATAAAAATATCATCATTTTCATATTTTATGAAAAGGGTTGTGTTGGTTTTTTCTCTTAAAAAACCTTTTTTAATCAAGAAATCACTAAGTCTCATACCAAGCTCTAAGAGCTTGTTCGAGTCCATATAATGCTTTCGTGAGCTTGAAAACATGATTTAGAGAATATGATTTTCAAAACCTAGATGTTGCTCAACATATACCTATTCATTTATGAAACCATTTAAGAAATCACTTTTAACATCCATTTGAAAAAATTTGAAATTTTTATAAAAAAACATATATGCAAGTAACATTTGAATTGCTTCTAATTCTAAGATCGGTTCATATGTCGCATCATAATCGATTCACTCTTCTTGATTGAAACCTTGGGTTACAAGTCGAGCCTTGTTTCTAGTGATGACTCCATACTCATCTTTCTTGTTTCTAAAAACTCATTTTGTTTCAATAATAATATGATTTTTGGGTTTAGGAACAAGTGTCAAAACATCATTTCTTTCAAATTGATTTAGCTCTTCTTGCATAGCTAGAATCTAAGATTCATCAAGAAGCTCTTTATCAATGTTTTTGGGTTCAATTTGAGATAAAAAAGCAGTATGATTGCAAACATTTCTAAGCGATGATCGAGTACTTACACCTCGTGATGGTTCTCCTAGAATTGTTCTGTTGGATGATCTTTCACAAGTTTCCACTGTTTGGTTACATCTTGTAATAAGTTTTGATAATCTTTCCTGATGTCTCCATGTTTGACTTCCTCTGTTGTGTTCTCTTTATTGAGTCTGAGGCTTTCCATGTTATTTATAATTTATTTTTTTCATCAATAGATTTCTTGGAAAGTATAAGGTTAGATTCATAAAATGCTACATGCATAGACTCTTGTATAGTTAGAGTCTTTTTATTTAAGACTCTATAAGCTGTAATATTAGTAGAATACCCAAGGAAGATGCATTCATCAGATTTTGCATCAAACTTGCCTAAATTATCCTTGTCATTCAGAATGAAACATTTGCATCCAAATACATGAAAGTAACCAATGTTGGGTTTTTTCCCATTCCAAAACTCATAGGGGGTTTTATCCAACTTAGACCTTAATATGACTCTATTTATAACATAATATGCAGCACTTACCGCTTCAACCCAAAAATAATTAGGCATATTGTTCTCATTGAGCATTGTTCTTTTCGTCTCTTAAAGAGATCTATTCTTTCTTTCTACTATCCTATTTTGTCGAGGAGTTCAAGAAGCAGATAAATTATGTACAAAACCAATTTCATAACAAAATGCTTCATTAACTTTATTAGCAAACTCTTTCCCTTATCACTTCGGATACTTGAAATCGTATAGTCATTTTCATTTTGAATTTTCTTGCATAGCTTGGTAAGGATATTATGTATCTTGTCTTTATGAGCAAGAAAGATGATCCAAATATAATTAGAGAAATCATCAACATTGAAAAATGCATAATATTTTCCTCCTAAACTTGCAACTTTGTTTGATCCAGAAATATCTGTGGAAAGGTGGAGTTTTCTCTCTACTGTTCTCTGAACGTAGAGGCCCCTCTTGGACTTTGTCTGAAGAGAGTTTCGGTCGTGGGATCCCTTGAAGTAAAGCATAGTGTTACGGTATGGCTGAAGATTTGTCTAACCTTTACGAAGGTTTGAGACTTACTGAAGAAGAGAAGGAGGAAGTCATCATTCCAAATGAGGAAGTTCTTAACACTATAGCAAAAAGTAGGAATTATCTGGCTGCTCTCATTGTTGCAGAGAAGGAAATGAATAGAGGAGCATTTCGAAATACCATGAGTAAAGCTTGGAAAGTAGAGGGTCAGGTTTCCTTCAAACATCTTGGAACCAACAGGTTTTTGATCGAGCTCCAGAATCACATGGAAAAGGAACGTATACTTTTGGGAAGACCCTGGTCGTTTGACAGGGTATTGGTTTGCTTGTTTGATTGTGAAGGCTGTGTGGCTCCAAAGGACATAGAGTTTAAGGAGGAACCATTCTGGATTCAGCTTCACGACTTGCCTTTTGCAAGAATGAACAAAACCATGGGTGAAAAGGTTGGTGCAGCGGCTGGAACTGTTTTATCAGTTGATGTGGATGCTAGTGGTATGGCCTGGGGCCATTTTCTTAGAGTTAGAGTCTTACTCGATATTTGTAAGCCTCTCACTCGGGGCAAGTTCATTAACATGGGAGGAAAACGATTTTGGATTCCATTTAAGTATGAGAGACTCCCATTATTCTGCTTTCAGTGTGGTGCCATTAAACATACGGGTTTGTCTTGTCCTAATCCTTCTCGGGGGGATATTGCTAGTGAAGGCTCAATACCTCAGTTTGGCTCTTGGTTGCGAGCTAGCACACAGCTGAGGAACTCTCCTATACTCAGTAAGAGAGATGGTGAATGTGAAAACACAGGGAGTTGGCGCCAAAACAAGAGTGAAGGCAGCAGATATGAAGATGATGGGATGGGTCAAAATGTCACCAGCAGTCCCAAAGTAGGCGCTGACCAAGCTGACCTTGGGAGCTCTGACAACCACCAACCTTTGGGACCTCTACATGAAAAGGGCAACTGGGACAATGCAAAAGTCCATTTTGTCCCTTTTATCCAGGTAAACTCTGATAGCTTTGAGAACTCCCACTTGGCTAGTATGCTTCTTAAGGACACTTTGGCCTTAAAAGGTGTCATACCCATCCTGGATCCCTCCCTGTATCACACTGATCTAGATACATCGTTCCCTACTAGAGACTTGACTCAGGGTAGCTCACATTCTCAGAACTCTACTGTTAAAACTGCTACTACTATTGATATTAAAAGAAAGTGGAAAATGAGGGCTAGAGAGATGAGACCTAGAGGTAACCAAAGCCTAATTGATATGGTTATGGGTGAATCTAGTGACCCTATAGTAAGGAAAAGGCTTGATGCAGGAACTCAGGGGATTATCATGACAAGAAAGAGAGCTAAACAAGCTCAGTTGGCAGTGGCTGGCTTCCAGCCCTGCCAAGCCCCATGAAACACTTAGCATGGAACTGCTGAGGGCTTCGGAACCCTCAGACAGTTCGTGAGCTCCACCTCATGGTGAAGGAAAAGTGCCCGGATGTTGTATTCCTATGTGAAACAAAATGTAGAAGAAAAAAAATAGAGCTTATCCGAGACAGACTTAGATTCGACCATTGCTTTTCTGTTGACAGTATTGGAAAGAGTGGGGGTATTGCCATTTTTTGGAAAGGAGATATTGAAGCTGAACTAGATACATATTCCCATCATCATATCTCTATCTCTTCATCTTCTAACATCCCAAGCATGAAGTGGACTGTAACTGGCTTTTATGGACAGCCTTCTGCTGCTAAAAGAAGTTTTAGTTGGGATCTTCTCAAGCTGATCCATTCCAGAATTCATAACCCCTGGTTATGTATGGGGGACTTTAACGAGGTTATGTTCCAAGAGGAGTACTTTGGCTCCAACATACGCCCCTTTAAGCAAATGGAAGATTTTAGACTGGCCTTATCAGACTATGGACTTATGGATATTGGTTTTGAAGGATCAAAATTTACTTGGTGCAATAAAAGGGAGGGGATTGAATTCACTAAATGTCGATTGGATAGAGCCCTAGCCAATGTTGAATGGCTTAACCTCTTTGACTCTAATCAGGTCCTAGTTCCTCTAGTACAATGCTCTGACCACAATCCCTTGTTTATTCATTGCTTAAACTCTGCTCAAGATGAATCCTCTAATCACAGAATATTTAGATATGA
Source organism: Juglans regia (assembly GCF_001411555.2). Classification (NCBI taxonomy): domain Eukaryota; kingdom Viridiplantae; phylum Streptophyta; class Magnoliopsida; order Fagales; family Juglandaceae; genus Juglans; species Juglans regia. Next base: position 30,628,307 of record NC_049901.1, on the reverse strand, counting down.
AGTGGCATGGGGTAAAAGAGAATGGTGCACTGAACTTATTAAAGCTACCTGGATACAGAAACCACATCAGGCTTCCAAGCTTGATGTTACTCGAGGTGGATTGAAGGCATGCAGGGATAAGCTCAAGATTTGGAGCAAGGAGGCATTTAGACAGCAGAAGAGGCTTCTAAACTACAAGAGAGAACAGTTGAGAATTTTACAAGAGTCCAATTCTGGCCAGTTTAATAGCCAAATCAATGTTCTTCAGAATGAGATAGATGGGTACCTCGAAGAAGAAGATCTAAAATGGAGGCAAAGAGCTAAACAAAGGTGGCTTAAGGATGGAGATAGGAACACTAAATACTTCCATAAGTGTGCATCTCAAAGGAAACAGGTGAACAGAATCAAACATATAAAAAATGGTAATGGAAGTGTGACCTTCAATAAGGATGAGATTGCAAGGACCTTTCAAGAATATTACCAAAGCCTTTTCTCTTCCTCTAAACCAAGCAACATCGAGGCAGCCTTGAATAATCTCCCTCCCTCAGTCACTACAAAAATGAATTGCTCCCTTTCTAGCCCTTTCTCTGAACAGGAAGTGGAATTTGCAATTAAGAACATGAATCCCCTCGGATCACCTGGTCCAGATGGATTTCCAGCTGCTTTTTACCATCAACACTGGTCCTCAATAGGCAAGGAAGTGACAGCTGCAGTCTTAGAAGTGCTACAAACCAGACAGGGCTTTAAAGATATTAATCAAACCTTTATATCCTTGATCCCCAAGAAGAAGTGCCCACAATCTGCTTTAGATTACAGACCAATCAGTCTCTGCAATGTCTTCTACAAAATCATCTCTAAAGTAATTGCAAACAGACTCAAACTTATTTTACCTAATCTCATTTCACTCACCCAAAGTGCATTTGTGTCAGAAAGATTGATCTCAGATAATGTAATTGTTGCATATGAGCTGCTGCATTCCATGCAATCAAGGCTAAAAGGGAAGCATAATGGCTATATGGCCCTTAAGCTCGATATGAGCAAAGCATATGATCGAGTGGAATGGGACTTTTTGAGTAAAATTATGAGGAAAATGGGCTTTGAGAGTGAATGGGTAGACTTGGTGATGCAGTGTGTTACCACTGTCAACTACTCTATCCTTGTTAATGGTGTACCCCAAGCAATATTTACTCCTTCCAGAGGCATTAGGCAGGGAGATCCTCTATCTCCCTGCCTATTCATCATCTGTTCTGAGTTCCTCAGCCATAGCTTAAATCAAGCTGAGATGCAGGGAATTATCTTTGGGATTCCAGCTGCTCGAGGATCCTTTCATGTGAACCACCTTTTCTTTGCAGATGACAGCTTGGTATTTTGCAGATCTAATCCAGATGAATGGTGTAGACTACAACAGGTATTAAGCAGCTATGAAAAAGTTTCGAGTCAGAGACTTAACCTTGAAAAAACCTCCATCTTTTTCAGTAGGAACACCAAAGTTGAGGTCCGACAAGCCATTCTTCAACAGTCAGGAATCAAAGCCTCAGGATCCTTTGATAAATATTTGGGGTTACCATCATATGTGGGAAGGAACAGAACAAAGGCCTTTCATTCAATACTTGATAGGGTCAAAGCCAAGATGACTAATTGGAAGAGCAACCTGCTGTCCCAAGCTGGGAAGGAGACACTCCTTAAATCTGTGCTGCAATCAATCCCAACATATAGTATGGGGATCTTCAAACTTCCTAAAACAATTCTTAGAAGACTCAATCAGCTCCTACAATCCTTCTGGTGGGGTCAAAGCAACCATAGGTCCAAAATACATTGGTTGAGCTGGCAGAAGCTAGGGAAATCCAAGCAGAAGGGGGGTTTGGGATTTAGGGACTTTGAACATTTTAATTTAGCTTTACTGGCGAAACAAGGTTGGAGGATCATTCAGAACCCTCAATCCCTTGCAGCTCAGGTTCTCAAAGCTAAATACTTCCCTACCTCGGATTTTCTATCAACCAAATCACGACCTCAAGATTCCTATGTGTGGAAGAGCTTCCTTCTAGCCAGACCAGTAATTAAGGCAGGTTTGATTTGGAAAGTTGGTGATGGAAGAAAAATCAAAATTTGGCAGGATCAATGGCTGCCATGCCCATCTACTTTTAAAGTGCAATCTCCTGTCCATATTCTAGAGGCTGAAGCCCAAGTTGCTGAGCTCATTAACCCAGCTACCATGCAGTGGGATCTATCTCTCATTTATAACATATTCTCTATCTCTGAAGCAAAACTGATTAGCCAGATCCCTATTAGCCCTTGCAGGAGTCAAGATATGTTGACATGGAGGTGCTCGAGCAATGAGAAATTTTCTGTAAGGAGTGCTTATCACCTTCAAGGCTCTTTGATCGAAGACAAAGTGGGGCAATCTTCAACTCAAAATTCAAGCTCGAGATTTTGGAACAAAGTTTGGGGTATCCAAGCACCTCAAGCAATAAAATCCTTCCTCTAGAGAGCTGCTTGTAAGTCCCTTCCCACTAAGCTGAATTTGCATAAAAGAAAGATAGTAGATTCACCTCTCTGTCCAATCTGCTCTTTGAACCCAGAATCAGTCTCTCATGCTATTTGGTCTTGCTGTGCTTCAATGGATGTATGGTCTATGAGCTCAAAAAGAATCCAGAAATCAAGCCTACATGAAGGTTCCTTTAAAGATATTCTAACATTTTTAATGGATCACTTTTCTCCATTGGAAATCATAGAATTTGCTATTATTGCAAAAACCATTTGGAGTAGGAGGAATAATTGGCTCTTTGAACAGCAATTCCAATCCCCTTATCAGGTGTCAATACTTATCCAAACGGAACTGAGTTCTATTAAATTGTGGATTGAGAATGGTACTAAACAGAAAGTAACCCAAGCTGCTAGAGTTAACAGATGGATTGCTCCCCCATTAGATATGTTCAAAGCCAACTGGGATGCTGCCATTGATAAAATCAATTCATGGGTGGGGATTGGTGTAATTGTTAGGAACTCAGAAGGAGCTGTTACGGCATCCTTATGTTCTTCGATGGACCTGATCCCGGATCCACTTCTTGGTGAGGCCATAGCAGCTCGAAGAGCCTCTTCCTTCTGTGCAGATCTGGGTTTTCAGCATGTAATACTCGAAGGTGACTCCTTGTTGGTGGTGAAGGCAATCCAAAACAAGGAAGATAGTTGGAGTGATTCTGGCCTTGTTATTAGAGATATTAAGATTCTGCTTTCTAAGTTCCTCTCTTGGTCTATCTTACATGTCCATAGGGAAGTTAATGTAATTGCACATCACTTGGCAAAATTTGCTCTTAGCTGCCAAGAGGATTGCATAATGATTGAGGATTGTCCCCCTTGTATCAAGCAACTACTATGATGAATGAAATAGTTTATTTTCAAAAAAAAAAAAAAAATAGTAGTGAAAATATGTTTCTTGGTTTTAAAAGAAGTTTTTGTTTGTTTACCAAATTAGCATGCATTATAGATTTTGCCTTTTAGAAAATTTGCCTTTAGTAAACCTCTTACAAGATCATTTTTGAAAGTTTGGAAATAAGTACCATGTGGCCATGACTTAGTCTTCTATGCCATAGCCAACTATTTTCATTTTGAGTCGAAAAACAAATAGCATCTTGTGAGACAATTTCTTCAAATTCGATTGTATAAAAACTGTTGCTTCTAAAAGCAACAAAGCGAACATTGCAATTATGCTCATTCAAAATAATGCACTTATCTCTATTGAAAGTAACTATAAAATGTTTTATCACATAATTGACTTATACTTAAAAGATTATGTTTTAGACATTCAACAAGTAGCACATCTTCAACTATTAGAGAAGATTAATTACCAATTTTACCTAACCCCACGATCTTTCCTTTTGAGTTGTCTCCAAATGTCACGTGCCCTCCATCTTTGGATGTTAGATCAATGAATTTAGTCTTATCTCCCGTCATGTGTCTTGAACATACAATATCTAAAAACCATTTATTTTGTTCTAATAGAGAACTTCATGCATACTTACAAAAACAATTAAGATGATTTTTCTTGATACCCAAATTACTTTGGTCCTTCATTTATTAGTATTAAAAGATATAAGATTTTTAGATACCCATATGACCCTAATAGTCATTATATGTTTTCTTCTAATAGGACAAACATGATAATTATGACCATTTATATTACAAAAATTGCATATAACATGTCACATCTATGAAGAACTTGAGTGATTGTAATAGTATCTTTCTTTGAAAAAGTTATTTTTATGAAAAGGATTTTGAATACTAGACTTTGATTTAGAAGGATTATTAAAGAAGTTTTTATAAGCTTTGTATTTTTATTTTGGCAAATATCATTAACCTGCCTGGTCAAAAACATATCTTTGACTACTATGAAGTTTTTTAAAATTCCTGTTTTCATTTTCAATAATCTTTTCTAAATCAGTCACTTTTTTCATTAACTCATGATTTTCATTTTTTGAAATGATGTTTTCTTTTCTTAAAACATCAATTTCATTTGTTAAAGAATAATTTTTCTTTCTCAAAGTAGTATATTTGATACCCAATTTATCAAGTTCCTCATATAACGCTTCCAAAACATTATGCGATTCCTCATATGAAAGATTCTCAATTGAAATATTGTCAAGATTTGTTATCTCAAGGTCATCTTTAGCCATAAGACAAAGATTTGCCGCTTCTTCATTGCTTGTTTCGCTATCTGAGTTACTTGAATCATCATCCTATGTAGCTTAAATTGTTTTCTTGCCCTTGTTTCGATCTTTCTTTAACATAGCTCAATTTGCCTTGATATGTACACGCTTATTGCATTTATAACAAGTTAAAGAATCATTTTTACCTTTAACTTTGTTGGAAAACGTTTAGAAGGATTTCCTTGGAAAAACTTTATTTTTCTTTAAAAATCTCTTAAATATCCTTGTTAACATTGCAACTTCTTCATCTTTGTCGCCTGTTTCATCGTCTTCATCACTTTCGCATTTATAAGGAACCAACTGTAAGTGCCAAGCTCTTCTTTAGCTTTCCTTCTTCTTATCCTCTTTTCAATGTGTACTCGTGGGTGATAAGTGATCCGATGAGTTCATTTACCTCAAGTTTCATAAGATCTTTGGCTTCAAGATTCGCCGTCACTTTTGGTTCCCAATGTTTTGGCAGAGAGTTGAGAATTTTTTTTTATATCTCCAAGTTGGAATAAACCTTGCCGAAAGCTACTAAGTTGTTTATAATGTTAGTAAAACGAGTGTACATAGTGGAAATAGATTCATTATCATTCATTCTAAACATTTCCTATTGATGAACAAGAATGAAATTTTGTATTCCTTGACTTGCGAAGTTCCTTCATAAGTTACTTATAATTTATCCCAAATTTCCTTTGCCGATTTGCAAGTCATTATTCTATTGAACTCATTCCAATCTAGAGCACAACATAAGAAATTTGTAGCCATCACATTCCATGTTAGAGATCTCTTGTCTCCATGATCTAACTCTTCTTTTTCTTTTGTGAATTTACTCCATCAACAATATTTGTTGGAATATAAGGTTTGTTTACAATACATTTGCAAATTTCTCGATCTTGAGCTTGAAGGAATATTTTTATTCTAATTTTCTAGAATGTGTAATTTTCTCCACAAAATAGTGGGGGCCGACCACTAGATTGACATTCACCAAAGGTAGCTGAAATGTTAGCCATAAGATCTTTACCTCAAAAGTTAGTTAATTTTACAAAAGAGCCCCTTGCTCTGATACCAATTGTTGCCCAGATGACTAACCCAAAAGTGAGTGAATTTGGTTGTTTTAAAAGATTAACAATTATAAATCAACTACACAATGTAAAATGTCAATAAAATACTAAGTAGCAGTAAATAAAAAGAGTAAGGGTAAGAGAGATGCAAACTTAGTATTTTAGAGAGGTTCAGTCCCACTACCTACGTCCTTATCTCAAGCTACCCTTGAAGATTCCTAAATTCACTATTCAACCTCATTCAAGTGGAGATAGAAACCTATTACACTTTTGAACAATATCGCTTCAGAGAATCCGTATAGAACACCTTCTACACTAACAATCACCTTACGAGTGGTGATTCAGCTATTTTCCACGTAGAACTCCTACTACACTCACAAGGGTCACACACACTCTTTTACTGTTTTTCTCACTAGTCATTTATACAAGAAATGAAAACAGTATAGCCCAAGCTATATCTCTCTCAAAATGAACAGGTGTTAAGGCTCAATGCTTAGAGAATGGAGATTGAAAGGCTTTGGTGAATGAATCTTGTAAAACTTGTAGTTGATGTGTAGTGTTATAATTTTGAAGATATCAAGTGAACTATTTGTAAACATATGAGATTTACTTTTCAAATTTCAAAATATTTATATGTCAAAAAGGAACACGACTCAATTTTCAAATAAAAATTTCTCATTTTTATAATTTTCAAAGATAATATCATTTACTTATTAAAATTTTCAAACAAAAGCTTATAATTTTCGCATGTGTAAAAAAAAATTATTTATTTTTCCAAATTTTCAAACAAAACCATCTACCTTTTGCATATGTCAAAATAAGCATTAATCACTTTTCAAAATTTTTAAACAAAATTATCTACCTTTTGCATATGTCAAAATGGACATCAATCACTTTTTAAAATTTTCAAACAAAATCTACCTTTTGCATGTGTCAAAAAGAGCATCAATTACTTTTCAAAATTTTAAAATTTAAACTTTCAATCCTATTATGCACATGTAAAATATGACAATCAAACATCTTTCAAAAATTGAAAGTTTGAAAACTTTAAATTTCAAACTTTCAATTTTTGAAATATATCATGCATATGTGAGATTCAAATTGATGCTGTATGAGAAAAGATTATTTTTTTAGCCTTAATCCTATTTCAAATTTTGAAAGAGATATACAAAATTACTCTAAGAGCTTTATTTGTAAGCTTGTTTCCTTTGTTGCTCATGCTTTGTACGTTATGTTTGGTTTCATTATGTGTACAATTTGAGCTTGAGACTCATTTATGCTTGAACTTGTTTGTTATCACCAAAATCCTTATGCAGATATATAATTATATGATGTTTATTTATTTTATTTTATTTTATCAAAGAGCCGGTAGCCCCACTTTAGTGGCCCCGTCCCAAGTTTATTAAAGAACACCCTCACTCTTTCTTTGTATAAGAAATTATCTACTGAACAAGCAATAGATCACGCTCTTTCTTTGTACCAAGAACACATATCTGCAACAAATGAGCAAAAGAAGGGATTGGTGCCCCAATGTCGCTGGAAGCCTCCTCCTGGAGTAGGCATGGTCCTTCGAGATGAGAGTGGGAAGGTGTCTTAATAGCTAGTAAACCAGAACATGAGGTTAGTGATCCTATCGAGATAGAATTCTTGGCAGTACTGAGAGGCCTCCAAGTTTGTTTTCCTTTGGGAATCAGTGAGTTAGAAGTGGAGAGTGACTCTTTGCTGGTGGTCCAAGAGCTTAACAAAGAACAAGAGTCAATGTCTATTTGGGGAAACTTGGGTTTTGAGATCAAGAGGATGTTACACAGATTTCCTAAGGTTATAGTTCAGCATAAAGGTGGTATGGCCAATGCAGTTGCCCATTGTTTGGCAAGACAGTCATGGTATTTTGAAGATCTAGTGATTTGGTGGGACTCTTTTCCTGAAGATGTCTCACAAGTCATCTGGCATGATGCCTTGATGTAATCTCTATTTTTCTGATGAATAAAATAGCATGCATTGTTTATAAAAAAAAAACACCCTCACTTATGGCGGATGAATATCTTAGTTACAACCAACGTATCTGGGAGTTTACAATAAAGAACTAAAAAACCTTCCAAATACAAACCAATCAACCAATCAAGAAAATCAAATAAAAGCACCGATCAAAACAAGCCTATAAGAACAAAGCAAAGGAACTAAACAGGCCTATAACAAGTAAAAAAAATCTAAACAAGCCTATAAACAGACAAAACCAAAGACCAAATACCCAAAAAAACTTAAACCAATTAAAAACGAAATGAAGGAAGTCCCAAATAATCCATCTGGACAATACCTTTTAAACACCGTGGGAATCTTTGAATGCTATCATATGATGCTTGAAAACTTGGATTCAATACTTTAAAATTTAAGACTTTTGTAGAAACAAGATGTTGTCACACACATTGCTGCTAATGCATGTAACCTCCACCTGCCGCTCACAAATCCACATTCAAATAATTCAATATGACTAGTGAGTATAACATTTATTTGCTTTGATCTTTTGAACAAATATAATATTTTCACACACTTAAAATATGAGAGTCATGCTTCCCAGATTCTTCTTCTCCTAACTCCATTCCAAATACTTCTTGTTTTCTCTTCTCCATTCTCTTAATGCTGCTAAGAGGACATGTATCAAAACTGACAAAAAGAAAGGTTGTGTAAAAATATATTAATGTTCAACAACTGCAGATTTAGCATACTTGGAATGCAACTAATCTTAATCTTAATCTTAATCTACATAGCTAATCTAAGACTAAATTGGGAACGAATGAAGTTGAAATTTGTGTACAACTGCAGTGGCTCAAAAAAGAAGAAGAAGATAATTCAGTAGTGGGGTGGTGGCTAAGCTTTGCTGCTGCTAGATTAGCCAAACTAGGTCTGACTCTGAGAAGGCAAAAGACCACCTTTCTCAACAACATATTGCATATACAATACAGTGAACATTGAATCTACACTTTGATAATACCAAACTATTAAACCTGTGAGGTCTCGAAGATTCTAGTGCTACAGCCAACCCACTTTGCTAAGCAAAATAACGTAGAAAAAGAAAGAAAGAAGAAAGTCTTCATGTTAACCAAATTAGCAAAAGCCACCTATGCTTGATAAGAGTTGATCCTTATTTGATAAGAAAGATCATTATGCTTTCTCCTTTAATTAAAAAAAATGTCATGATTGGAGAAGAAAATATTTTATCTTAAAGGATTATTATTATTAATTTTTTTTTTCTATCAGGGAACCTCTCCAAGGCAGAGTCCTTTGGACCCACCCTTGTAGAGTATATCCCAGTCTGTTGCACTGTACCCTCAGAAGTTTCCCTACACGGAACTGGTTAAATCGCTGATTTTTCACCAAGGGGTGTGACCTCAAAGGATTGTTTGCACTCATGAGGTATTAAACATTGGACAATGAAGAGACTGATATCCGAAAACCAAGGCCTTCACCACTTGGCCAACCCCTTGGGGTTATCTTAAAGGAATCAGGGGGACCAAGATTTATTTTCTTCATAAATATTATTATTATTAACAACTAAACCTCAAAAAAAAAAAAAAAAAGGGTATGAAAGGAAGGGGGTGTCACAAAACCATGATCTTGGGGTGAATAATTTCTTTCTCTTCAACCGTCACAAACTCCTTAAACTCCACAAACAGTTAATCAAAGAACTTAGCTGGCCAGTTACCATACAAAAATCCAAATTAATGCAGCAAAGATTAATGTATATGACTTTACAACAAAGCAACATGTACAGACTCATGCTGGACAGCATCACTGTAACACCCGGACCCAAAATTGGTATAGTTGGACTTTAGATTTTTATTTATTTATTTATTGGAGCTTGATATTTTTTTAAGTTTTTATTTCACGAACTTGAGTAGTGATTTTCTTTTAATTTGAAGATCTTGGCCGTTTATTTTTTTTTATTCTCCCCGCATGTTTAATTATTATTATTTTTTTGTTTTTGTTTGTTTTCTTCTCATTTCCGTCTTTTTTTTTCTTTACTCTTGTAGTTTTCCTCTCGCCCACTCCATGCACACACACGGCACATCCGCGCGCACGTCTCTCTCTCGGCTCTCTAGGGTTTTCTTTTCATGTTCAATCGTCTATATATATACATACGAAGAAAGCTCGTGCCGCTGCCTTCCCACGTGAAACCGTAAGACTGAACCACTGCCCCAAACGAGCCAAGCCCGTATCACAGCACGATTTAACCTGTGGCACCGCTGCACAGATCACCACTGCACCGTAGTGCAACGTGAAGGCAATCGCGCTGCATCCCAGCCACTGCCACGACCGAGCCCAGCCTGAAACACTCGAATCACATCCCGCACGATGGAAACCACCATGTTTGACACTGCTCTGCCCTGAACCTCCGCACCAAGCCGCTGATACGTTGGGACGTGAAGGACTCTGTTTTTGCACGCCGAAATAGGGGAAGCATCCCCACCGTGAGCCACGTCGTCAGCCCCTCAACTTCGACGCCACTGCCATCAAAAGACGCCGGAGGACAAGCCTCCACCTTCGGACACTGCCAGGTTGACGCCCAGCCCCCAGACCGTTGCAAGCCTCGCTGCCCCACGGTGAGTTTTCGTCCCCTTTCACGCTGAGCTCTCTCTCCGTCCCTTTCTCTTTCTGCGTGAGGTCTCTCACTCATCTCTCTCTCTCTCTCTCTCTCAGTGCCTCACCACCGTGACCTCCTTCGCCGCGTCGCACGCAGCTCCTCCCTTGGCGGTGAGTGCCTCGCTCCCCTGTTCTTACAGTTTTTGCACCGAGACTGCGTGAATGCATTTGCAGTTTACGTAACTTATATTTTTGCATGGCATTTGAAAATGAATTACAGTTTACCCTTAGTTTTAGAATGTGTTCAACTTGATATATTTTGGTCTGTTTCTACGTGGTTTATACGGGTGGTATAAGAAAAGTTTGCATACAATAAATAGGATTTTCAATTTGTACTTTGGTAGCAAATTATTTTAGTAATTGTGAAATTTTATTTTAAACTTTTAAATTACGATTAAAGCTTTTTGTTTATTATTATTTAACGAAATTTTTTACTTGTACTTACCTTAAATCGTTTAAGTATTTTAACATGTTATTAAGTAAAGGTTTATTTTAAGAGTAAACAATATTGGTGTATTGTTATTTCTACATTTTAGATATATTTTAGTCTTTTTAATAATAGTTATGGTTTATTTTAAAATATTTTGGGATAATTATATTACTTAGTATTAAGCTTCATAAGCTGTTTTCATTAGTAAATAGATCTGACTTTTAAATGTTTTAGTCATAGTATTAAATTAGCATTGACGATTTTAGAAAGTGATGATTGGTAATTTTAGGTTTTGAGGAATTAAATAGGTTATTTTATAAGCTTAGGATTAAATATCGAAATACGTGATTAATTGGAAATTTATGAGAATTACGTGATTATTTTATAGGTGACGATTAATTATTGTTCGACGTTTTGAGGAATTCCGAAAAAGCTAAGAAGTCTAGGTAAGCGGGGTTCCTATGCTAGACTTTGCATTAAATAAAATGAACTGAGGTCCTTTTTGGAAAATATGCATGTTTTGTGAAGAAAAGAAATTTGAACTACCTCAGTTATTTGTTCTGCATTACTCATGAGATTCTGTTTAAGAATAAAGTATTTTCTGTCATGACTGGTGTAGACATGAGCTTATTTTTGACATTCTGTTTCTGAACTTTGAAAATGAGAGCGAATATGAAATTTGTGCATAAATTATGTTGTGATATGATTTTGTTCTGTACCGAAGATTTTGTTTAATACTTTGTTTGGATAAGACGTGATTTCTGAAAACCTTTGGCATGACTCTTTGATTCTGAATTTGATTCTGTTTCCGTTCTGTTCAGTTACGGCCCTACCACGGGTGATAATAGTGGCATACGGCCCAACCACGGGTTACAATAGTGGATACGGCCCAACCACGGGTAATAATAGTGGATACGGCCCAACCACAGGTAATAATAGTGGATATGGCCCTGCCACGGGTTATAGTAGTGGTCTCTGTTTTGAGTGCACATCTTGGTGACAGAGTGTTTTATGTTCTGCTTGGCTATCCGCAGATGCACAACCCTACCACGGGGGTTATACATGGCCTCTGTTCTGATATGATGTTCTGATGATGATGATGATCATTTATGCTTTGCCAAAGAATATTTTGAATGAAATTATTTCTAAATCTTCGCTCTGATATTTTGATAACATGTTCTGCTTCCGCACTCTGAAAATGAAAATGTTTTGTTCTGCATTCTGATTTCTGTAAATGCTCATGTTTATACACTGGTATATGTTCTCTGCTTACTGAGTTGTTGATAACTCACCCCTTATCTCCATATATTTTTCAGATAATTTTGATAGTTCAGTTGGAGAGCAAGAGTAGAAAGTTTAGCAATGTGTGATGATCGTAATGGAATAAGTGCCTGAGGATACAAATGCTTATTTGAGAGTCGTAGTTAGTAAACTGATTTATTTTTCAGGTATTTGATTTGATGAGTTCAGGATGTTTTCGAGTTTTTGGAGAATTTCTAATTTATGTTATTAGGATTTTCTTTATTGTCGCCATGGAGGAACTTAGATTTTTGGTTTGATTAAGTGTATTAATATTTTATGGGATTTTCTGGAGTTTATAGTTGTGTTATTTAAGTTAATTTTAAGTATTAAGAGCTAACTCTCCGGACCTCTGGGAGCGGGGCGTTACAATCACCATCAAGTGCATGCAATGACTCCCAAACAACACCCCAATAATATATAATAGTACTAATATTTAACGAGCATTTAGATAAATATATTCCTCTGTTGCACATCCTAGGAAAAACTTTTTGAAAACACACTAGTAGCTATACATAGGCTCAATAACATTTACCAGAGATTCCCCTACAAATCTATTTATCTGTTGCACTAATTGAGTACATGGCTTCTCAAGATTCATCCCTGTTTTGTGTTTCCTTCTAAGACTCAAGTCTAGCAATTTCAGTCCTAGACGCTTATCGAGTCAGTTTATGTATACTGAAAAGGCTAAATTTTTCCAGAAAGAATACGACACTACAAAATCAAAAATTTGCTATTATTTCCTTTTAAGTATGGAAAATTACATCTAGTCTGGTGCTCCCAAAATCTAAGCAACGAAAGAGATGTAAAAGATAAGATAGTCTTTCAGTTCTTCTTTCAGTTTAAGGAAGTTCTTAGAGAGGCAAACCGAACTGTTTCGGTGTAAATTAGAGTAAACAAACAAAACAATCAAGTCATGAACATACACAAACCGAGCGCTTGAGGATCTAAGCCAAAGATTATGTAGAACTTCAAATAGGCAGGCCAATGGAACTTCAAATCAATGCAACGTTGCAAGAAGAACAACAAGAGAAAAGGGAGAGAGAGAGAGTAAACGATGGGATGTTACACTGGGGTCTACGGATTGTCTAATAGCAATAGAATTCTAGAAAAAAGATAGATGAGTAGTGATATTGTATTGAAATTGATAGTGAAATGCTCTATTCGAGGGGTAGCTCCTCCAAAGGTCTAACAACATAGGAATATTCTCAACTAAGAAATAATCGTATGCTTACAGGGAATATAAAGCAAGATAGTAAGGTACTTAACTACGCTTATCACTAAGGCCTACGGGCCATCTTGTAAATGTAACTATAGCTGAACACAAGTAACTAAGAGGCCCGAGCATGACCCTTGGCCCTCAGCCCATCGTATTGCTTCATGAGCCCGACTCCCTCATTGTCTTCAAGCCCATCGGGCCCGAATCCCATACTTAGCTTCTAGGACATTCTCCACTGCATTCCTCCACTTCCATAAACACAGACACGTCGTAACTCCTTTCCCTTCCCGTCTATTGCTCCTCCACCGGCGTGTAACAAAGCTCCCATCCTAAGAACTCCTTTCCCACAAGGTGAGGCAAGGCTTCACACAACTGGAGGTACGATTCCCACTAGGCCTCTTCTGCCGGTTGCCCTTGCCATTGAACCAGCAGCTCCATGACCGGTCTGTTCTTTACCTTTTTCATTCTTCTTGTCAATATTTCTTCTAGCTCTGGTTTGAAAACCTCCCTTGAATCTATTGGTGGTAGCGTGGGTAAGGGACTAACATTTTGTCCTAACTGTGAAATATGAAATACATTGTGGATCTGGGCTATTGATGTGAGCTGAATTCGATATGCTACTTCTCTAATCCTTTGCTCCACTTGGAAAGGTCTGTAGTATTTGGGTGAAAGTTTGAGACTTTTCCGCTGCTGGATCGAGGCTTGACGATACGACTGCAGTCTCAAATAGACCCAATCACTAACCTGGTACTGTTGCTCTTTCTTTTCAAGTCTACATTTTTCTTCATCCTTTCTTGAGCTCTAACCATATTCTGTTTTAGCAGGTGCCATGATTTCTCACGCTCCTACAAGGTAATGCCCACTTCCTCTACTTTGGTTGTTCGTGCATTGTAGCTCATTAGTCTAGTGGGTTTATACCCATAGAGGGCCTCAAAGGGGGTCACTTTGGTGGTTGCATGCTGATTATAGTTGTAGCACCACTCGGCTAGGGAAATCCAGGTCGACCAGACCTTAGGATTATCATTGACATAGCTCCTAAGGTAGTTCTTGACCCACTTATTTACAGCTTCTGTTTGCCCATCCGTTTTAGGGTGGTAGGCAGTTCTGAAAGCTAGCTAGACTCCTTGGAAAGCAAATAATTCCCTCCAAAATTTACTAGTAAATGTGGGGTCTCTATCTGATATGATGGAGTTAGGCAACCCATGGAGCTTGAAAATGTGTTTTAGAAACTACTGGGCTATCACCCTTGCTGTATAAGGGTGTGAAATGGGTACAAAGTGGGTGTATTTAGTGAATTGTCTACCACAATCCATAGGGCATTGAACCCCCCCCCCTGGGATGTGGGTAACAAAATCCATGGTGATCTCAGACCATGGTTTTGAGGGTATAAGCAAGGGTTGTAGTAGCCCACTAAGTAGTGTATTATCTATCTTCACCGTCTGACACACTTCACAGTCGCTAAACAATGTTCTTAAATTAGTTTTCTGACCTTGCCAGTAGAAGTCCCTTTTAAGTCTGTGGCTAGTCTTGTCAAAGCCCAAGTGCCACCCATTGGGGCTGCTATGCACCAATTGCAGCAGTTTGGTGATCATGGTAGGGCTGGCAGGGACATACATTCTATTTTTGTATAACAAAATGCCATTTTTTGCTGAGTAGTGTTGTGTTAAACTCCGCTCTCTATGTTTATGCCATAGGCTATGAGCCACCTCATCAGTGTCATAGAGAGACTTGATTTCAGTCACCCAGTCCCAACTGGGGACTGAAATCATAGCTAATGTGGTCTCTGTTATAGTATTCAGTTGAGAAAGTGCATCTGCCACCAGGCTTTCTTTTCCCTTCTTATATTCTACAATAAAATCATAGCACATAAGTTTGGAGATCCACTTTTGCTACATCATTGTGCCCAACCTTTGGTCTAATAGGAACTTGAGACTTTGGTTGTCTGTTTTGACCACAAAGGATTGGCCTAACAAATACGATTGCCACTTTTGCACTGTTGAAACAAATGCTAGCAATTCCTTCTCATAAGTTGACATATTTGGTGCCCTCCCTTTTTGTGTTTGACTGAAAAATGCAAGGGGTTTACTTTCCTGCATCAAAATAGCCCCAATGGCCTACACAGAGGTATCACATTCTATAGTGAAGGGTAATTAGAAATTGGGTAAAGTCAACACAGGGGGTTGAGTCATGGTTGTCTTTAGCTTCTCAAAAGTAGCCTGGGTCCCTTTGTTCCCACTTGAACCCATCCTTTTTTAATAACCCAGTCAACTTAGCAGCAATGGCCTTATAACCCTTTGCAAACCTTTTATAATAGCCTGTGAGGCCTAAAAAACATCTTATGGCCTTAATGGATTTTGGGACAGGCCATTCCAGCATGGCCTTAAACTTCTCAGGGTCAACCCTAATTCTCTGGCCATATATTAAATGGCCCAAAAAAACAATTTCTTCACAGCCAAAGCAGCACTTGCTCATTTTGGCAAAAAGCTGATTTTTGCCTTAGAATGTCAAAAGCCGCCTTAGAATGTCAAAAGCCACCCTTAGTTGCGTCAAATGAGTCTCAGCATCCCTACTATAGATCACAATGTCGTAAAAAAAAATGAAACGTCTAAGATGAGGTTTAAAAACCTGATTCATAAGGCTTTGAAATGTTGAGGGTGCATTGGTCAAGCTAAAGGGCATGACTAGAAACTCGTAGTGCCCATCGTGTGTCCTTAAGGCAATCTTAGGCACATCTTCGGCTCTCACCCAGATTTGATAGTAGCCCGACCTCAAATCAAGCTTAGAAAATTTTTTGGCTCCATGTAGCTCATGCATCAACTCCTCCACGACGAGTATAGGATATTTATCCTTGATAGTGATGTTGTTCAGCGCCTTATAATCCACACACAACCTCCATGTTCCATTTGCTTTTCTCAGCAATAAGACAGGTGAGGAATAAGGACTTTGACTAGGACGAATGACCCCTAAATCCAGTAATTCCTTTACTATTATCTCAATCCCATCCTTATGAAAATAGGGATATCGGTAAGGGCGTACTGAAATGGGTTTAGTGCTAGGCTGCAGGTTGATAGAGTGGTCATGGGTTCAGTTAGGGGGAAGGCCGATTGGAGAGGAAAAAATATTTGGGTATTGGTTTAAGAGTTTTTGTATGGGCTCGGGTAGGGTTTTTGTTTGAGTTGTTGGGACCTTTTCGATTAACTGCAGTAAAATGCCTTTTTTCTCCCAATGATTGGAGCTGTTTACATAGCCCTCTTCAATCCACAAGTTAACACTTAGCTCTTTTAACTTCACAACCACATTGTTGAGGGAAAATTGCATTGTTAATTACCTGAAATTCCATAGTATAGAGCCTAGCCCTTGAAGCCACTACACCCTTAAAACCATATCACATCCCACCAAAACAGTAGGTACAGATCCATTTTAAATATCTGCTCCTGAATAGTGACATTGAGCCGTACCACTTTTCCTTCACTTTCCACCTATTCTCCATTTGCCACTTTAACTTTCACTCTCTCTTTTGTTGTGACTGGTAACTGAACCTTAGCAAGTAAAGTTGGGTCCAGAAAATCATGCGTACTCCCCGAATCAATCAGTATTGTGACCCCCTAACTGTCAATCCTACCTTTGACACGCATTGTTTTCGAGTTGAGTGACCCTATTATAGTGTGCAAAGATATTTCCAGATACTTTCCAGCCTTGTCCAGCCCTAACCCACCTTCTTGATCAGTCCATGTTTCTTACCCTCCTCATTAGTCTCAAATTCTTCAACTATTTCTTCAATTAAGTATAATTTTGAGCTTTGACAACAATGCCCAAGTCTCCACTTAGATTCCCAGTGATAGCATAAACCCTTCTCTCTTCTATCCTTCATCTGATTCTCACTAATTTTTGCACAGGTACTACAACCCGTCTAGAATTTTTGGTGTCATGGTTTTGAGGATTTGGGTTGAGTTTGAGTGAGGCTGGTTCATGGTGATGGATGGCGTGGGTTCGGGTTATGAGTTTTTTGTGGAGGGAGAAGTGTTATTCTTGTATTTTGGCAAGGCTATAGGTTGGGGTGAGGTTGTTCGGGTTGAACATAAGCACCGGTAACCGGATTTCATCTCTTAGGCCACTTAGGAAACAACTTAATTTGTACTGTTCCGATAGACCTCTAAGTCTATTAAAAAGGGCTTCTAAGTGAGTCTTGTATTCTTCCATAGTTCCAACTTGTCTCAGCCTAGTTAATTGTTCCATGGGGTCATAATAACTGCTAGGCACAAACCTAATCAACAATGCCCTCACAAAAACCTTCCCAATTAGAAACCAAACCAGATTCATCTAAGTCTTGAAACCATACTAGGGTCTTACCCTCCATATAGAAAGAAACAAGTCTCAAATGCTACTGTGGTAAAGTATTATGGAATTTGAAGAATCGATTCACCTTATACAGCCAACCATGGAGCTCTTCACCACGAAAAGTAGGGAAATTTAGTCGCACTACTTTAGGAAGTATCTCCCCCGTGTGGGGAATCATCTGATCTTGTTGATATGCCTCTTCATGACTACCAGATCCACCTAACCGTTGCTTGTTGTTTTTGTGCATATTTGCCGCAATGGAAGAGAACTGCTACATCATGCCCTCCATTTGTTTCCTCATTGCTTGTACCTCATTGCTTGTACCTCCACTCCAATTGTAGAAAACTAGGATTCCGATTGTTTAATGTGAGCCTCTGTTGTCTTCTTGAAGGATTGAAATCCTTCTTGAAAGTCCCTCAATCTCGTGCCATCAACCATGGAATCATGGGAGGAACGGGGTCTCTGGTACCAATTTGTTACACTAGGGTCTATGGATTGTATAATAGTAATAGAATTCTAGAAAAAAGATAGATGAGTAGTGATATTGTATTGAAATTGATAGTAAAATGCTCTCTTTGAGGGAGAGCTCCTCCAAAGGTCTGACAACACAAGAATATTCTCGACTAAGAAAAAAAGTATGCTTACAGGGAATATTAAGTAAGATAGTAAAGTACTTAACTACCCTTGTCACTAAGGCCTACGAGCCATATTGTAAATGTAGCCCATCTAGCCCGAATCCCATACTCAGCTTCTAGGACATTCTCCACAACATTCCTCCACTTCCACGAACACAGACATGCAGTAACTCCTTTCCCTTCCTGTCTATTGCTCCTCCATCAGCGTGTAACACGGGATGACAAGGACGAATGGAGGTGACAACAACTAGGGTTTGAGGAGAAAGAAAGTTGAAGCTCAAAAGGTTTGAGTCAAGTGATTGGTTTCGACCCACAATATCTGTTTTGAGAAGCGTTACACCTAACAATCAACACCTGATTAACCTGACTTTGTTCAGACAGGCCCAGTCAAGTCTTTCGGACGGATCGATCCCTAGGTTTTTTTGGATAGGCCTACTAATGAGGTTGAAGTTGATCATAATACCTAAAATTTATTTTTCATGCAAAAATCATTCAAGTTTCCTTGTCTTGTAACGTATTTAACAAAAACATTCTAGATTATTATCATCTCATTAACTTCTCATATGTACCAATTTAAATGAACATGAAGCAGAATACCTAAAATTTAAAATCCAACAAAAGCAGAACAGCTTAACCAATACCACCAATCTTCGTATCACTTTCATCAACCCATCCACTAGCTTTCAATTCACAACTAGAGTAAAGTCTACTTATTCACTAGTTCCAAGTTTAACAATTGATATAAAAGAACATACTAACATGATAGGACACACAGTAGGGAGTGTAAGCCAACCAAATTGAAGACTTAGGGTGACAAAATATTGTCATTTGAAATTTTTTGTCGTCATATGTAACACTCAGGTCCAGTGCCAAGTTGTTTTCAAAAAAATTTAGATTTTTATGTGCGAAAAGCCCATTTGAGTTTTCAAATAGTTTTTTTAAATAGACTATGGGCCTAAAATCTCTATTTTGGTACCTTTGGTACCTTTTTCATATATTCATTTAAAGCATGAGCTTAAACATCATATATTCATTTTGGTACCTTTGCGAAAAGCCCATTCCTTTGGTACCTTTTTCATTCATGTGGTCGTTACGTATTTTCATACATTAAAACATTCATTCATTCAGTCATTTCTTTCTTTCATTCATGTCAGTCCTTTTAGTCCTTTCTTTTCAGTCCTTTTCATTTAACAGTTCATTCATGGAAGAACATCATTTAAAAACATGAGCTTAAACATCATCTTTCATGGCTTCCATAAAACATCAGTTCATAGGGACATTTTAAAATTTATGTCATTTAAAGCATGAGTTCATATGGACATTTTAAAACACTTTCTTCGCGTCATTTAAAGCATAAGTTCATAGGGACATTTTAAAACTCATTTAAAGCATCACTCGAAGCATAAGGCATGAGACATTCATTTCCTTTCCTTTACAATCAAAACATTTTCATCATCTTTCTTACTCCGATGCACATGCATTTTTATGAACAAGATACATTTTCATGCTATACTACATATAGGAATAATCAATAAGTTTACTGAGAGAGCATGTTTGGAAATCTCATGACCTAGAACCTACGTGCATGCATTACTCTATACACATACACTCGATTATAATCGATAGGGTGCTTAACATGGGCTATCAAGAAAGGGCTTGTACATAATATATTTATTTACTCTTTTCTTTAGAAGAACATTTGCAATAAGAGAGAGAAACATTTTTTCACAAGAGAACTTGGTGTAAGAAGCATGATCATAGCTACTTTTTTTTTTTTTTTAATAGAAGAGTAGGAAGTCACATGTCCAATAGTGACCCCTCCCAAATTTTATTAATAAAGCCCTCACTTATGGCGGAGGAATACCGTGGTTACAAGAAAGGATCATGGAAAACAGATCCAAAAACAAAAACTAAACTATAACAAAATAAAAGACCATACTTAAAAACAAAACCACCACACCAAACCAAGACTTACAAAATAACACCAAGCTTATACAAAAAACTAACATCTCAAGGACGGAAATCCCAGAGAATCCAAACGGATCAAACCTCTAAGAACCCGAGGCAAATTATCACTACTCGACAAAACCCACTTAGAACCTAAAGCCCCTGCCTTTGCTAACCAATCTGCAACCCTATTACCTTCACGATAAACATGCTGAAACCGACAACGAACCGTGCAAGCTAATTCAACAATTTCCTCCCAAAAATCCTCCAGATACCAAACTCCACATCGCCCTTTACTCCACCAAGAAATAACTATCATAGAATCCATTTCAACTATCACATTTGATATATTCAGCGATTTACATCTTCTCAACCCATAAAGAAGTGCCAAAAGCTCCGCCTTATTATTAGAACCAAGCCCAACATAAGAAGCAAAAGCCTGAACCATACCACCAGAAGCATCCCTAATAACCCCACCAATCCCACAAGAACCCGGATTACCCATACTACTACCATCCGTATTCAATTTAAACCACCCCAACGGTGGTTTATCCCACCTCACCACTTTACAACTTGGAATTTTCGGCACCACCGGAAGTATCCGCAAAGCATCCAAAATCATAGCATCCCGCGAAGAGAAATTATTAATTTGCTTAGCCGCCTGTGAAATGGAACCTAACCACACACAAATAGAATGAACAACAGAATTATGCGATTCCACAATACCTTCCATTCGAGCCAGACACCTTCTTCTCCATAATCGCCAAGTAATAATAATGGGAATAATGCCAACAATAAAACCCACCTGTGAGGAAGATCTAGCCCTCCTAAACCAAATATCAACATTCTGCCTCCAAGTTCTACCAAGAGGAATTCCAATAAGATTGCCAAAAAAAGACCACACTCTGAATGGAAATTCTCCTTCAAAAAACACATGATTAATATCTTCAATATGACCATGACTACAGCAATTACATTTAGAAACCAAAGGAATACCAATACGGCGTAATCTGTCATCCACACTCAAGGCCATAAACCAAGTCCTCCAAAAATGGATAGACATTTTTAAAGGAAGATTCTTATGCCAAATCCAAGCATGCCAAACCATAGAATTCCCTCTAATACGAATACAATTCCAAGCAGATTTTGTAGAGAAAATACCTGTATCCGTAGAAGTCCAAACTAGAACATCCTTTCCATTCTTTAATCCAGCTAAATCCGTTATTATCTCCTCCACCCTATCATGCCCTACTAACTCCTCCAATAACTCCACATCCCAACTATCCGACAATCTACAATCTTTAATTTTCAAAAAAGGAGAACCCATAATATTCATATCATTAATCAATGGACCATTATCCCTCCATTTATCATACCAGAAAAAAATATCACCCTCTCTAATTTTCCATTTCAAATTATTTAACAACAACGGAATACAATTCGCAACCATTCTCCAAAATCGAGATCCTTTATTATTTTCTATAAGATACCATGGCCGGTTACCAACATATTTGGTTTTGAAAAAATTAGCCCATAAAGAATTACCTTGAAGGAGATTCCAAGCGAAGCGCATATGCAAGGCTTTCTGAACATCCTCAAGATTTCTTAACCCAATTCCTCCTTCTTCCACCGGCTTACACATCTTATTCCAAGCCCACCATTTCCTTTTATTCCGTCCCTCAGCTTCTCCCCAAAAAAAGGAACTCATCAATCTATGGATTTTGGCAATAACAACTTGAGGTACCTGTAAAACAGCAAGTAGATGGATATTCATACTAGTTAAAACATGCCTCAAAAGAACAAGTTTTCCTCCCGAAGAAAGAAGCCTCATTTTCCAGCCACTAATCTTTTGCCTCACTTTATTCACCATATCCTCTAAATGAGCCTGTTTCAAACGCCCTTGAATTATTGGCACACCTAGATATTTGAAAGGAAAAGATCCTTCCATAAAACCCGTCTGCCTTAAGATCCTATGCTTACGCCAGCTTGGAATTTTATTAGAACAATACAAGGCAGATTTCTGAATATTAATACTTTGTCCAGACCACCTCTCATATTGACTCAAAATTTTTTGAAGAACCTGCACCGATCTTTGACTACCATTAGAAAAAACCATAACATCATCAGCATACATCAAATGAGATATAATAGGAGTACCACGGGCTTGAGAAAATAAACCAAATTGATTATCTTGCATACTCCTATGAATCAAACGGGAAAGGACCTCTTGTTGAATGATAAACAAATAAGGAGATAGAGGATCACCTTGACGAAGCCCACGACCACCCGGGAAAAAACCCTTAACCGTTCCATTCATCATGACAGAATACCAAGGGTTAGAGATACAAGAATATATCAACTCACAAAATTGAGAAGAGAAACCAAACCTTTGCAACACCATTATCAAAAAACCCCAATCCACCCTATCATAAGCTTTCGCCATATCAACTTTTAACAAAATATTACCCCCATGAATTTTTTTATTGATAGACTGCACCAACTCTTGAGTGAGACTAATATTTTCAAAAATACTCCGTCCAGGAATAAAAGCTCCTTGCTCCAAAGAAATCAATCGAGGTAAAAAACCAGATAAACGAGTAACAATAATCTTAGAGCAAATTTTATAAAAAACAGAACAAAGACTAATAGGACGAAACTTATCAAAACCAGTGGGAGACTCCATCTTTGGTATAAGAACCAAATATGAGGCCGTGAAGAATCTTGGAAGATCCTTGGTCATAAAGAATTCCACTACTGCCTTCCAAACATCAACCTTAACCACTTCCCAACAACTTTTATAAAAACCCGCTCCAAACCCATCTGGCCCCGGAGTACTTTGATTTGGGATAGATGAAACTGCCTCAAACACTTCCTCTAAAGTAGGCGGCCTAATCAAAGACTCATTCTCCTCCTCTAGTATGATCGTCTCAATAAGGCCTTCTAATCTAGCTTGCTCTATGGGCGGCTCTTCACGAAGTGCATTTTGAAAAAATTCCACCGCCCCTTGATGAATACTCTCCGGATTCTCATAATTCATACCATTTGATCTCATCTCCAGCACTCTCTTCCTTCTTTTATTAATAAGACAAGCATGAAAAAATTTTGAATTACTATCTCCCTCCAACTTCCATTTAAGCTTGGCCAATTGAGCTAATCTCATCTCTTCCCGAGACCTCCATCTAGCTAGATTAGAGACAGCTTCATAAAGCTCTCTCTCCAAACTAACCTCCCAATTTGATTGAAGCTGAAACTCAATCTCCTCAACCTGTTTTTCAAGGGCATCAATACGCTCTCTTGTGTGACCAAAAACTCTTTTATTCCACTCCCGAAACACCACCTTGGTGTGTTTTAATTTCTTACTTAAACACAAAAGCGGAGAACAATCCATCCGTATATTCCAAGCATTTCTAACACAATCCAGAAAACCAGGATGATCCACCCACATTTGTTGAAACCGAAATGGAGATGGCCCATATGCAAAGGAATCTTTCTTAAACTCAATGAACATGGGAGCATGGTCAGAAGTAGATCTAGGTAAGTAAGAACAAATAATATTCGGGAACAAATTGCTAAAAGAATTGTCCATAAGAGCACGATCAAGTCGAGCCCACGAACGGGCCAAACCTGACTGGCCATTACACCAAGAGAAACAACTCCCTTTCGAAGCCATTTCCATAAGACCCCTTTGATGAATCCAATCATTAAAATCATCCATAGCCACCATTGGCCGAGGTCTTCCTCTCCTCCTTTCTGAATCATTCCTAATAATATTAAAATCCCCCACAAAGAGGCAAGGCTCTCCACCCACATGATTACTATTTACCTCTTGCCAAAGATAACGCCTCTCCACCCAAGAACATTTAGCATAAATCACATGAATCAAAAATTTTTCCGCACCATTCTCAACAATAACAGAAATATATTGCATACCCAACTTTTCAACTTGCACCTTATACATACTATCCCACAAAAGCCAAATTTTCCCCCCTTCCACCTCATTAGAAATAACCATATCAAAATTTAGACTTCGAGCCACTTTGCGAGCACCCTCTAAATTTTGAAACGGTTCTAGAAGAGCAACAATTTTCGGTTTATATCTTCTCACCAACGCCTTTAGCCTAGTTCTAGATGTTCCCACCCCTCTAAGATTCCAAACCAAAATAGAATCAATCATTTAGCAATTTTATTTCGGGCAAGAACCCGAGAAGAACTACGCATTTTAATAAACTTTTTTTTATTATACCTTTTCTTACCATCATTCAGCTCAGATTCAGTAAAATAGTCTTTAGTTTGTGAAAAAACCTCTGGATGCTGTTCCGGTTCTGGTTCAGAAGAACAATTCTCTTCCAACATGGTTTCTTCATCAACTTCTTCATTAACGTCCTCAGCACTATCCGCCTCCCCCACTGGTTGCATCTGCTCCATTGTCATTCCATTATTATCCGCACGGAAACTCTGATTTACATCCATATTAGACATCACATAATCAGCATCCGTGACCATCCCTGCACCATCTGCGACCCCAACGTGTAGCATTAGATCTGTTGCATCCTCTGTTCCAACATAAGACTTCAACTGCACCCCGTTAGTGATCACCGTATGATTTTCTTCTCCAATCTGCTCCAGTTTTTCCTTATCCTCAGAATCCACCTGCACCAATTGGTCTGCCACCTGCATTGGCAACACTTCCTTCTCGGCATCCAATTGCACCTGAACTACACCTACTGCTTCCGTCTCCTTTTCCACCACCACATCCTCTGTTTCTTTATCTTCAAGAACCAGCAAAGGAGTTTCAACCTTATCTTCATTCGGAGCTACCTCTTGATCATCCAACAAACCTTTCATACTCTCTTTTCTCCCCCCTTTCTTACCAGCTTTTCCGGGATTACAAGTTCGAACATCATGACCCTGCATCTTGCATGACGAACAAAAAGCCGGAAGTGTTTCATACAATATTTCTTGCTTTCGGCTAGAGGAAATTCCAGGCACTCCAATCCAGAAATGCGACAAAGGAGGTTTTGCAGCATCCACTTCCACACAAAGCCGTGCTCCATCCGTTCTAGTAGCGCACCTCGTCGGATTATCACGTCTAATGAACGTTCCAATCGGTGCCATCAACATCTTCAAGAAGGATTCTTGATAAAAGTTTGGAGGAAGCCCCGGCAAAGAAATCCACACCGGAACCCTTGAGGGTTCGGCATCCTCATTGAACTCAGGAGACCATCTGAAGACACGGTAGAATATCCCATTTATTTCACAAACCTCCCGTGATAATGCTTTGGTAAAATCCACATCATTAGACATTCGAACAAACACATTTCGCGGTCTCCTCATAGCAGAAACTACTGGAGTGGCTGTAAGTCCCCATCGATTGTGAATGAAAGCCCTCACCGTATCCAATGACGGACGATTCTTCAAGAACTTGAGAACAACAGAATATCGGAAAGGTTCCGCTGATCTTGCTATTTCTTCTTTGGTAAACTGAAAATAAACCTCACCATCCAGCACCTTTGGAATCCTGGGTGCAAGAACCATCTCCGGAATAGGTTGAGGGACTGCACTCACCAGATCGGCAAAGGAAGGCCGACCGGTGCCACCCTCTCCAGCTGCCATGCAGCCTCACGTACCCTTGCACCTTTTCAGATTAAAACTCAAGAAGAGTTCTCAAGAAGGCCTCAGCAGTTCTTGGAGCATTTCCGGAAAATATTTACGCAAGTCATTACACACACAAAAATCCCTATGATCATAGCTACTTACCTCTATGCTTCTAGATACTTTCAACGTCAATATAGGTCCTATTCCAATAAATAGCATAAGCGTGTTAATACTCATACAATATTCTTTAACCCTCCCTTTAAAAGAGAAAGCCACGATACTACAATCTGACATCCCTTCTATGTTAGTATTAACCCAAATGACTACTCCTCACCTCAACTCACAAGAGAAATAATTTAAATATTAAGACATGCTAACCGTCCATGGAAAGGCTATTTTAAAAACTTACATGAAAAGTAGTTAAGAATTCATAGGCTTCAAGGACGGTCTATTTGGTTCAAGCTCACTTTGGCTTATGGACATTAGGAAATAAAATCTGGAAATTCTCAACAATGGGTTTTAAAATAGATTTAGGCATCTCAAGTAGGTTAAACAAGCTTAGGAAACATGCCCTTTAAATCAACTTGTGGTCCCTCATTATAAAAAGGTTAGCTTATCAATATTATGGACTCTTGGGTTAGGTAGAATTTAACTAAACGAGGGACAACAAAAATGGGCTATTTTTACATCAAGACATGGCATGACATGGACTTAGGAATATTTGGACAGCTTTACATATCATAATACATTATGCACAATTAATCTCTTATATCTAAACTAACTAAGCTATAACCTATTCACATAAGCAATATTTTAATTAGTTTAGATAACATATCCCATTAAAATTAAAGTAGCATGGGGTATAGGAAAGTTACTGAATAAGTAAACTTTTAAACACTCAAGTTCATGCTTTATCTTCTTAATACCCTTTAAAAGCAAAAATATAAAATTATAGAACCAAGCAAAACCTTTAACCGAACCTCTTAGCATTCTAAAAACAAGCCACCAATAAATCTCAACACAAAACACATGGTACCAACATATATACGTTAAAATCACACAAATCATCACCTATGATTAAACCAAGTTTAGTAGCAACATAGCATTTTCGAAATATAGGAAAATATATAGCAAAACAACTATAATACCATTCGATTTAGGCCAAAAATAGGGCATACATATTGTAGTCATGTAGATGAAGAGCAGGGATGATTGCACTGTGCTAAGCACCAAAAATCGAAACACAATAGGTAAGGTAAGTGATGAAAATTGAAACCCATATGAAAATCATACTAGGAAATAAACCAAAAGTCTATTACCTTCAAGATTTCACCATTTTGAAGATGAAAACAAGCTTTGGTTTCAAGCTTTGAGGCAAAACTGAAAATGGATAGAGATGAGGTACACAGGGCTTGGAGATGGAGGAAGATGTTTTCTTCCCTTGCTATGGAGTGGCACAGCTTGAAGGAGATGATGAGAACTTGATTTCTTGAATATGAAAAGAGAGGAGAAGAAGAGAGGATGGTGTGCATCGGCTTTAGCTTGCTTGAAAAGGAAGATGAAATTTTCTTTCTTGGGTGAGGGGGCAGACCGTAAGCTTGGAGGAGGGGCAAGGACTTTTTAGTCTTTGTTTCCTCCTTCCATCACAAGGAAGCAAGTGGATGGTGGAGATCTATCCACCTCAAGGATACTTTTCACCTACCAATTTAATGGTAGAGAATAATTGGGTCATTTCTTAAATGAATAAAAATTAAAAGGCTTAA
Organism: Juglans regia; assembly: GCF_001411555.2. Taxonomy (NCBI): domain Eukaryota; kingdom Viridiplantae; phylum Streptophyta; class Magnoliopsida; order Fagales; family Juglandaceae; genus Juglans; species Juglans regia. The sequence continues at coordinate 30,600,715 of NC_049901.1, read as the reverse complement.
GGGAAAATATTTCGAAGTCTTAAAAATCATACCCTTGCTTTATTTTAATAAATCATATTTTAAAATAAACCATACTCATCTTAAAATAAAATAATTAAAAATAATAAAAATCATTATCTCAAAATATTTAACTTAAAGAATTAATAAAATGATGTAAGGATCTACGTAGTAGGACTCAGGTATTATAAGACCGCCCCAACAGCAGCAGCCGCTGCCCCTGTTTTGCATGCATAAAAATAGAGCACATTTGTGTGCTCTCAGTCCGCTTCACGACGGACATCTAGCGGAGTTGCCAGCCACCCACGTCGCAACTCCACCCTCTGACCATCGTCGCCCAGCCATAAAAAAAAAAACTACTGCAAGTGCTGCTCTAATCTACCACACCAAAACAAGGGAATTATTTCCCCCACCAAGAGTTAACCCATCCACCCCACAGCACCAGCCCCCTCCACTTCGATGCCACCTGTACAGAGAGTTCCATCGGCCACCTCACGCCACCCTAAGGCTCCCAGCTCCGTCACAGCTCCTCTCAGGTGAGTCTCCATCGCACGACTATCCTAGGTCTAGCGAGTATCTCCCTGCAACAAGTTTTGGTTTATGTTTTTCACGTAGGAGTATAGGGAGGCTTAGTTTTAATAAATTACAACTCTGTCCTTTGGGCCACATGGGCTTGTTTTCTACTGATGTTCTTTTTGTTTTTGAGTGTGTTTTGTTAAGTTATTTAGAAGTTAAATGTTTTGGCTCGGGCTTGGCTTTTAAATTATTTTGAGTTCGGGTTCTAAATTATTGAGTCAGGTAATATTTTTATTTAGGCGACTTTTCATTTTTAGATGGGTTGGGTTTTTATTTTTGTTAAATAAACTTGTGAATAAGTGGGAATAAGGTTAAGTGAATATTAAGTAGACATCGATGAATTAGGAAAGTGACTATATGTTAGAGTTACGAGAATTGTAGATTATTTTTAAGGAAAAATAGATTACTTAGTATTTTAGGTTTAAGCATTGATATACATGTTCGATTGAAAATTTATGGGAGTACATGGCTATTTTATAGATGACGATTGATTTTTCATTCAGTATTGTTGTGGAAAATTTCTGAAAAATTAAGAAGTTCAGGTAAGCGGAGTTCATATACTAAACTTTACATAAAAAGAAAATGAACTGAGATTAATTTATGAAAATGTGCATGATATATTTGTTTTTGAAAAGAAATGTGAAAATAACCTCAGTTATTTGCTCTACATTACTCATGAGATCCGTAAGAAAGAGAAGAGTATTTTTGTCATGATTGGTGTAGACATTAGCTAGTTTTTGTGCATTCTATTGTTTTTCTGAAAAAGAGCGAATATGAATCTTTCTTTTTGCAAGTTGTCTTGATGAAATAAAGATGTTCTAATGCATGGCATCTAAAAGTTTTATTGTGAATAAATGAAGATGTTTTGATTCTGTTTATTTTGAACATGTGGAATTAGCTGAACCTATTTAGTATTTGGTTTTTGATATGATGTGACATTTGAAAACCTTGGCATGAGAATCTGATTCTGTATTCTGATTAAAGTCTGATTCTAATGGTTCTGTTATGTTCTGATAAGGCCCAACCACTAGTTATAATTGTAGCTTATAACCCTATCACGGGGGTTAAACATGGTATATGGCCCAATTACGGGTGATAATAGTGGATACGGGCCAACCACAGGTAATAATAGTGGCATACGGCCCAGCCACGGATGATAATAGTGGATACGGCCCAACCATGGGTTATAATAGTAGATACAGCCCTTCCATTGTTTATAATTGTGGTTTAACTCTACTACGAGGGTTAAACATGGTATACGGCCCAACCACAGGTTATAATAGTGGATACGACCCTTTCACGGGTTATAATGGAGGTTTATAACCCTACCACAGAAATTAAATATGGTATCTGTTCCGATGTAATGTTCTAATTGATGAAGATGAGGTATCAGATTTTGATATGCCAAAAGATTTTTAAATAAGAATGTTTCCCGAAAGTTTCTTTATGATATTTTTGGTAACATGTTTGATTTTGCATTCTGAAAGTAAATGTTTCTAATTCTACATTTTGAAAGTAAATATTTTGTTCTGCATTCTGAATTCTGAAAATGTTCATATTTACATACTAGTATATATTCTCTGCTTACTGAGTTGTTAATAACTCATCCCTTATCTCCATAATATTTTTCAAATAATCTTGATGCCTCAGCTGGAAGTCAAGAGTAGAAAGTATTAGCATGGTTTGATAATCATAAAGGAATAAGTGCCAGATGGTACAAGTTTGTATTTGAGAGTCTTGTTTAGTATTTGAAGTCATGAATATTTCTGAATCTTTATGGAGTTTTTAATTATTTTATCGAATTATTTATTTGGTGTCCTGGTTGAGGAATAGATAAATTTGGTTTGAATAAATGGATTTATATTTTTGATAGAGAATTTAGAGTATATAAATTTTATAAGAGATGGTTTTAGGTTACAAGAGCTAACTCTCCGTACCTCCAGAAACCGGGCTTTACATCATAACCCACTCCTTTATATAGGCTTCTCACATCTCTCTCTCTCTCTCTCTCTCTCTCTCTCTCTCTCTTAAAACCCTCTTTATTTTTATTAATGAATTAGTAATGTTAAAAATACAAACATTCATAAGTCACTATCCCTTCATCCCAAATATAATTACATACTAATACTAATTCATTGGTCACATTAAAATATGAAACACCATAAATTGTTGTTCATCTAAATATAACTAACATCCTAGAATTTACAAAGAATTATCAACTTAATGGGGACAGGCCTCCATGGCTATTCTTAGGCTGCTCTGGTCCTCCTTCCTTGAGGTAACCTTCCCGAGCTATACATGCATCAAAGTCTACGGTTTCGAGGGGCGAAATTGTAGTAACATTGCCACAGTGAGATTTCAGAAAAACCTCAGTAGAAACCCATAACAACACTAAAAATGCAGGATAATGGTAAAGAATATCAATGCACAAGTTTCATGTAAATAAAGGCAAGGAATCACCCTTGAGCAAAACACATATATCATAAGCCATAATTCAAGCCCCGTTTGGATAGTGAAATTGTTCCATCTCATCTCCTATAATCTCATCTCATCATTACAACTTTTTCAAATTGCCACACAAAATACAATAAACAATTTAACTTTTTTAAATTCCAAAACAATAATAATATTAAAAAAATAATGTTCTAACAATATTTTATTTAACTTTCAACTTTCATCTAAAACTATCTCATCTCATCTCACTATCCAAACTACACCTATTACGGGGAATCACTCCACCCATTCGACACGAGGAATCTCTCTACCAGGTCAACACGTGGAACACATCCACCAAACAAAACAAGAAATCACTCCACCCATTCGACATGAGGCATTTCTATCTAGCTAACACGTGAAATACTTCCACCAAATGATACAGTAATCACTCCACCAATACGGAGACTCTTTCTACCCACATTATCATGTGAAACAATACGAAAATGCCTCACCCCGATCAACATGGGAAATTCCTCTACCTAAGTGGAACTCATGTTAATGTGCCATTAGGAACTGTATGGGGAATTCTTAACCAGATCACATGAGTACAAAGCACTATGAAATCACATCTCCTTATAAAAATCACCCAGTGACGCCCACATGGTTAGGAATGGTTTGTCTCCTTATGAAAATCTCTCACGTGACATTGGGCCTTGCTTCTATGGTCATAGGTATAGCCTGTAGGTTCGTATTCCTCCTTTCCTAGGCATGCTCTTGTTGAGACGTCATTGCTGGAGCATGGGCCTGGTACGTCACCTACCGCCTTTTGAGCACTTCTATATTGTCTCGGAGCGCTCCAAGCTTAGTACTTGGCTTTCCATTGCCTACTTCTCGCCTTTTGTAAGGTTACCATGTCCTTTGCTTGCCCAGTGCTGAGCGCAACTCCATAGCCACCTTGTTCTACAGGGCTCGAAAAAATGGTTTGATTTAGGCTGATTAAGATTGAATCGCTAAGAAATCGAACCGGTTTTAATCAACTTTTTAAATCGTTTATTGATCCATTTCAATCGACCGATTCAAGCCTATTCATACTAATTTGAGACCAATTTAAATCGATTCCAACCAATTCAAAATTGTATTTATTTTTATGTTGTTTGACAACTGAGTTTTTTTTTTTTAATTTCTTATACAAAAATATAATAGAACTAAACATATATTAACCTTTTATCATTGTATTCATTAATAATCACAAAAAATTTGAAAGACAAAACATGTAGTTCTTTATTTTCTTTAGTTGAACAAAAAAATAAGGATATCAATGAGTATTTTATATTAAATTTTTGGTAGTGCATAAAATATTACATTTGCTATGTGCTTATAACTTAATGGTCTTTACCTTCTTCGTATATGAGGCAAAAAAAGAAAATGTGGACAATTGAGGTTAAATACATAGATTACATATTTATTGAAACTATTTAGATTCATGTCATTTTTATTGAAATTAGTTAATGAATTTATATTTTATACTCTTTTGTATATGATATAAAATGCTTGAATTACATTATATATGATTTTTAATACTTTTTATCAATATTGAGATAACTGATTCAAAATTATCATGAATCACTCGATTCAATTTGTTGAATTGCCCGATTCATTGAATTGGTCCTTGCTTGATTCCGAACCTGATTTTGACTTTTTGAGCCTTGGTTCTACTCGTGCTGCTCGTACTGGCTTTGCCCGCCACAACATGCTACTTGCCTTACCTCATCCTTGGTTGCACATTGCTCGCCTGCCTGCCTTCTTCTCATTGGCGTATTGACCATTTGAGAGGTATTCCTTCCCTTGAATTGGCACGGTCCTTACATCCTCCCCTTATTAACAAAAATTATGCTTCGAAATTTCATGAGTATCGCTTGTTAAACCTTTGATCTAGTGACATAGGAGTCAAATATGGAAGTGCACGAAGAATCAAATGTGCCCCCACCATCGATTGGCGAACCCGTCCACAATGATGGAAAGAACTATTAACATTCGGCCTCCCCTTGTGTTATCCGTCGACTCCTTCTGCGTCGTCGGCCTCTACTGCTCTGTTGTATACTAGCTTCTTCACTACATTCAGCGACATTGGTTCCCAATGAAACTCCATCACCACCCTCCTCCTGGAGCTCACATTCCCAAATCGGACACCTTATTTCACATGGTCTTATTGGTCTGGTGAACATGACACCTTCACAGTAGTCCAAAACTTCGTTACGATGTTTTGCAATCAAAGCCCTTCCTCTCTAATGTTCCTCCTTAGCTCGTCTTCATTCCTCTAGTAGCCTTGTCACTTCATATCTTTCCTCCATGAATCACTTGATTACTTCTAGCGGTGGAACTATCTTTCGTGGAATCTTCTTCTCCCTCACCATAGTGATAGTTATCAAAATCTCTAAAGTATTGTGACTAGAATGAATAGGCTCTAAGGTTATTTATAGTTGCATACGTACTTCTTAAATGGCATAGATGCCTTCATTAAATATTGTAACCTTTCAGTTACTGCGGCTCAAATAAATAGAAAAATTGTTCCCTTGTCCTTTCACTTTCCCACGTGAACTCCTCATTTCATAGGATTCCCCACAACACTTTTACCAAGGGTACGATTTGGATAGTAACTTTTGTTCCTTTTAGTCCACGGTTCACACCGGCATTTCCTCATAAGTGAGATTTGGTTGTAGCTAAATCTCACTTGTGCTTGGAATTCAGGGTTCTTGATTTCCAAAACTCTTTTTTCAAATAGGAGACGTAGAATACGCCATATCCCTCTTTGTATGCATCTGGTAGTGCCACTCTAATGCCAATGGGCCCACCTTTTCCGTCACTTGGTAAGGACCAACATACATTAGGCTCAATTTTCTCTTCTTTCCAAATCTCTTCATGGCCTTCATAGACAATACCTTCATATACATGCAATCTCTTTCCTTAAAGTTCAAGTCTCTCCTTCTTGTCTCGACATAACTTTTTTGTCAACTTTGTGTCGTAGCTATCTTTTCACATATAACTTTGACTTGATCCTTCATCTCCTGGATTAGCTCCTGCCCAATGAGCTTACTTTATAGGACTTCATATGGCATCATTTGAATAGTTTCCTAATAGCTATTGTTATAAGTGAACTCAATGAAGGGTATCTAATTTTCCCAAGTTCCTTTAAATTCTAAAGCAGACACTCTCAACATGTCTTCCAATGTTTGGATGGTCCACTCCAACTGACTATTTGCCTGCTACTGATAGGGGCTACTAAACCTCAATTTGGTACTCATCGCCGCTTGCAAGCTCTTTCATAAGTGGGAAGTTAACCTTAGATCTCAATCTGACACTATAGTCTCAAAGAAAGACTTATACATACACACATAACTTTGCAAAAGAACTTTTATAGTCTACTATAAAGTGACTCATAGAAGAACATGACCATAATTACTTACCTATATCCTTATTTAACTAAGTTATTTATTCGTTTCTCCAAACCTTTCAATAAACTCCTATAACAATTTAATAATCATGTAAATTCCTAAGTCATTTAGAATTAGGTGTGTTTTGCTTCATGCATGGATCTCTCAGTTGTCTCTATTTTATGTTTATTCAATGCCATGCTATGATATACTTAGTTTCATGCTCATACTATACTCATTTTAGGGCTTCTAACTATGTGACTGGTTTCATGCTTGCGGTATTCTCAAGTCTGGGGCTAATGGCATGCTCAGTTATAGGCTTATATCATGCTCAGTTTAAGGGCATCAATCATATTAAGTTTTGGACCTCTATCATACTCAATTCTAGGGTTTAAACCATGCTTGGTTTTAAGGTTTCATAACATGTTGGGTTTAGGTTTTGGCTAAGAAATGTGTACTTGGTTTAGGGTTTATGGGATTCTATCTTTATTTCCTTCTTACTCTAAATGCTTAGGGTTTTAGTGTATCTAGTGGGATGAGTATTTACCTAAAACAACCGAAACCTATTGTGCATGGAGTAGCCGAGAAGTCTGTGGTTTCAAAACCCTAATTCCTCTTGAATTGTAGGTCAGTTTTAAAGGTTCTCTATCATGCTCGATTGGGACCTCCTATGGGTGCATGGTTGAGGGTCATGGTGTTGTGAGGGTGGTGGTGATTATAGATGATGATGTGCCTCTGTATAAGGTGGTTTAGGGTGTGTATGTGCTTTGCTACGTAGTGCTCAACCCGTGGCATAGTATTTGCATATGCTTGGGTATATGGGGCTTAACTTGTAATCTAAGTGTGTGCATATGCTTGGGTAGGGGGTGACCAACTTGTGCCATGTATATGTCTATGATGGTGTGAGAAAATAGAAGAGAAATACAAGGGAACTTACCTAGAAGTAGGATGGTGCTCAGCATGAATATTTGGTGATGGTGGCCTAGTATGTGTTTTGTGAAGTGAGGGTTGTGGCTTGAATTTTTGTGGAGAGAGAGAGCAATAGGGTGTGAGGCACCAATGAGCGTATCAAGGTGTGTGTGCCAAGTTTGGGGTCTTAATTATAGAGTTTGTTGAATGCAAGTCCAAGTGAGATATGACTCCTAGTGTTTTTCTCTAAAGGAAACTGAAACATGCTTAGTGTCTTAGTCATCCTAGGATTTTCGGCTAGGGCTAGAGTTCTTGACTTAGACTAGGTCAGTCCTAGAGTTTTGGATAAGGCTAGGACATTTATTAATCTAGACTTGATCTTCCCTAGGGTTTTCGAATAGGGCTAGGAGATGTGATTTCATTTCGAGTTTTGATTAGATTAGGAGTTGTAATTAGGCTAGGAGTTGTGGTTAGGCTGAGAGTTGTCATAAGATTAGAAATCATGCTTGAACTAGGAGTTGTATTTGTATTAGGAATCATACTTGGACTAGGAGTTCTACTTAAACTAGGAGTTGCAGTTAATCTAGGAACCCTAATTGGAGTAGGTTTTTATACTAACTTAGAAGGCTTACTCCCATGGGCCCTTTAATGGGCTTGGGCGAGCATAGTTCTTGGGCCTTGCTCGCTCTCCCTTAATCTTAATAGGCTTGGCCCAAGCCCATTTGTTGGGCGAAGTCCAAAAATACTTTCTAAAACTAAAAACCCTAATCATAATGTAATCCTAACGTTCCTAATTTAGAAACTTGAAGGTTTGGGGTGTTACATTACTCGCCACCACTTCTCTCCATTGTACGCTTCACGGTGCTTGATGCAAATAGGAAAGTTCAAGTTCCTTGCTCGCTACACTTCACGGGGCCGAAACAGACCTCGCCACCTTAGCAACCTAGCTATAGCCAAACTACTAGGGTTGGACCACTAGCACCATAACAAGCTCCATGCACCACTGCCTCTTGCCCTGGCCAATCCACTTCGAGTCGAACAATGTGCACTGACCATCTCACTTTTCTTTGGAGCAATAGTGGGCGAGCAAGAAACTATGCACAACCAGTTGGCTCCCAACAAGACCACACACACAGTAACATCCGGCAAGCATAGCGTCACCACTGCCAAGACCATGTGCATGTCGCTTGGCCTAAAAGGAAAAACAAAAAAGAATAAAAAAGAATAAGACAAGAAGGAAGGCAATGACAAAAGTAGCGTGAAGGCTTGGACAAAAGTGAAGTAGTATACGCCAAACATCCATGTGTGCTTGAGTCGCCACGTGCATGGTAATAAGATAAGTTGTGAATGGTCACCACATCATTGGAGCCAAGGTGGAACACTACACCGGGCACATGGTTGTTTGCCCGACACTATCATTCTTGTGACAAAGTGCCAAGACTAGTAGAAGCTCTAGAACAACCAAAAAGACACATGAACAACTCTTCGCCCAACACTCCCACTTAATGGTAACCACTCTCTGCCAGACAAATAGTAGAAAACTTAAAGCTGTAGCCGAATGATTCGGGCTTGCTTCTCCAAGCCTTAATATATAAATTTATTTGTGCTAACAAATTTGGATTTCGGATGTTATCCCTATAAAGCTCCTCAAGTCTCTACGAGATTATAAAGGAATAGATAGATAGAAACATGGGGACGAACAAATGGATAAGCGACGCACTTCGCTCACCGGTCTTAAGTAATTAGGCGCATAGGTTCAACCATGAGTCAAGATACGCACAAGCAAAGCAAAGAGGATACGCAAGTGGGACAAATCACAACAAAAAACCACTCAAAGACAAGCAATCTCCATCAATAGGGAACCACTCAATGGGGAAAAATCTCCAACAAGCAAAAATCAAAAGAAGCAACAAAATGGCCTGGTTTTGCCTCTCTTAAACTTGCTATTATGATTTTATTTTCACTAACAAATTTGGTTTTTAGAGGTTTTCTCCACAAGACTCCTCAAGATTCCACAAGAATCCCAAGGGATGAATAAGCAAAAATGCACTTTGCTCCCTAGTCTTAACCAAAAGAAGTTCAGACAATCCACATCATAAAGAAGAGCCATAGGGAGAATAAATGGAACAATGATGATGCACAATGGCGAACAACCTCCACTAGACAAAAGCTTGAAAACCATCCACCTAACATAGAGCATCAGTCGTCGGGTCTCCCTCAAGCACTGCTCGGGAACCTCGGCTCTCTATCTTCAATGGAATAGAGTCACGCCAAGCAAGAAAAGCTCGCCTAAACCCAACATTCTTCCCAAGCAACTAAGTTGCCTCGGCAACAACAATCACCTAGACCAACAACACTCTTCCCTGACGACAATGTTCGACCGAGCAACAATACTCTTACGAGCAGCAAAGGGGCCATGCCGCCTTAAGTCTCACCTGGGCACCTCGGGCCTCACTTGAGCACTACAGGAATTGAATCCTTCCATACATCAAGTTGCTTAGCTCAGTATTTCAAGTCCAAATTCGTGATTTGGGTTATTTAACTAACCAGTTTGGTTCTTGGTAAAAACCTTTCAGAGCAATCGAGTCGTCCTAGATTTAAGCACTCAAACCCTCCACAAACCAAGGTGAACATGACCATGGCAAGTGATGTGTGTCCAACAAATTGAGCCCTCCCTAAACAAATTAAGCTCTATCTTGGCAACCAGCGTGACACCTCAGCAATCAAGGCTAGCACGACCTTGGCTACGTACACGCGCCTGAGAAATTGAGACCAACATAAGTACTAGCTTGTTCCTAACAACCAAGGCTATCATGACCTTGGTGACAATAGTGCAATCAAGCACACCTCCCACCACGGCCAACATACGCCATCACCACAATTGCGATGTCAAGCACACCTCCCGCCATATGCCTTTGGACAATATCCAAGTCTCATAGCATGCAGAATGGGCTCCAGTAAACAAGGCACATCTTTAATAGCACTGAGAGCAAGGTTCCTGCCACAACAATGATTGAGCGAGCCTCCCATTGGATTAAACCCCTCTCATGCTACCTAACCCTAGAAAATTCAAGCCTAGAATGAAGCCAAGAACAGCTCCTATAACAGCACACCAGAGATTTAGTGGATGAATTTTTTTAGGCTTTAGGAACGTCGTGAAAACTCCAAAAAGGTTTTACAAATCGAGCAACGCGTAGGTTTTAGTCTGTCAGCATAGTCATCTTAGTACTCACTATGATGTCAGAAATGTGATTTTATTTCTTTGAGCTACTTAGGAGTATGAGAATGAGAAACGGTCTACTCTATTAGTCTCAAATGAATATTTAGAATTTTATGGCATAATAAACTGATTTTCATTTTTTGGACAATAGCTGTTCGAAAACGCATTTTATTTATTCATGGCACTTTAAGAATTGTATTTTGTGAAACAAAGTACACTCCTAGTTTCATAGGATTATTTAGGATTCTATGGTATAAAGTTGTCTTCACCATTTTCAAAGTGAATACTGACTCTTGTGTAAGCGCCATGTGGCACGCGGTCTAGTTGTTTTTAGATCATAGTGTAGAATGTCTAAATCAGCCTAGAAGAGTTTCAATTAGAGACTTGGCAAGATCTTAGGCACATTTGGTGAATAGTATAGGACACTTGGGACTAAGAGGAACCATGAGATGAAAATGTGAAGGAAAGGAATAAAAAATCAAGTTTTGTGATCCTGCCACCTAAGCCAAACACTATTTCATCCAACCATTCATTTTTGTTACAAACCAAAGAGGATTTCTACCCTAGTGAAACTCCAAATACTTTAGATCCAATTGAAACCCTAAGACCTTAATGAAAACCAACACCCTAAACGGTTTCCCCAAACCTAAAATGGTTACCCCAAACACTAAATAATAAACAGTTTTAGTTTAGTATTTAATCACTTGATTAAATCCCTTCTACATGCTATTAACCATTCAAATTGATATAATTACACCCTTATCCATTTTTTTATACCATAGTATTTTTATTGAGCCAAGAAGAATTAGATTTGGGTTTGATAGAAATCGAAATCCAAAACCAAACCCGATTGAAACCCCAAATGAGGCCCAATCAGTTTAGGTCCATTAAGACCCATGAAATTGCACCACCAATATAAGGCTTCAAGAGAGATTTTCTCCCCTAACATGAGTATCCTTTCACTGCCCTAGTCAGTCCCAAATAGTGCTTGGATGGGAGGCCAAAAAGTAACCTCAAAACCATCACCCTTCATGGCCAACGATAACCCAAGACCATGGGCAGTATGGCATACGGTTTTCATCATTTTTGGTTAACAACCCATCAAAATTATAAGTGTCTTCCATGGCCATTGCCTTAGTCTTTTGTCACTTTTGTAACACTTTCTTAGAGAGAACTCAAGGAGAAGCTTCAAATAACTTTTCTAGCCTTTCTTGTTTGACCTTTTCGAAGCTTTTGTAAGTGTATTCTCATGAAACTCCCTTCACATAAATTTTGTTTATTCAAGTCTAGTTTCCAATGGTATATTTGGTGTAATTTTTCATGAGGTTTTGATTAGTGAAAAATCATTTTAAGCATGCAAAGGTCATATTGGGCAATAAATTGGACAGTGTGTGATTCTCTAATTTTTATTTTTATGATGTTCTTGATAAGATATTGGTCTGATATTCTTATGGTTTAGAGTTAACATATTAACATGAAATCTGGATTTAACTTTGTTGCATATTGAGATTTTTGTTTTGCATGACATGAGAAAGTTGGAAACTAGAGGTGTAAAAATAGTTTCTATTTTGAGTAAGCTTGGATCTTTTATTGTGCAAGCATGCTCCTATGACTTTGATATTCACATATGTCACTATTAGGAATTTGATTTATGTGTTAGAAGGTTATTTCTAAGAGTTATGGTATTGATCTTGAATATATGAATTTTCATGCATGCAAAGGTTCGGTTAGGTCTTATATTTGTAGCTCACAGATGGATTTGTGTTTCTCTGCAATGTTTTCCATGTGATCTTAAGTTTGATGCTTAGATATATTTTAGGACTTAAATATGAAGCACATGGTGTTGTTTTTTTATGATTTACTTCATGAAAAATTTGAATCTAGTGGTTTGATAAAAAACCAAAACATATTGTACTCGATTTTGGAGTAGAGGTACAAACCAATTGTGTTGAATGTTATTTTGTGAGTTTTGTGGTTTTCATTTAATTTTTAGGATTTTTTTATGAACATATTTGGAGTATGTTTAGGAACTTTTAGAGTTCTTGGAGTTGTTTTAAAAAGGGATAGACCAAGAATATCGAGGGATTTTTTTGTTGTCTAAAACTTGAAGTTTTTTTTTTTTTTTATATGAAGAAACAACTTCATTCATCAAGAACCAAAATTTATACAAGAGAATCAATCCAAAGGATATTAGAAATTACATTAGGGAATGAACCCCACCATCAACTAATATCCTTAACACATAAACCAAACTTAGCAAGAGAGTGAGCTGCTGCATTGCAACTTCTATTGGCATATTGAACTACACAAGAATTAAATTGCCTCATCAATTCCTTAGCTTCCTTAATAGTGTTTCCAGTTGCTGCCTTTGAAGATCCTTGTCTAGTAAACTCATTAACTACTAACAAAGAATCACTTTCAATTACTAGATTATGAATACCAAGGTGAATACTAAACTGAAGATCCCGCAAGATAGCCAATCCCTCAATCTCCACTGCATTCAACCCACCTTGTTCCTTCTTTGCTGCAGACATCATAACTTCCCCCTTTGAATCCCTTAGAATTACTCCAACTCCAGTAATTGAACCATTTGAAGATAAAACTCCATCTACATTAAGTTTAAAAGAACCAGGAGGTGGGAATTCCCATCTGCAGTAATTCTTGACAACAAGAACAGTCTTACATTTTAGTTCTTTGAAAGACAACTGCATGGCCAATGCATTTCCCACAGCTGCTGCTGCACTTACACACTTCTCCTCAAAGGTCTTCATATTTCTTCTGTACCAACAACTCCAGCAAATTAGAAAAAACAGTTCATGCATATCTTTAGATCTGTCTTGAAGAAACCGTAGCACAACATCAATAAACAGCTCATTTCTACTGGTCTGCAATATGGTGGGAAAATGATTAGACCAAACTTCCTAGACAAATGGACGACAACACAGATCATGTAGGACATCTTCTCTTTCAGCACCACAGAAAGTACATTCTCCCTCAAACCTCACTCGTTTTTTCAAAAGATTATATTTTGTAGGTAGAATCCCTTTAACAGCTTTCCAAGCAAAGATTTTCACCTTAGAAGGAAGTTGCATAGACCAAATTTCTTTCCATAACCTCTTCGAACTTGTAGCCCTCGAAGATTCAGCACATTGCCTGCTTTGGTTCAAAGATCGAAATAGCCTATAGGCACTTTTAACAGAATAATCACCATGTGCTTCCTGAGTCCAACAAAGCAAATCAGACCCTCCATGACTCAAAACAATATTCAAAATATTCGAGGCCACCTTAGGAGAGAACATAGCAGTAATTTTTCCAACATCCCAACCCTGATATACATCATCCATTAGCATATTCACAGTAGCATCTTAATCAAAAGTTGCAGCTCCACTTTCACTCTCTAGAGCAGATAGTTTAGGCATCCCAGGTACCCAATTATCTTTCCAAACTCGTACACCTTGACCAGAACCAATCCTCCAACGACAACCAGCTCTCAGTTTATGTAAAGTACTCCAAATACCTCTCCACATAAAAGAAGGGTTATACCCCAGTGCAGCATCCATAAGTTGGTCTCTAGGGAAATATTTAGCTTTGAAGACCTTATGCAGAAGAGAATCAGTATTTTGCAAAATTCTCCAATCTTGCTTAGCTAAAAGAGAATCATTGAACACCCTAAGATCCTTAAAACCCATACCCCCATCCTGCTTGGTCTCACACATCTTGGACCAACTTATCCAATGAGTTTTATGTTCATCCTTCTTCTATCCCCACCAGAAGTTAGCCATCAATTGCTCCAGATCATTACATAAAGAATAAGGTAATTTAAAGCAGCTCATAGAGTAAGTAGGAATGGACTGTGTAACAGCTTTAATCAAGATTTCTTTTCCACCAACCAAGAGCATCTTTTCTTTCCATCCTTGCAATTTCTTCCAAACTTTATGTTTAATATCAGAAAAAGCCTTATATTTGGACCTCCCAACCAAAGGTGGAAGTCCAAGATACTTCTCAAACTGCTGGCTCTGCTGCACCCCCCAAAGCTTCAGTATCTCCTCCTCTTTAGCAGTATGAACATTACTACTAAACACAATTCCTGTTTTTTCTTTGTTAATCTTCTGACCAGAAACAACCTCATAACATTTCAACAGATCTTGGATCTTCTGATTTTCTTCCACAGTAGCCTTGCAAAACAAAATGCTATCATCAGCAAAAAGTAAATGGGATATTCGAGGAGCCCCTCTACATACTTTGACAACAGTGATATCACCTATGCCCTCAACTTTTTTTAGCAAAGAAATTAATCCCTCAGTACAAAGTAAGAACAGATAAGGGGATAGTGGATCCCCTTGTCTAATGTCTGTCGAAGGGATAATAGGACCTTTAGGCTCTCCATTAATCAAAACTGAAAAAGTGACAGTCTTTACACACATCATTACTAAAGCAATCCATTGAGCATTAAATCCCATTCTGTCCATAATAGCTTCTAGATAGGACCATTCCAGACAATCATAAGCTTTACTCATATCCAACTTAATGGACATAAAGCCATCCTTGCCATTCCTCTTATTTCTCAAAAAATGCATCAATTCATAAGCCACAAGGATATTATCTGTTATAAGACAACCATGGACAAAAGCACACTGAGAACTAGATATGATCTCTTCAAGCACATTTTTAAGCCTATTTGCTAGAACTTTGGAGATTAATTTATACAACATATTGCATAAACTAATAGGCCAAAATTCAGAGAACAATTCAGGCTTGCTTTTCTTAGGGATCAAAGTAATAAAAGTATGATTCAGTGAGGAGGGAAGAGTACCAATTATGAGAACTTGTAAGACTGCATTAGTGACATCATCCCCCACAATGTGCCAAAATTGTTGGAAGAAGATTGGAGCCATACCATCCGGACCAGGTGACTTGGTAGGATGCATTTGATCCAAAGCTATCTTGATTTCATCACGGGAAAACTCCTTTAACAAATCAGCATTCATTGTAGCAGTGACTTTCTCATTCAAACCATCCAGAAAATCCAAGTTACAACTCTGTTGTTTAGAATGAAACAAAGACCGAAAAGATAATCTGGTCTCTTTCCTCTTCATGTTTCCATGTCCCATCTTCGCTTTTCAACCCTTTTATCCAATTCTTACTCTTCCTCTGAGAAGCTTTGTGATGAAAAAATATTGAATTTCTATCCCCTTCCTTCAACCATAAAACTTTTGCACTTTGCTTCCACAGAATTTCCTCCCTCTCCAACCAAGCTTGCAAATTATTTCTAGCCTGCATTAATTCCTCTTTTGAAACCCTGCTAGCTTCCTCTAATTGCAATCTTTGAATATTAGCACGAGCCCTTCTAATGTTCATCTGGATATGCCCAAATTTCAACTTGTTCCATGCTTCTAGTCCCCTGCTACAACTACTTAATCTGTCAGTGATTGCTACCATTGACCTCCCTTCAAAACCTCCTTGCCAAAACCTTGAAATAACATCACCACACTCCTCATCCTCAACCCACATAGCCTCAAACCTGAAAAGTTTATGTCTAGGCCTTTTCAGTTCAGAAGTAGGCAATAACATGATTGGCACATGATCTGAATGAGCAGCAACACCATGAATGACTCGAGAGAGAGGGAAACATTCCTTCCAATTGATATTAGCAACAAATCTATCAAGTCTTTCACTAATCACATGTTGCTCATCCTCTTCTATTACACCAAGTAAATATAGGACCCTCAAAGCCCAAATCTATAAGATTACAATCATCAAGCACATCTCTGAACACCTGCATTAATCTATCTGATCTAGGCCTTCCACCCATTTTCTCTTATTGACATAGCACCTCATTGAAGTCACCACAAACAAGCCATGGAATATCCCCTTCTTCTTTCAAAGTTCATAGCAATCTCCAAGTCTCATCTCTTTTCTCAGTTTCTTGGTGCCCATACAAACCAGAAAGTTTCCAAACCAACCCTCTATCATCATCCTGAATCTTTGCATCAATGTGGTAGGAAGAGAAACTCTCAATGGATAAATTGATATCATTCATCCATAGCATTGCCAGACCATCACTTCTTCCCTCACAAGCTACAGCAAAACAACAATCAAACCCTACTCTAACACGTACACGTTCCATTTGCTTAACAGTCATCTTAGTCTCTTGCCAAAACAACACTTTAAGACCTTCCCTCATGACCAAGTCACGAAGTGCTCTAAACCCTCATGGGTTCCCAAGCCCACGAGAGTTCCAACTTATAGTTTTCATTGTTCTCGTTGGGGCTGCATAACAGCCTCCACCTTTGGAATACCCCCATCCTCCTTCAAAATAGTCTTCCCTCGTTTGGAAACATTAGCTTGCTGCATAACTGCCTTCCTCTTCCCCGTAACATCTTGCTTCAAAATGACATCAATTGGGTTCAATTGTAAAGGAAGGCCAACTCTAGTCCACTTCCGGCTAGGCCTTCCCCTCTTGGGCCTTGAAACTTGATCCACAAAGCCCTCTTCCGCTAGGACCTTAGGCCCATTATTTTGAGTTACCTTATATGTGAAAACCGTAGTAGCATCAACAGACGAAACAACCCCTACATTCATGTCATTATCATTTAAGGAATCAGTTTCTGCATTACGCGAGAGAATCTTCTGAGCATCAATTAAGGGATCCGAATCCCTCCCAGTAACAACCCCAGAGGGCAACATCCCATTCCTATCTCCTGCATTAATACCTTCCATAACGGCTTCCTCTGAATTATGCATACCCGAAGCACTAATAACGGAGTCGTTCACAACAGTTTCCTGATCTCCAGCCTGAACTCCAGCTGGCTGTCTTTCAATCTCTGATGAAGAAACCGATGAGAATTCCCGGTAGGTCGAGTGCCTTTGGCCAGAATTTTCCTTTGCTCTTCCCATAATAGTTCCAACACGCAACCATGGACCAAAGGGAAGCTGATCAATATCTCGTGCATCCTAATTCCCAATGATCTCACAATCTTTCTGCTGATGACCAAGTTTACCACACATATAACAAAAATTTGGCAAGCGTTCATAAGCAAACCGAATCCAACTTGAACCAAACGAACCCAGCATAAGAGGCTGAGAGATATCTATCCTTACTCTGATCCTCAAATACTCACCCCATGTAATTTCACTATGCTCCCCATCAACTTCCTCCACAGTGCCAATCTTATTTCCAATGAGTCTCCCCACCTTTACATTCATAGCATTTAAGGGTAAATCATACAACCTAATCCAGAACGCAGCCTCATGAAGTCGTATTTTTGTTACTTGTAAGTCCCCCTCCAGATGCTTCAAAAGAACAATATAGCGATCAAACGACCAAGGCCCCTCCCGAAAAACACGTTGTTTATCACGATCATCCTCAAATTCCACCAAAAATAAATTTGATCCCATATCCTTAAAGCGCACCTTGCATGCAGGTTGCCACACTTTTCGCATCGTGTTCTTGAGAGCCTCTCGATTATAATAATGATCAGTTAACAAGGACATCACCAAACAACGTTCCCCATGTGTAATATTAGATTCTAAGAGCGAAGATTCCACATGAATCTCACCCTTCTCCTTCTCAGATAAAGACAAATGTTGGCATAGAAATTCTAGGTCATCTGCCATCGAGGCAGCAAACAAAGAAGACAAAAAAAACCAATGGAAGAGCCTGTACAAAGACAGGAGAGGAGCCTCTACCGAGAGAGGAGAGCGGGGACCCAAGTTTGACATTAAGGAAGTTGTGACTTTTATGGTATAAGTTTTGGTGTTTGTTCTAGCATGATATTAAAGCATAGGATATGATTTTGTATGTTGTATGATTCAGTTTTAGCATGAAATTTTGAGTTTGAAAGAATTGCAACAAAAATAAAAAATTTTAGTCTTAGTGTGTTTCGGCCCATGCTTGGTTCTTGTAGTCATGTTTTTATTTAAATTTTTCTAATTAGATATTTAGATTTAGGAAAAAAATCTACATGAGAAATGTAAATTTTTGTGAGTTTTGGATTTAGGATGTGAAATCCTTAAATTAGGGATAAAATGATCATATTTCCACAAGTAAAGGATAAAATAATAATTTCACTTTTAAGTCAGTAATTTTATTTTTCTAAGTTCAGTAGTAAGTAGGTTCTAACCTTTAGAAATGTCTCCATACAGTTCGTTCTTATTATTCACCCTTAATTTCGTCACGCTTAAATTGTTGTAAGTTAGCCTCTAACTTATTGTCAGGATATTATGTATGTGTGTTAGTAAGAGAACAATTATTCATGTTCTTATGCTCTTATACATGTCACATTATGCTTTGTCACGAAATGTTTATCTGTTACACATTATTCTATGTCACGAAAAAGTTTATTTATTACACGATACACCATGTCACAAAATGTTTATATGTTTCATGTTATTCATCACACGTACATGTCACGTTACATTATGTCATGCCATCTACCAATTCGTTTCACGTCACGTTATGTCTCGATTACAAAGTATGTCACAAAAAGCAGTATTTTTCATGGCGTAATCACTATGATTGTTAGAGTATCTCTATTGATAATTTATGCAATGTACTTTTGGTGTAACCATTATGATTGTTAGAGTACTTCTACCAAAATGCTCATGGTGAAAATCATTCTGATTGTCAGAATATTTTCATTTAAAGCTATTACTAGGTACTCTTGGCGTAATTATTTTGATTGTTAGGATATCTCATTTACAATACTCATGGCGTAATCATTGTGATTGTCTGAGTATCTTTGACGGAATACATTGAGCGGAATCATTCTAATTGTTCACTATTATTGACGAAACAGTTGGCGAAATCATTTTGATTGTCAGAGTTCACGTTCAGCTCATGTTAAGTTCAATTTAATTAATTAGTTATTTATGAACAAGATTCCAAGTTCATGTTCAGTTCATGTTCAGTTCATGTTCAGTTTCATGTCATGTTATTTCAAGTTCATGTTAGTTTAGTCTCAAGTTCATATTAATTTAGTTCAGTTCAAGTTATGTCAGCATATGTCATGATGTTTGTCACGTCACGTTTATTCATGTTCACGTTAGCATCTGTCTTTTACTGTCATGCATGTATCTTTATACTGTTAGTTTAAGTTGGTTTTCAATTTGCTGAAATTTGTAATCAAATCTCATTTAGTTGTCTCAACTCTACCCTCAGAATGGTAGATCATATGCCAGGACCAAGAGTATCGGCAGAGTATCGCTTGGAGAAATCGATTTGGCCACGACACAACGATGAGGAGCTTATCACTTTGATTGCTCCAGTTTATAGATAGGATTATGGCTATCTTGACTGAGTTACATGAATTACTCAATGAGCTAACTTAGTAGTTATATTAGTTTGTTATGTACTTAAGGAGCGTTGTCTCTAATACTCATGATGTCACAAACATTTTGGACTAGTACTGTAACTTTTGATAACTTGACATCTTAAGTTTATGAAGTATATTTTTTATGTTTTGGAATGTCTTATTTGGTACATAGTATTTCTCTAAAAAAAAAAAATTATCTGCTGTGAATATTGCATATTGTTTATATGCATGCTAGGTGTATTGCATCTTTATTTTTCATAAACAGGGCATGTAACATTTTATTGCATGTCCCGACGCTTTAGGTTCCATCAAATCTCAAGCAAAATCTGGGGGCATCGCATGGACCCATAGAATCGACGGGCTCCTTGATTACTTAGTGTAGGTGACAACAAACAAATTCTAACTTTAAGGCCAAAACAACAACACAACCTTGAAATCTATCTCAAAGGGCAAGAAACCCACTAGCACCCACGAAAACAAAAACAATCACTAGATACGGAGAAATTACTTTCCATGCTCTTCATTAACATTAAACAGTCATACGCAATTATCAGTCATGCACAATTATTAGTCATATGCTCAATTATCAAGCAAACGCTCACACAAACAAACTTCCCAAAGGCCCATTCTCGAGGGCCCTTACCATGAATCTCACAAGTCTAATCGAGGTCCGCCCTCGGAGATCTTCATTGCATTGCCTTACAATGGAAAACCAGGGACAAGTTTCCCAGAACTTATTTTTCTACAAGTTTCATAGATTCTCTCTATCATGGTTTACTTGAAGATTTTCAAGACCTTCTTGTTGGACAAGTCGATCTTAAGAATTGCATGCATTTGTTGGATATAAAAGGAACTAGGTCTAGCTCATCACCAATAATAAAGGAAGAAATAAGACGAGGAAGATATATGACAAGTTAGAGATAAGACAAGAAAGAAATAATGCCAAAAGGAGTTGACTCAAATACAAAAAAGTGAAAGTGAAGTAAAGAAAATAGGATTCAATTACTCCAAGGAAAGAATGAGACCTTTATAAAATGAGAGGATCTATACAAATCTAGACTTCTTTACACAAAGACTCTCAGATTATTGAGCTCTCTCTCTCTCCCCCATAAGGAATGTGTCTTTTTCAACCTCACAGGAACCATGATTTCCTACATTGCATTGAGAGCTATGAGAGGCCATGTGAGATTGTAACATCATCAAATATAGTATATTTCACCCACAAACAATCCATGGACATAGTTTTTATGCTAGACCATATAAATATTTGTCCCTCTCTCTTTGTTTATATTTTATATGCTTTATTTATTATTTATTTCATTGATGAATATTCAAGCAACGTATCAACACCCAAGCCTTCATCATTGGCCATTAAATCCTTCATCATCTTCCATTCAATCATATTGTTGGGCCCGGCCCCATAAAAAAATGCATCAACAATATCTTTACATGTATGTATGGTAAACGACATGTCTTTTATAAAAAAGTATTATATATGTATGACCTTCATTGGAAGCCCCTTTTATATACCCAAATCATGAAGGAAATTATTTTTATGACTACCAGATAGATTTATAAATGTCTAAGTTTCATGTTAGTTGCATGACACATGCATCAAGATATATTATGAAAAATTTTGATTTTATGTGAGAAATTATGTATTAAAATATTTATAAAAAGTCACGATTTTATGTTAGGAGTCGTGCATTAAAATATTTTATGAAAAATCATGATTTTACGTAAAGAAATATGTATCATAATATTTTATAAAAAATTATATTTAAAATTTATGATATAATTAAATATGACAAGACAAGATGTAAAAAGAAAGTTTTCATATATGATTATGATGAAACATGACAATTACGGTGTATTTGGATGTGGAAGTGAGTTGAGTTGAGATAATAAAATATTATTATAATATTATTTATTATTATTATTTTGATATTTGAAAAAGTTGAATTATTTATTATATTTTATGTTGAGATTTAAAAAAATTGTAATAATAAATTGAGATGAATTGAGAAAAATTTTAATTCTAAACGAAGACTTAATATAAAGAGCATTGCTACACAACCTCCACCACACTCGACACTCTACATTTTTTTAAATTTTTTAAATTTTTAATATTTTTTTTAAATTTTTTTTGAGTTTATTCTTTTTAAATTATTTCAAATTATTTATTCATTATTCATATAATAAATATTTAATAAAAATAATAATAAAAATTTAAAATAATATGAAGTATGGAATGTTAAGGAGTTGTGAAGATTTTTTGTAATATAAATGTTAGAAAATTTTCATTCAAACTTTCCATCAACTCAACAAGCATAACTGCTGTCATCAAAGTGCGGAGCTGACGAAAGAAGATGGGACCTATCCATCTTAGCCACCTAATGTAGACAATCAACACACGTCAATTTGGTAACTAAATAAAAATCCATTTAAAAAACATTTTCAAAATTTGAAATTATTACAAATGTAAGTTTTCATCTAAATCTATTATAAAAATTAAATTCTTTATAACAAATTTAAAAATACTTATTAAAATATTTGAAATAAATACATCTGACTTGTAATAATAGGAGGATTTCAATTTTAAAAATTCTGGTCGGTATCGGTGTCGGTGATATCGGGAAATAAAATAAATACATAATTTTCGTCGGCAACGAGTATAGCTGAAAAAAAAAAAAAAAAAAAAACGTCACAGCTAGCCAGCTGTAGCTTATCCTCAACGTGTTATTTGATTTTATGAACCAAAAGGCAAAAAGCACGTTTCAAATGCCACACCCACGGGACCGCCCCGAATAGGGCTGGAGCTGAAAATCTTATCCTAATATTATTGGCCATATAGAATAATACTATACATCGTGATTCGTTTGGATTCGTAAGTGATCTCAGCTCATCTCAACTCAACTCAGCTTATCTCAGTTCATCTCAACTCATCTCACTACTATTCAGTAATTTTAACTCATAAATCTCACTACTATTCACAACTCATCTCATTACTATTCACAATCCATCTCAGCTCATCTCAAATCATCTTCGAATCCAAACGTAAGTGTGCTGCAATTACAAATTGATATAAATATTTTTCTATATATATATATATATATATATATATGTGTGTGTGTGATGTTGTTAGTGTGCGGTCCAGTTCTGACCTTGGGAGTATCTACCAGTATAAATCGTATATTTTATTTTTTTATTTTATATTTTTTTAAACATTTTTAGATATTTTTAAAAGATAAAAAATATATTAATGTTCTAAAAATAATTTTTTAATTATTTAAAAAATCATAAAACATACTATCATTTATATATATATATATTGACAAAAGACTAACATACATAATATATTGTATAATATATTATATAATAATATTATAAAATGAAAATATTTTTTAATTAAAATATAATTATGTAAAATATTATAAAAAAATATTATGTGTAAAACCCCCGAAGACGATGCTGATGATATATACAGTGACAAAATATCTCCGTAAACAATGTTGAAGATAACTAACGGTCACACGTTCTGATCAAACTCCAGTCACGCGGACTTCTCGGCATAAATGACCCTGCAATTTTCCTGTCTCGGCAAAAGATCCTAGCATAATATCTCGAAGCAATTAGTTAAGCTAAGCATTCGTTTATTTTTATAGATAAGATGAATTGAGATAAAAATTAAAAATTAAATAAAATATTATTAAAATATATTTTTTAATATTATTATTATTTTTAAATTTAAAAAAATTGAATTATTTATTTTATTTTATATTAAAATTTAATAAAATTATAATAATTAGATGAGACAAAATAAGATAAAATATATTATGAAAACAAACGAGGCCTAAGAGGTTGTTTAAGAATAGAAATAATTTCATCTCATCTTATTTTCTTATCAAATATAAAAAAAATTTAATTTTTAATTTTTAATTTTTTTATCTAATCATTACTTAATAGTTATAACTTTCTTAAACTTACAAATAAAATTTAAAAATTTTTCAAATCTCAAAATAAAAATTATGTTATAAAAATATTTTTATTTTATAATATTTTTATTTAATCTTTTCTCTCATTTTTCCAAACTCAATAAAACATTTTAACTTAAACTATTTAACTATTATTAACAAATTATTTCATTATTATTTACAAATTATTTCACAACTATTCAGAGATTTTTCATCTTATTTCATTCTTCAAGCATTCTCTAAGGCCTCATATGATTTCATATATGATCTTATCCCATCTCATCTCTTCCAATATCCAAACACAATTCAAACACAAACACTCATCTTCAATTTCAAAATTTTAAAATTTTAATTTTTTTTATCTAATCATTACTTAATCAATATAACTTTCACAAACTTACAAACGAAATATAAAAAATAATTCAATTTTTTTAAATCACAAAACAAAAATAATATTTTAATTTTATAATATTTTTTTTGACTTTTTCTTTCTTTTTCTAAAACTCTATAAAACATTTTAATTCAAATTATTTTAATATTATTTACAAATTATCTCATTATTATTCATAAATTGTTTATTTTATTTCATTTTGTAACCAAACAAGAACCAAGTGTTTTAAGTTTTTAACCCATAAAAAAAACACCAATGAAATGGTAAAGGAAAAGGTAAATTGCATGTTTCCATGATCCAAACCAATAGAGCCATGATTCGTAAATCAGAAATGCTTGGGGTTTTGAGAGTGGGTCCCGAAAGTGTCAACCGATATTTTTTTTTGCTTGATTAAGTAAATATTTGTTAATTATATTGTGATTTTTTTTTAATATTTAAGAATATAACAAAATATATATGAAAAATGAAAAAAGAAAAATGCATTTAACCTTCTTGGGATAATTTGTTGGACTACACCCTCGGTGGACTCTTTGTAAACAAAGTTTGACCTCACCACTCATATACATTTCTAAGCATAGCTAACTCAACATCGCTCTCTCTCTCTCTCTCTCTCTCTCTCGGTATAATTGAAGTTTCAAATCAATTCTAATAGAAAATGGCTCGGGTAACGTAGGTTCAGAGTTGCGTTGCAAGCACCGTGTAAACGGCATCTGAACAGAGCAGCTCCGTTCGGCAGGAGTGCACCACATATGTTTGATCAAAGTCCTATATGGAAATCCTTTCACATTTTGAGTACATGTAAATAGAAAATGATAACAAACCGATCCTAGCATCGTTGGAGGTTACGAATTCCGACATAGATACATGTATATTAATTCCTAACACAGTTGTTCATTTCTTATACTTACAAATAGTATACATACTTATTCCTAACTCAGTTGCCCTCTTCCACATCTTACAGCAGCAGTTGCATGGCTGATTGGAGTAGATTTCTTCTCTGGATTGCCTTCTACCACGCTGCCTCTAATTTCATTCATATTCCAAATTCAATACTATATTTTTATTTTTCTAGGCCAACACTAGATATCACGAAGGCAAGAGAAGAGGAATTAAATAAAGAATAGGCAGCACCGCAGCAAATGAGTACAATCCCTACGGAGAGATTCTAACAAACCCACCATGTCTCATTTGTGAGGAGAAGATGAATCTGACAGCCATCCAATTCTTTACATTATTTCTTAACCAGGTTTGGGTTTTGCCTCCTAAATACAGTTATCTTATAAAATGTGAAAATAAAGCATAAAAAATAACATAAATTCCTTGAGCAGATAAGATAAGAAGAACATTCTATTTTACTAGTTCTAGATGACAAACAAGGAGGAAGCTGCTGCATCCGTGTATGCCACCGACACATGACTAATTACAAATTGAAGTTCAGAACACGGAACAGATAAACCCCAAACCTTCACCAAACATTCAATTCATGATGTTCCTAAGAGTCAATACTCTGGGACAGGAAGGTCCTCGTCATCCGGTGGAGCCAAAACCCATTCCCCGTTCTCATCACGCACCAACCCTTTGTTCTTCTCCACCCACCAAGACCCTGGTATCAAGTACTCATCCTTGAGAAACTCACTCGACTTGTTCACCAAAGCCAGGCTTCTCTTCACCTTCAGCTCAAACACCCCCTTCTCCCCATTCCACCCAGCCACCACGTGCAGCATGGCCTGCAAATTATGCCAATCAGACGGATTCTTCGAGTCCTTCAAGCTTGTTGACTTCCTTGTATCTATCACCAGTTCGATCCCTGTGTACTCGTACCCCAGAAACGGCCCTGGATAGTGCGGTATCAAATCGATGGTGTTCTTTACATGCAAAACTTTAAGATTTGGATACTTCTTGAGCCTCTCATTGAAAGCTTTGTTCCCAACTTGTGGGCACCCGAAAACAATGGCTGAAACCGGAATATCAGAAACGACATTCTCCACCAAATCAAAAGCGCTCACGACCGATAAGCTTGCACCAAGACTATGCCCTGTTAATGTCACGCTTAACTTCTCCTCTTTGTATTGCTTCATCAGCTCCTTGACCTTGGTCAAAAGTTGTGTTCTTGCGTTTGTTTTTGTAAAGGGCGACTTGGGGTCGTTCGAGATGTAAATGGTAAGCCAACCACTCATAACTTTTGGCACCTTTTCATTATCACCATCGCTATCACTACTGCTGCTGCTACCATCATTGCCCACTTCAGCACTCGCATTTGATCGAAGCAACTGCTTGGCAGACTTGAGGTCGGCGTCGAACACATCAATCCACTCGTAGTTCCTAGTCGTTCCGCGCCATACGACGTAGATTTCTCGTCGGCCTAAGGCGCGGCTGACCTCGTCGGTGGTCACGGCGATATAGCCGATCCAGTTAGACTCGCGGTCCCAGGACTCACGGGACTGCGTGTGGAAAAGAAAGGCTTCGCGATGGCCGACTTTGGCAGTAGCATAGAGGAAGGAGACGACTTGGTAGTCGGAAGGGGGCTCGAACATGACTTTGTTGAAGAAGGAGGCCTTGCCGTAGCGGCATGAGCCACAATACTTGGAGTTCTCGTCGTTGTTGAAGGAGTCGTAGGTTGCTTGGCAGAAGTCGCCGCATCGGAGGATGAGTCTGCGGAGGGAGAGATTGAGTGGGTCTAGAAGCCCTTCCCAGCTGTTACTTCCTAAGAGTTCTGACCATGTTGGTTCAGCTTCAGCTGATTGGATTGTTGTGTTCATGGCTTCAATGGAGGTGTGCTTGGGATTGCGAGGGGAATGAGCTTTGTGGGGATATGAGCTCGATTGAGAAGGGAAAGTATGTTTTGTGTTCTTGTTACCCATCATTTAGGTTTTTGTGGGATTTCACGGGAAACGGATGGGAAATATTATTGGGGATTACAGGTGGGTGGTAATGGAGAGAAGGTGGTTTCAAGTTGGGGCCATGGCGTTGACCCACAATGAAGAAGCCATTTTGTTTCTTTACTTTATCATGCCATTGTCGGTTTTGCTTAGTATATTATATTGATTAATTATTGGATGTTTTTGTTATTTTCATGTTATCTCAACTAAAATTTATAATTATACAAATAATAAAATACCCACATATTCGTACTTCAAAATACCTTATAATTTCTCTATTATATATGGCTTAGGTAGAAGGGCTCATCTGATTGGCTATTTTGTAATGACACAATGTGGGGACAAATTTGACCAGTGTGGGAATCTGTTAGAGCATTGTCAACGCAAGTCCAAATTGACAGCAAATAGGGAACAAAACATCTGCATTAGAGCATTAGTCCAAATTGAAAGCAAATAGGGAACAAAACATCTGCATTAGAGCATTGCCAATGCAAGTTCAAATTGAAAGTAAATAGGGAAAAAAACATATGCATTAGACTAGCTAAACTCCTCAAGTTTGACATATCTGCTACAGTATATCTCAGCTCCTCTCTATATCTGGCGAGATATTGTTCATCATTGAAAAGTATATTTTATTATTTCATCTGTCTTCTCTCTTTCCCTCGTTCTTTTTCTTTCTTCATCTCATTTCTCTCGTTTTTCTTTTTCTTCATCCCGAAACGTGCGAAACACAGAGACCTGTGTCTTCTTCGATCATCTACGCCCTCTTCTCTCCATTGATCGTCCACGCCGTCGTCTTCCAGCCCACAAGAGACCTGCGCATTTCCTCCCCAAATCTTTCACAACAAAATCACCATTTGGGTATTTCGTACAAACTGATTTTCGATTTGGGTTTCGATTTACATGGGTTTCGATTTACATGGATTTCGATTTACACTCTCATACGATGTGGAATTTATTCTTTTATTGAGTTGGATTTTCTTTTATTGTTTTGTTTTCCATTGTCTTGAAAAAGTTGAATAACTGATCAAAAATCATGCACGTCTCTGTCCTGTACAAGGCCTACAATACAGTCTACATTTCCCCAAATACCTACTTGTTTATGCATATAAGTTTCATGTTAAAGATCTAGATTATGCATATTTGGTTTAGTTGAAGAGTTCACTGAGTTAGTAACTTGGGTTATCTATTTATCTATCAATTTATTCTATGGGAATTGAATTTGGATTGAGATTTCTATTCAAAGAGGTTTTCTATTTCTAGTGGCTGAAGCAAAAGTTTGGTTAGTTGTTCATCTTCTAATTGACTCTTGTAAAGCAAATCTTCTGTAAGTTGTGATTAGTTTGTTTGAAAATACAGATGAAAAACAAGTACTACAGTTGTGCCATGAAAAACAAGTACTATAGCAGGTTTGTTTGCAAATCCTCTTCTTGCAGGTACTAAGCTCGCTATTTAGCTGCCCCATTAGATTATTCATATGCAGTTTATAAGTTGTTTTAGTTTCCATGATTTAGCTGCCATTTTATAGTTGTGCCATGCTACTTTATGGTATCTAGCTGCCCCTTTATGTATGTTGGAGACTAAGTACCACGCATTATCCTTTATGCATGTGAGAACTACTTTGTTGCATTTTGCTAGATAGGTGGTGTCAGAATGTTATAGTTGTCTTTGTTTATTGGTAAGGGGTGTATGTATGCTAGTTGCTATTTGGTATGTTATGGCATCGCTTAGTGGGAAAGTAGAGTCATATATCTGATACTATTTGGTATGCTATTTGGTATGTTCTGCACTAGGAGTTCACTTGAAATACCTAATATACAGTGATGGAAAGTAGAGTCATATATCCAGTGTTTACTCCTCAGGGTGGGTTTGAAGGGCCTGCCTTGGTGAGTTTCCACTTAAAAAAAAAAAAATGTTACTTTACCTTTATCCTTGCACATTTCATTTGTCAATTTCCATCAGAGCAAGAATTGGCATGACTAGATGACTAAACAACCTGATGAGTTGACTTGAGCAATTATAAATATCCAAAAAATATTTTGGTAAAACTATTTTAACAGAATTCTTCTCTTTTACAGGTGGATTATAGGAGTATTGCATTTTGGCATTCTAGAAGTAATAAGAGTAGCCTACAAAACTAATAAGAGTAGCCTACTTGGGGGCTATTTTGTTTTTGTACTTCATGAACATTTTTTTTTTTTTTTTTGTTCAAAACTCAGGGACCATTTTGAGATTTTCCATTTTCATTTAAGGAGCTTAGTGAAGGATTACATTTCTTAAAAGTAGGGAAGAATGGAGAAGTAGAATCTCCATGGTGCCTTAAATTTTGCAATCTGGTGAAGTTCTTACATTTTTCTGT
Source organism: Juglans regia (assembly GCF_001411555.2). NCBI lineage: Eukaryota > Viridiplantae > Streptophyta > Magnoliopsida > Fagales > Juglandaceae > Juglans > Juglans regia. The sequence continues at coordinate 30,571,229 of NC_049901.1, read as the reverse complement.
TTATTGGTTGCCCTCCAAGTAGTTCAATTATTTGTGATATCTATCATTTCTAGTTACTTTGATTAATCTTGTCATATCTATCATATCTGTGATATCTATCATTTCTTGCTGTGTCTTGCTAATTAAGTGACTTTGATTAATTTTGTCAAATATTATCAAATATTATTAAAATATATGAAGTGTATTTACAATATATATAAAAAAAAGATTCAAATATTATTAAAATATATAATATTATATTATTATTTTCACTTTAAGATAGTCCAATGTGGACTCACCTAGTCAAAAGTTAATACTATAGCCAAAAGTTAAGATTCTAGCCAAATTTTAGACTTGGCCATTACCAATGCTCTTAGACAGAGTAGATGCATGTAACAACCTATTGAAAATGTTTTAAAGTGTTTGGTTAATGATATAGAAATAGACTCTCCCTTGATTCGACAGTGTTTCAAATATTGTATAAACAAAATGAGAATTTATTAGTGCAAGTTGGGTTGGGGTCAAATCTCGTGGGAACTAGGCCGACATCAGTTGAACAAACTAAGGCCATGATACATTAGCTTTTTTCTAACTCTGAAAACATTTTTGTTAGATATTAGGTTAGTTTTACCTAATCATAGTATAATATTATTGACGGTTTGATTTGGAGGGTTGGCAATGGGAGGAACATAGGCGTTTAGAAAGACGAATGGTTACCAAGGCCACGTACTTTTAAGATTCAGTCTCCAATTACCACACTTGATGCTCATGCAATAGTTGATGTTTTAATCGACCCCCACACAAATGATTGGAATTCTCAGTTGATCAAGGAGATGTTTTGTACATATAAAGGATATTTAATTCAGAGCTTACCTTTGAGTCCACTGATATCAGATGATAAACTCATTTGGAGGGGGACTTCATCTGGTTATTTTACAGTGAAGAGTGCTTACGATTTAGAGAAAGATTGGTGTAACATCCCGAAAGAAATTTGATAGAAACATCATGAAGTCCCACGAATCAAGCAATCAATTAGGTTTTAGTCTGGTAGCATATTTGGATCCCAATCTACTATGGTGAGGGAATTGCATTTTTATTTTATTGAGGCCCTTAAGAGTATAATTTTAATAAATGAATTACACCGTTAGACTCGTATGAAAATTTAGGATTTTATAGTATAATAAAAAGTTTCAAATTTTTTGGGTGAATAGTAATCCTTCGAGAGAGCGCCACATGGCATATGTTTCAAACAATTGTCGAATCGCCATGAAGCATGTCTAAATCCATTTAGAAAAATTAGAAAACTTTTTCTTTGACACATGCTCTCTTACACTATTTATTATTTCATTCAACCAAACACTATTTGGTCAACTAAAAGAGAGTTTTAACCTTAATGAAACCCCAAAACGTTGGAGGTAGACCGAAACCCCAAACCCTTTGTAGAAGCCAAAACCCTAAATCTTCCCAAATCCTAAACATGGTTGGTTTGTAACTAAAGTATTTTCTCACTTGGTAAAATCACTTCCACATGCAACCAAACCCTTAAGTACATACTTGTACACCCACGTCCACTCTCTTACACCTTGATAATTACATCTGACCAAGAAAAATTAAGATTGGACCAAACCCTAACCAGAATCCCAAATTAGGGGTGTCAAATCATGTTAACGGATAGTGTTTGTGTCGTGTCAAGACATGTACATTATACTTAATAGGTCAACCCTAACACGACCTGTTAAGGATTTCATGTCAAAATATCAAACCCTAACATGACCCATTAAATAACGGGTTGACACGACACGACCCGACCTGACCCATTTCAACCCGTTTATGTTAATGGGTTGAACAGACCCGTTTGACCTAATTGATTTTATATAAATATTAAATTATAACCAATATCTATAAAAATAAAAAATAAAAAACTAACTACAAGTCCAAAATTACAATCCAAACAATAAAAATACCGACATTAAAATCTCAACAGCGTCAAATATGATAAACACACAAATATGATAAACACGCATTGTAATAATATTAAAGTTACAATCCCAAATATGATAAACACACATTGTAATATTAATGTTACAATCTCAAATATGATAAACACACAAATTTAAACAAATTTAGAACTTGAAGAATGAAGTGTAGAGTCCTTCTTGCCCTTGTTGTTCCCCAACTCCATTACATGTTCAGTTAACTCAGTATAATCCAAAAAAATGTAAATCCCATATGTTAATTTAGTATTTATCATATTCATGAGTATTGATAAATGCTGATGACAAAATATATGTACCATTGAATCTCAAAATATTGTTTGAGATATATATGAAAAAACATCTCACTTAATTGGTAGAATAATCTAAGAACTAAAATGGATCTTAATATGACATATGTAACATTCATGTCGACACTTACAAGTTGCAACTCAATAATTGTATAAATATATAGTTTGTTCAAGAGTTATTTTATTTTATATTATTTTTAATCACTTTCATGATTAGAGATTGGTTTCTTCAAAAAATGGTGAGCAATTATTTAAGATCACTACCTAACCCTATTTCTACCTTCAATTGATATATATGTAGTAGTGCAATGGACATTATACTCCATTGGACAAAAGAAAAGTAGAAAAAATTGCCCTCAAATACAATAAACAGAGTTTTAATTTACAGATCAAAAGGCTGATTAGTGATCAACATACACATGCACACTTCAACAAACCTAACAACTCAACATGCATAATCAAACTTGACAGTGGAGCATAACTTAATCTGGGAATCAAGTTACCTTTATGTGAAGATCTCTGAGTTGAGGTTTTGAGTCGATTGAAGATCTCTGGAACAAGAGGAGAGGGGGAGATCGACAACCTTGGCCTGGAATGCTGCAAATTTGTGCCTCTGTGTGAGGAGGACATTGATGGCTTGGGCCACCGGGAGATTCTGAGACAGAGAGAGATATGGGCCTAGGCCGCATCGTTGCGTGGCTTACAGAGTTATAGAGGCTACATGGGTTATGGAGGCTACACCATTGCGTGGGTTATGGACTCGTTAGTCGTGACTCTGTACCGTGGGTGTGGCAACACCGTGGGTGACGAGCGAGGTTAGGGTTACTGGTTGAAGGGAGCAGCGTGAGACTTGGTCACTTGAGTAGTTGAAAAGTTGAGATTTGAAAAAATTGAGGGATCGAGAGCTGTAGGGTTACTGGGTTAGGATTTTTTGAATTTTAGATCTAAGGGTATAAATATAAATTCAACTTTCTTAATAGGTCATAACGGGTCAACCCGTTTTGACCCGAACCAGTTAAGACCAAACAAAAACCAGCTCTTATAGTGTCGTGTTCGTGTTGGGTTAACGAGTCGTTTCAGATACTGCCACCCCTACCCCAAATGGACTCATTCAGCTAGCCCCATTTTAGTCCACCGAAACTAGATAGTCCAACCAATCGTCTTCAACAAGCTTCCACCCCCTTATAAGGTCATGCCTTGGCTGCCATGCCACCTCATTTTCTACCACAAATTGTGCCTTTGATGGCAAGTCAAACAAGACACGTCAAGCCCCTCACCCACTTGGTAGTAGCAGTAGAAAATCGGCCCACTCCCATAAGTTGGTTCTCTTCTCTTTTCACAAGTCAACCTTACCTCACTTCTCATTTCTTCATCCATTTCCACGAGCAAACTAAGAGAGCTAGAGAGAAAATTTTATGTGTAGCTTTGCTTATTGCTTGGTTCTTGCTTTTGTACGTATTTTCTTTAGCTCAAATCTCTTCCACCTTATTTAGCAATGAGTCTAGTTTACTTGAAAGTGTTTTAGTTAATTTTTATTGGAGATTTTTTGGATGAAAGTTGGTGTTGATAGTGGAAGGAGTCAGCTTGGATGATTGTTGATGAACCTTGGGAGTGTTGTGTTATTTTTATGAAAATTTGTGTAGATCTTGGTTTGATGAAGTGTTAAGATGATTATATTCAAGTTTATGACTTGATTTTAAGCATGTTAAGAGTTTATAAAATGGTTTTACATGATCTTTGAAGTGATAGAAATCGATTGGTTCAAAATGAGTTTTGTTTGGTTTAGATTGTCATTTTAGCTTTAGGATCTTGATTCAATGGTTACGATTTTTTTAAATATTACTTTTAAAACCTTGATCTATGGATTTTGAAGATTTATAACTTAGGTCTTTGATTGGATTGTTGAAGAACATGCAAGAGTTTGAGTTTAAGCATGAACTAGAGGCTCTCGGGTGGAATGTTTATTTTGATGGATTATTTGCTATGACATGTTAGATTTGATGCTTGGATTAAGTTAGAACTTGAATGTGAGGTATATGATGATATTCTTTTAAGATTTATTGCATGAAAATAAAGGATCTAGTCACTATGTTTCAAGTCAAAAAGCATGCATGCTTCGATTTCAATGTTTTCATGCAAGCCGAATTGTCATACGTCGTGTTTTGTGATTGTTGAAGTTAGTCAAACATTCTATCACCTAAGTTTGTTTGATGAACATGTTAGAAATACTTTTGAAATTCTTAGAGTTGATATGAAAGTGTTATACCAAGAACACCAAGATTTGGTTTTATTTGATCCAATATTGATGTTTAGGGCATTTCCTTGAAGTGTTGAGTTTAAGGTTTTGTTTAATGTATGGTTTAGTGTCTTAGCATTATTTTATAACTAAGGATGTGATTTTTTAGAGTTGTTATATTCGATTAAAGCATGTTAATGTGTTAATTGGCCAAGTGACAAAAAAATCATGGACTTTAGCCTATGAGTGAATCGGCCAAGAGGAGTTTTCATACTTGGGTTTCGTTTTAAAAATTTTAAATTCATATTTGGAATTAGGATGACATTACATGAGGAATGTAAATTTTTGTAAGTTCTAGTGTCTGTTTGCAATTTCCTTAAACTTAGGGACGAATTTATTATTTCTCAAAAGTTAAGGGGTAACATGTCTCATTTCAGCTTATGTTCTTTTTACGCTACGCATACGTTTTACATGACATTCTATAAGTTAGCTTCTAACTTACACCCAGTATTTTTATGTATGTACGGTGGTAAGATTTCATTGATTATATTCGTGTTCGATTATGCTTATTATAATCATTTATAACAGGTCATGCCATGTCATCTATTACTATTACACAATTATCTGTTCAATGTCATGAATGTCATGTCTTCATATTTGTTACATGCCATGAATTCCATGTCATAAGCATTAAATATGTCATGAAATATTTCTAAATCATGCATGAGTCTTTTATTTTTATCACAATCCCAAGTACTAGGATGGAGAGTTATCCTAGTGAAACTCCTCATGTGGAATCATCTAGGTTGACGAAGTACAGTCAACAAGTTTTAAATATGACCTAAGTAACTGGTTTCTAAAGCAAAGTCAAGCACTCAACGCCGGTGGTGCAAAAATTATACATTTACAAATACAAATTATCATGACATAGTCATAGCTGGTATAGGAATCTATGATGTGATGCGGCATTTGGCAAGAGCACACGATCCTTTGGGAGTTGTGGAGCATTCATTTTTTCAAGTACACAAATATGTATAGGTAACAAGGTCTCATGTTGGCACAAGCATGTCATGTCCAAGTCAAGTCATATTATTTCCAAGTCAAGTCATGTTACGCATGTGCAAGTCTACGTCACGAAGTATACATGTCATATTACTGTCATGCATGCATATTCATACTGTTGGTAGTTTAGCAGTTTTACTTACTGAAATTTTAGAAATCTCACTTGGTAATCCCAACTATCATTCCCTGCGGAATGGTAGTCGATATGATAGGGGACCTAAGATTAGGACGCGATCCGCTGGACGAGATTGAGTAGGCCAAAAAGGACACTCGAGGAGCTTATGGAGGCAATCCTCTAGTTCCTAGATTATATTTTGGAGATCATTGTCGAGTTGCATGAGAGACTTGGTGTTTAGTTCAGTAGTTTGTATTTTACGTCTGTACTTATGGTGTGCTGTCTCCAGGTGCTTCAAGCTTTGTCAAATCTCAAGTGGAGTTTGGGGGTATCACAATAGGTCTATGAGACAATTATGTGGAATCTCTAACGCTCAGACTAGTGCAGATTTTTGGACGTTTATATGGTCTACCAATATCCCTCCAAATGTTAAAACTTTTATATGGAAAGCATGCAATAATCTTTTACCAAAACGATACAATCTTTGTAAATGCTAGATCTTGGATAATGGAGATTGTCCTGTCTATAAACTAGAGGTTGAAACCGTTGAACACATTCAGTGGGAGTGTCTTTCTGCACAGCATGTCTGGGGTGATTGTTATACCACTCTTAAAAAATCATCCATACGAAATATCACATTCCAGAAATTATGTATGCATTTTTATCAAAGACTCTCTACTGAAGATAAGGAATTAATGTTGTGTTGCCTAAAGTATCTGGTTTAGAAGAAATTCTCTGGTGTTTAGACATTCTTTTTATCTTCCTCTACATCTAATTGATTAGGCAAAAGCATCTCTTGTAGAATTTCAAGAATTGAACATCATGGCCTTCCCGCTCTGCATCAACAGAGAACACATCCTAGATGGTAGGTACTAAACAATGGTTATGTCAAAACTTATTAGGATATAGCTGTTGCTATAAGAACTAGCAAGGTTGGTGCTCGGATTGTAATAACAGATCCTATGGATCAAGTATTGACTTGTAGACAAACTCCTAAACTGGCTTATCTTTCCCCTAAGAATGTTGAAGCTTGGGGTGCTTTTATTGTTGCTAGTCTTTGTCTAGACTTGGGATTTACACATGTGATGTTTAAAGGAGATGCAAAACAAATTGTAGATGCAATTATTAGTGTAGCTGAGGATCTTAGTAGTTGTGGTCATATCATTTCAGATATTAAGTTGGTATTGTTGTCTTTTCAATCTTGGTCTTTTACTCATGTTAAAAGATTTGCTAATCAAGTGGCTCATCACTTGGCCAATGTGGCTTTGTGTTTACAGGATGATGTAGTAGTTATAGAGGATGTACCTTTGAACATTCATCCTTATGTAACTATTGACATATTTATTTAAGTAATGAAGTTTATGTGTTGTGCTTAGAAAAAATATATATTATCTCACTATGAAAAAGTATTGCAAGAAAGACTCTAGATTGCCGTTGACCATGCACATTTTATAATTATGAGACCCACTATAGATTTGTTGCTAGATTGATATACCCTTTTGTTTATAACTAATTTTTCTTTTCTCGAATAATATCGGGTTTTTAGCCAATTCTCCACTATTTGACTAATCATTTACTTAGTAGCCCTAACTAGATGCATCTAAACTATTTAAAAATCAGCTGCCATTGCATTCCATCTTCTCGTATTGTACTGTAACATATTAGACCAGATACATCTATTGAGTGAAAGAAAGGGAGAAAACTCTAATTATATATTCTTCATTTTTTGATTTCCCATTCATTCCTAGAGTACATGGTAGTGGTCTAGGGAGTGCCATTGCTAAAGCACAGAGAATAAAGAGTAATGATTTTAGCAAGAGCAACCGGACGAACTACTATAGCGAGTTTAGTGACTACTAGAGTAAAGTTGAGTCAAAAGGTATGGTGTAGCAGCCTTTTTGAGTGAGCCTCTAGGAACTAATGTAAACCTCCATGATGTGGTAAAGGGAGGATATTAGGGGAAATAGTGAGTGGAGATTTCCCTAGAATGAGCAGGATGAGGGGAGACCTTCACGTCAGGTTCGGAGGGCGGGGATATCCCGAGTAGACTTCCATTGATTCTAAAGTGTTTCCAATTTTGATTTAACAAAATGAGAGTTTATTAGTGCAAGTTGGCTTGGAGTCACATTTTGTGAGAGCTATAGTCAACCCTATGTCAGTTGGATGTTAGGTCCGGATCACCCTGACCAAAGAAAAAATATTTGAACCATCATACCAAAATCCCAACTTCTCCCATCCTTTGCATTTGTCTATATGCATTAGAAACCCTTACAATAATTTAATAATCAGAATGAGTTGTGATGCTCCAACCTTCGGTTGATATGGAATGGAGACTTGGAGCGTCGGAATATGCAGCACAAAGTTACATAATCTCGTTCATGTCAGATAGTATGCAATGCAACCTAGTATTCATCTAGCAGTATGCAATAATTGCAACGAAAAAATGATGACTTATAAAAAATTTTACACCAGAATAAACAAAACATCCCAACATTTAAATTAAACTTAGATAGAGCCTTACCTAATAAAGAGCCAAATGGTAAGGCATATGTTCAAACATGGTTTGAATATGACATCTCCTTATTGCGTGCTTTATGAGTGAACTCGTAATTGACTCATTTATTAATCTTATTCATCCAGTCATTTTTTTAACCCAAACTCATTTATATTTCAAACCCGCTTATTTTGTGTAAGGCAAATGGGTTGTGAGTCTTATCACTCAGCGTGCCCGCTTGACGTGGTAGCCACTTGGCATGCTTATTATTATTATTATTTTAAAAAAGTAAAAAGCTACTGAAACTAAAATGCTTGCATTTGAAAAATTGAAACCATAGAGTTTAGACGTTCTCCCTCGCCTCCTTCCCTCCCTCATGTCGCCGAACCTCATTTCCGGTGCCAATTTCCGTAAAGAATTTGAAACCTACGCAAATTTTCCTCTCTATTTCCTAATCGAACATGTGAAAAAATAGAGAAAATAATGTGAAAATAATCAATCAAAAATCAGAAAATTGAAAGGGACTTGTATAGCTGATGAGATCTCCTCGTGTTCATCAATCAGACGTATCTTGGGAAGGGCACTCAATGAGTCTCTCTCTCACATGTTGGAATGTACATAGACGGTGAAAAGTGGTATTTTGTACGTCCTATTGAGATGTGTTTGAATGTAAATAAATTGACATAAATGTATAATTTAAATGTATGAAGTAGGTTCAGATGAGTTTAATTTTTTATGGAAAATTAAAAAAGCAGTGGGTCTCATCAATGATTGGTTTGAGATGGGTTGAGGTGAGTTTGTGTTCCAAATATAGTCTTATGCTGCATTTGGATGTTGAGTTGAGTTGAGCCGAGCTAAGTTGAGTTTTGTATGAATAGTAGTGAGTTGAGATGGTAAAATGAGTTCTGTGGGATTCACCTAAGATGAGTTTAAATGTGTTTGGATGTTAAGATGAGTTTAGATGTATTTATGAGAAGTTGAAAAAGGTTATGGGTCCCGCATGTAAAGAAGTGTTGAATTGAAAAAGGTTGTGAGTCCCACGTGTAAAAAGGTTTTGAGTTGAAATTAGTTTAATAATTTGAGAGTTGAATATTAGGATGTTAGACTTAGCTTAAAATTAGACTGAATTGAGTTGATCTCAGTTGAGTCTAGCAGCCAAACGGAGCCTTAATTTGATTTATGCTATATTTCTATGGATTATCATATTTATCTATCTTTTCAAATTGCAAAAAATGGTATGAAATAGGCTCCGTTTGAATTGCAAGATGCTCTTATTTCATCTAATCTCAACATCTAAACACCATAAACACAAACACTTTTCAATTTGAAATAACTTTAAATTTTTTTTATTTAATTATTACCTAATCATTAAAATTTTCAAATAAAGCACAAAAAATAATTTAATTTTTTCAAATTCCAAAACAAAAATAATATTAAAAAATAATATTTCAATAATATTTTAACTTTATAATATTTTTATTCAGTTTTTTCTCTCATTTTCTAAAATCTCATAAAACATTTTAATGCAAACTATTTAACTACTATTCACAAATTATTTCACTATTATTTACAGATCATCTCATCTCATTTAAAAGTAAATAGAAGAGAGACGAAGAGGGTTTTTTTTTTTTTTTAAGTTGCGGAAAGATGGATCCTCAGAGAACGGAAAGACTTCAAGTTTTCTATTTTTTGAAAAATGCTAAATGACCCTCTAGTTTTACCTCTTTATTTTCACCGTTTGTGTATTTTATTTAGTTTTTTTCTTATTGCTTAAAAAAGTGACTATTAGTAAATTTGTATATATTTTTAAAAATATTTAAAAGAAAAAAATACAATTAGATTAATAATAACTTTGAAGGAACAAAATGATGGAATAATATTACTCTTTTCTTTTTTAATATTTGCCATGTCATGTGGCAGCCGCGTCAAGGGACAAGCTGAGCAGTAAGGCTCAGGTAGCCCTTTTGCAAGACTCTTCACATAGTGTTGGTGTCTGAACTCGCAATAGTGTCGAACAAGGATGGTGCTACTTAGGGGTGGGCAAAATTTTCGAGCTCCGAACTTAGTCCAAGTTCCGACAAGGCTCTGACTCCGATGGAGTCGGAGTTTGCAAAATTCAGAGTCTGAGTTACTCCGACTCCAGTAGTCGGAGTTCGGTGTCGGAGTCGAAGTAGGAGCCCATTGGGCTTCAGACTCTGACATTTTTTTAAAAATACACATGATCAAAACGGCGCGTTGTTCCACTTGGAACGACATCGTTTCGTGAAGGAAGGGGGTCCAAAACGCAGGATCCCCTTCTTCACCTTCACTTTCGGACAACAGCCCCTAGTCTCCCTCACTTTCGCACAACTAAGTTCACGCCCCCCCACCCCCGGTTGTCAGTCGTCACCTGAGGCAGTTGTCTGCAACTCTACCGTCACCGTAGTAATTGTAAGAATGATTTGTAACTTCCTCCTCCAATAGATTTGTTGTTCCTCAGAGTAATTGTAAAATGTGAAATGTGATTTGTGAAAAATGATTTTTAACTCTCTTTGTGAAATGTGTATAATTTATTGTTCATTTCAACTTCTTTGTTGTTTTCATTTCAATGATTTCGGTTTTTAGGCTGTTAAATTTAAGAATTGTGGGATTTAGGTTTGGTGAAAATCGAGTTTTTAGTTCTAGGTGACATTCGCTCGAGTGGCACTGAGTGTGGCTCGATCGAAAGTCACACAGATTGTTCGCTCGAGTGTGGCTTGATCGAATGTCACACAGATTGTTCGCTCGAGCCTTCGCTCGAGTGTGGCTAGAGCGGACATTCATTTTTGTTTGTGTTTTATTTATTTTTAAACTCACAAACATTACTAGACAAATATGTTTTTTCCTTTTCAATGTGTTTTTAATTTGTAGATAATTATCATAACATTTAAAATGAAGGTTGTTTGTTAATTGTTTCAAATTATTTGCTCGAATTATGTATGCTACACCATCTCATTCTAACCGCGATTCTCCACAAGAGGATGATGCATAGCCGTTGGTGTCACCAACTGGTACTTCAGGCCATAGACCCCCATCTAGAGAAGCTACCTCTTGTGCAAGTAGTCAAGTCCCAATAGATTTAGAAGATGTTGATATGCTTAATGGAGTTTATGAATGTTGAGGCCGATCCATGAGTACGACCTAGTAAAAAAAGGTCGTGGACATGAGAACATTTCACCAAAATTTTCAATGATCGTGAGAACCCATAGACTCTTTGTCGAGGCACCTAGTGATACATTCAAGATATTAACTTGGTGGAAGGTAAATTTTGTCAAGTTTCCAATCATTTCCCGATTAGCCAGAGATGTACTAGTCATTCCTATCATTACGATTGCCTCTGAGTCGGTGTTTAGCACCGGAGGTCGTGTCTTAGATGCTTATTGGAGTTCATTGTCTCCAACCACCATCAAAGCCCTTGTTTGCACACAGAATTGGTTAAGTTCAACGATCATTAGAGTAGATACCGTTGATGCTGAGAGCTATAGGCTTGAATAATGTAATGTTATGATTTTAAATGATTATTTACATAATTTTAATATTTTTATTATTTAATTTATAATTTATATGATTTTGTAGACCTAGTTGTGAACCCCATACTAATTATGGATGACTATGAGTCTGAGAACGACGCACCATGAGATGATTACCATCATGCAAATCTCGTAATAAAAAAGATAGTGTATCTGATCAATAAAAGTTAAAATTTCATGCGGGAAATTTGAAAATCACTATCGAGTCATCGACTCAAATGGATAAACTATCAATATTGATGCGAGGCATTGTGGTTATTTCATATTTGAATGAAATCTATGACATTATTCAATATTTTGGTGTTGTAAATTTAAATTTATTGCAATTTGTAATTTTAAATTTAAATTTATGGTTTGCGATTTGTAGTTTGATTTAGTTATTGTATTTAAATTTTAGTTTTTTAACTTAATTTTTATAATATTTTAGATTTTTTTAATTATTTTTTTTACATTATTAAATAGAGGTTCATATTGGGCCTATTAGATCCCATTTTCTTATTAGGGAAACTAGGCCTGAGTAAGGCAACAAGGCCTGAAAAAAGCTAATTTTCTATTTCGATTGGAGCTCCAACTCTTAGCTCCGAACTTTGATCGGAGTCGGACTTCGACTCCCATCGGAGTCAGAGTCAATGGGGGTTTTGATCTTCGATCTCAGTTGGAGGTCTGAGGTGGGCATTCCAACTCCATCGGAGTTGGAGCCCACCCTTAGTGCTACTATGTCGTCTTGCGTGTATTGTTATATATGTCCCTAATATATTTATATATTTTTTTAAAGATATTTTTTAAAAATCATTAAATATTTAAAAATATATTAATTAACTAATAACCAATTCTTTAATTATTAAAAAAATTGCATGAATCATCAAATTTACCAGGCAAATTCAGGTTACCTTTTTACTACTATTCTATGAATAGTAGTAAAAAAGTAAAGAAAAAATATTGAATAATAGTAAATGTTGTGCTGAAAAATATCTGAAAGTACACAGAATCGTAACAAATAGTAAAGTGTTTTAAAGAAAACAGATATTGAATCCACAGGGAATAATTTTGCTATTAATTATTGAAATTGACTAAATTAATTAGTATTTGGAAAACTAAAATTTGAAGAATGGATTATCTAAATTAAACTGAAGAAATAACATTAAAATTAAGATTTTAATGATAATAAGAATAGATATAGAGTGTTTGATTTTATCTAGCAAATCTCACACAATTTATTCTTCCTTGTTATAAAATTCCAATTATCCCAAGTTGATGATAAAAATCCCTTAACTATTCAATATTTTCTCTCAAACAATACCAAAAATATCTCCAACTAATAACTTCATATCTCTATGTGAATTTAATTAATTGGAGACTCATTAACTACTTTAGATTTTTCTTGAAAATCACATTAATCTCGGTAAAGTATCTCTACTTTTGGTCAACTAATGATGCTTAATCCTAGAGATTTAATCATAAATCACTACTCGGTCTCATTGCGATTCAATAGATTGAATAATAATTAGTTATAAAATTGCAAATATTAAGAACAAAAAATAAATACTCAATCATGGAACTATTGAAAATATGATAACTTAGAATATAAATTGTGTGTTCAATGCTAGACTACACAAAACTCTAGAAATAAAAATTAGTTCATAATGAAATTGAAAAAAAAAAAGAATAAAACTAGTGTTCTTCATTGAAGTTGGTTGATAAAGCATGCGGCTCTCGCCTCTACTCCCCATATCTGCCTCCTTCAAAGAAATTTCAAGAATAAACTCTGAAATGTTTTTACTCTAAAACTCAAACTTTCCTCCCCTCTATTCATCCCACAAGACGGGATTAAATATATATCAAATTTCAAATCCGGAAACAAGATAAATGCGGCTACAATTTAGTCTAAAGATCTGGAAAATCATTTCTAAAGATAAAAGTTAACATAAAAGAAATTATCCCAAAAATAACGGAATAATCTAAAATGGAAGATTCAGTAATAAACAGCTTGATTTACAGAGTTCGGGAGGATTCGGTGGTCAGCAGATTGATTGCGGAACTTGGAAGGGTCCCACCGGGTAGATGCCGTGTGCGCTGAATATAACTGGTCTCCTCGCCGAGAGGAAAGACTCCTCGCCGGGATAATAAACTCGTCTCGCCAACTTACAGAGCGGTAAATCTGCTCGTTTGTACTAGTTGTTGCCCATAATGTCGTTTAAGTTGGTCTTTTAAGTTGGTCAGTTAGACTAGTCGCCCAATCTAACCGCCTAGAGCCTTATCGCCAAGTTTTCTCGCCCAAAAGGTAAAATATCTCGCTTATTGCCTAACTCTTGTCGCTAATTCTGGTCGCGCCTTTTGGTTAGGAGTTTCCTCGCCTAAATCTCCTCGACTCTCTTCAGATCTCGCTATCTCTCATTGGTCTAGATCCGTAGTCTCCTCTTTTGTACCAAAATGCTCTCATTTCGCACTAAATCTTCTCATTCCTTTAAATCCAAGAAAATAAAGAAAAAATTATAGAAAAAAATAAAATCAATAGTATTGAAGAAAAACTGACACTTTTCATAAATAAAAGAATAATAAAAATCACATAAAAATCACACTTATCAAATACCCCTAAATTTAAGCTTTTCTCACCCTCGAGCAAAGGAGAAAAGAAAGATAATTAAAACAAGTATTGGTTTGATTCATAAAATTTATTGTCTCGAAAATTGCCTAAAGTCTATAATTTAAAGGAATCATTCAAGATCAATCAAGTCCAAAAGTTAATTCAAAACTCGACTCCACCGCATTATCCATCCCCCATTTATACATACCCATCATTCTCATTTCATCATTAGCTCCCCTAATAATTTTATGCAAACAATTAAATAAATAATGGATCTCTAAAAACTCCATAGGCTTGCTTTTCAAATTACTCTCCACTAATGTAGAACAGAAACTATTACTAGGGATCAATAGGTCTTTACTAAGTTTGTAATGTAAGGCTAAGGTGAGGGCTACAAAGAAAATGTAAGATTCAAACAAAAGAAGAGAACTTAAGTTTGAACACCAACAAACAAATAGAACGTTCTCACTTCTAATACAAACATCTCTTCCCAATTATTGTTAATCTCTCTACATACCTCTATTTATTATTCTTTTAAGCATCTCTCTCTTTACCCCTCTATTTAGCAGGTCGGACATTTTCTTTTCTTTTCTTTTTCTTCTTTTTTTTTCTTTTTTTTTTTAAATTATGAAAATATTCCATACCTTTTCAACTGCTTTTTTGTATGACTCTCGTCAGCCTTTTCTTGTTGGCCACACAGTAGAGGAGTTGATTTTTCACACCTCCAAACTTATGGTTTTGATAATATTGCTATAATTAACTTTATTTGTAGGCATTCTACCTCTCTTACCTTTCATGCTCTTGCAAGTCTGTAACTTTGTGTAAACTAAGTTCTCTTGAAATGTAAGTGTAACAGCCCGCTAGGAATTCATTGGTGGAATTTCTATTGACTTTAGGAATCTCGTGAAAAATCCATAAGTTTTTACGAATCGACCAATCGCTTAGGTTTTAGTCTGTCATCATAATCAGTGTTATCACTCACTGTGGTGCTAGATTTATGAGTTTAATTATTTGAGATAGTTAAAAGTGTCAAAATGCGTTATGGTCTGCGCCATTAGACTCAGTGGATTATTTAGGATTTTATGGCGCAATAGCCTATTTTCATAATTTCGGACGAAACGTCTATTGGAAATTGTGAAATTTATTTTTAGGGGCACTTCGGGGTTGAATTTCGGTAAACGATTTTCACTATAGGTTAATATGAATATTTAGAATTTTTCATTACTAAGTTCATTATGTATTTTTTTTGGAATGAATAGTAACCTCGATAAGCATACCCAGTGCAATGTTTTCAAAATCACAGTGTGAAATGTCCAAATTAGGTTGGAGGAGTTTTATTTGGACACTTGGCAAGATATTAGCCACACATAGTGAATAATATTAGACACTTGGCACCATGAGGAACCATTAGATGGATTTGTGAAGGAAGTCAAGGTGTGAAACACCTAAGCAAAGCTCTGTTTCATCTGATCAACTAAATTGTGACAGACCAAAGAGGGTTTCAACCCTAGCAAAACCCTAAATAGTTGGAATCCAATTGACACCCCAAAAGCTTGGTTGAAACCAAAACCCTAAACGGTTATCTCAAACCCTAAAGTTGGCCTCCAAACCTTTTTTAATCCGATTTCTAGCATTATGTTTAATCACTTGATTAAATCACTTCCACATGCTATTAATTAATCAAATCTTTGTTATGACATCATTATCCAACCTTTTAAACCTTGAAAATTTGATTGGGCCAAGAAAAATTGGTTTTGGGCTTGATAGCATCTCAAACCCTAACCAAACCCCCCTTTAAACCCCAAATTGAAGCCCACTTGGTGGGGCCCACCAAGGCACACGAAATTGGCCACCTTGACAAAGCTTCTTGGAGAAGTTTTGATAGGCCACGTCGTTCCGCAAGACTTCGTAAACCAAATCCCAAATATTTGGGATAATCTGTTACGGAAGATAGCATGCGGCGTGACTGGGTCAATGGGCAAGATTGGGTCCGTGAGCATATACGCGTGAGGCGCGCATGAATTGCGCGCGAGCGTAGCATGCATAACTGATCAGCGAGCTTATACGCATGAAGCGCGCATGGCATCCGCACAAACGCACGAAGCGGAGGATTTCCGTTTAGTGTCACTCTATGTTTAAGCTTTCTATTTTTACACTCTGTTTTTATTCTGTTTTAGGCTCTGTTTTGTGAGCTGCAGTTTCGGTACTTAGTCCGCAAGTCAGTCCGCATCTTTCCATTATTGTTCCGCAAGTCAGTCCGCAAGTCTGTTATTTGTTTCCTTTTATTTCGGTGCAATTCTGCTATTTAAGCAGAGGAGAATTATGAATAAAGCATCTAATCATTGTTGAGTCAAATTGTGGTACATTCTCACCCGAAGAGAATACGGCTTTTCTTTAATATTTTCTGTTCTATTCAATTGGGACCTATCAATTGGCCTCAAAGCCAGGTTCATTTTACTATGGGAACCAATAAAGAGAGAATTGAACATCTGGAGGCTGGACTTGGTGAAGTTCAAGAGGGGCTACACCGGATGGAGCTGGGCATGGCGGATCGATTGCGACACGTTGAAGAGACTCTTAACCGTCTCTCTGATGTGCTCCTTGCCAACCAAGAACCTCCAAACCATGGTAATCCAAACCGTGAAGGTCACAATGGGGGACGGTTTGTGGTATCCTCCAAAACGGCAAAATTAGAATTTCCGCGATTTTCGGGAGATGATCCGACGGAATGGTTCAACCGTGTAAACCAGTTTTTCGAGTTCCAAAATACTCCCGACAACCAAAAGGTTTCTTTAGCATCTTACCATTTGGAAGGAGAAGCCAACCAGTGGTGGCAATGGATTCGCAGGACTTTTCAAGATGAAGGTCGAGTGCTGTCCTGGATCGATTTTGAAGAGGAACTCTGGGCGCGTTTTGGGCCATCAGACTGCGAAGACTTTGACGAGGCTCTGTCCCGTATCCGGCAGACGGGTTCCATGCGTGATTACCAACGGGAATTCGAACAATTAGGCAACCGGGTCAAAGGTTGGACACAAAAGGCTTTGGTGGGCACCTTCATGGGTGGTTTGAAGACAGAAATTTCGGATGGAATCCGTATGTTTAAACCACAAACTTTGAAAGATGCTATACGTTTTGCAAGGATGAGAGATGATCAACTAATGAGACAAAGGAGGGTCTTACGACCTACCCCTCCATTACGAGCTCCCCCAGCTCTTCCACCAGCAAATCGGGCAGCAAATGGCGCTCCAGTTCGACGATTGAGTTGGGAGGAAATGCAGCGATGACGTCTCCAAGGTTTATGTTTCAATTGTAATGAACGTTTTACTGCAGGTCATAGATGTCAAGGGCCACGGATACTAATGTTGGAGGGCTACGAGGATGATATTAACGTTCCCTATGATGAAGTCAATGAAGAAAGAGATACGGGAAGACACCAGGAGGAGAATCTAGAACCAGAGATTACGTTGCATGCGTTAACGGGCTGGTCAGCGCCCAAGACCATGCGAGTAACGGCTAGAATCGGTGACCACGACGTCATTATATTAATCGACAGCGGATCAACTCACAATTTCCTGAGTGAGCGTTTAGCTAACTTGTTGCGATTACCGGTTATTCCAACAGAGACTTTTCCCGTTCGGGTTGCCAATGGAGAATCTCTTAGATGTCAAGGAAGGTTCGAAGGGGTACAAATCAATTTGCAGGGCACTGTGTTTTCCTTAACTCTTTATTCCTTACCTCTCACAGGCTTGGACGTAGTACTTGGAATACAATGGCTTGAATTACTTGGTGCCGTGGTGTGCGACTGGAAACAATTAACCATGGAATTTTTATGGGAAAACCAACCCAGGAGATTAATCGGCGTCGACGGGCAAGACATCCAAGCCGCGTCACTCAAGGAACTAACCAAGGAATGTCGCCCCAGTCAAACGCTGTTTGCGTTATGCTTCCAGATCGCTCAAGCAGAACCACCGATGAAGATTCATCCCAGCATGCAAAAATTACTGCAGGAATTTTCTGATCTATTCGTAGAGCCCTCTTGCTTACCACCACCAAGGGAAGTCGACCACTACATTAATCTGAAGGAAGGAACCAAACCAATAAACGTTCGGCCTTATCGGTACGCACATTATCAGAAAAATGAGATCGAAAAGCAGGTTCAGGACATGCTGTAATCAGGGCTTGTTCAAACCAGCACTAGCCCATTTTCATCACCCGTATTGCTAGTAAAAAAGAAAGACAGGAATTGGCGCTTTTGCACAGATTATCGGGCACTCAACGCCGCAACGATTAAAGATCGATTTCCGATACCAACAGTAGATGATATGTTGGATGAGCTCCACGGTGCTTCGTATTTTACCAAACTCGATCTGCGAGCGGGCTACCATCAGGTACGAGTTAAACCAAGTGACATCCATAAAACTGCTTTTCGGACACATAATGGTCATTACGAATACTTAGTAATGCCGTTCGGTTTATGTAACGCGCCTTCAACATTTCAAGCTATCATGAACTCCATCTTTCGTCCGCATCTTAGAAAATTTATATTAGTTTTCTTTGATGATATTCTAATCTATAGTCCGGATTGGGACCGCCATTTATTACATGTAAGGCAAGCCTTTGAAATATTGAGGCAGCATCGATTTTTTGTAAAATCGAGCAAGTGTGCATTTGGGCAGCAAGAACTGGAGTACTTGGGGCACATCATCACTAGTCAAGGCGTGAAGGTGGATGACAATAAAATTGCTGCTATGGTAGCCTGGCCACAACCCACTAACATTTCGGAACTGCGTGGTTTTTTAGGCTTGACAGGTTATTACCGGAAGTTCGTCAAAAACTACGGTATCATAGCTAGACCTCTCACTAATCTTCTCAAAAAGGGGCAATTCGGATGGCACGAGGAAGCTGAACGTGCCTTTCTTGCGCTCAAACGGGCCATGACGACCACTCCTATATTGGCCATGCCAAACTTCAATGAATCTTTTACTATTGAAACGGATGCGTCGAGAGAAGGCATCGGAGCAATTCTATCTCAACTCGGCAAGCCAGTGGCTTACATGAGTCGAGCTCTCGGAGTGGCTAAGAAATCATGGTCAACGTACGCTAAGGAAATGTTGGCTATCATCGAAGCCATACGCACATGGCGGCCTTACCTTCTAGGCCAGAAATTCTACATTCAAACCGATCAATGTAGCCTCAAATATTTTTTAGAGCAGCGAATAGCAACTCCAGAGCAACAAAAATGGGTCGCTAAGTTGTTGGGCTACGATTATGAAATTACATACAAACCAGGCCGCGAAAACTCTGCAGCTGATGCTCTCTCTCGAAAACAGGGCAGTCCCGTCCTTCAAACTATTTTTTTTCCGCAAGTTAGCTTGTGGGAAGAAATTAAAAGAGCTGTGGAAAAGGACCCATACATTCAAGCAAAACGCCGTGTGGCCACGGAACAACCTGGAAGTTCGTATACATGGTGCAAAGGACTCTTACGTTACAAAGGCAGGATTATTGTTCCGAACGACACAGCCTTACGGGCTAAATTGCTGCACGAGATGCATGACACCAAGGTGGGGGGTCATTCGGGTGTCTTACGTACATTTAAGAAGCTGGGACAACAATTTTACTGGCCGGGGATGCATGGAGCAGTGCAGAACTACGTAAAAGGATGTGAAGTTTGCCAGAAAATTAAAACAGAAACCTTGTCTCCAGCCGGACTCCTTCAGCCATTACCCATTCCGTGTCAAGTATGGGACGACATCTCCCTAGATTTTATTGAAGGTTTACCAACCTCACAAGGGAGAGACACCATAATGGTAGTTGTCGACAGATTCAGTAAGTCTGCACATTTCCTGACCTTAAGCCATCCTTTCACTGCAAAAAATGTGGCAGAAAAATTTGTCGAAGGTATTATCAAGCTGCACGGGATGCCCAAGTCAATTGTCAGCGATCGGGATCCGATTTTCATCAGCCATTTTTGGCAAGAATTCTTCAAGATGTCGGGCACCAAACTGAAACTCAGTTCCTCATACCATCCACAAACGGATGGCCAAACGAAAGTAGTCAACCGTTGCGTCGAACAATATCTACGGTGTTTTGTTCATCAGTGGCCCCGGAAATGGTGTTCATACTTACCTTGGGCTGAATATTGGTACAATACAACATATCACATTTCGACTGGAATGACTCCTTTCCAGGCGCTGTATGGGTGGTTACCACCCTCTATTCCGACGTACAAAGATGGCCTCTCCTCAGTACATGAAGTTGACCAACAACTCATGCGCCGAGATGAACTGCTGCGGCAATTGAAGATTAATTTAGAGAGATCGCAGAATCGAATGAAGCAGTTGGCAGATAAAAAAAGAAGGGACATTACGTTCAATATCGGCGACTGGGTGCTGTTGAAGCTACATCCATATCGCCAGCAAACGGTCTTTAAACGGGTCCACCAAAAACTGGCTAGCCGTTTTTTCGGACCCTACCAAATTCTCGAAAAAATTGGACCAGTAGCATATAAATTAAAGTTGCCGGAGGAAGCACGCATTCACCCAGTGTTTCATGTATCGCTACTTAAAAGCTACCAGTTTAATGAAGACCTCAACCGAGAGGGGGCTGAAGCTAAACGAGTTGAGTTACCACCTTTCTCCGACGAGGGGGAAGTCATCTTAGAACCTCAAACTATTTTAGACTACCGATGGCTCAAGCAAGGGACTCAGATGGTTGAAGAAGGCTTGGTGCAATGGAAACACCTTCCACCCAAAGAAGCAACATGGGAATCAACTGCCAAGCTGAAAGAAATGTTCCCGCGTCTGGACCTTGAGGACAAGGATCCGCTTGTTGGGGGGAGTAATGATAGGCCACGTCGTTCCGCAAGACTTCGTAAACCAAATCCCAAATATTTGGGATAATCTGTTACGGAAGATAGCATGCGGCGTGACTGGGTCAATGGGCAAGACTGGGTCCGTGAGCATATACGCGTGAGGCGCGCATGAATTGCACGCGAGTGTAGCATGCATAACTGATCAGCGAGCTTATACGCATGAAGCGCGCATGGCATCCGCACAAACGCACGAAGCAGAGGATTTCCGTTTAGTGTCACTCTATGTTTAAGCTTTCTATTTTTACGCTCTGTTTTTATTCTGTTTTAGGCTCTGTTTTGTGAGCTGCAGTTTCGGTACATAGTCCGCAAGTCAGTCCGCGTCTTTCCATTATTGTTCCGCAAGTCAGTCCGCAAGTCTGTTATTTGTTTCCTTTTATTTCGGTGCAATTCTGCTATTTAAGCAGAGGAGAATTATGAATAAAGCATCTAATCATTGTTGAGTCAAATTGTGGTACATTCTCACCCGAAGAGAATACGGCTTTTCTTTAATATTTTCTGTTCTATTCAATTGGGACCTATCAATTTTCCTCTCCCACATGGCAGACCATCCACTGCCATTGGCTGCACCCAATAGTGCCTTGATGTGAAGGAGAAATCCACTCCATCAACCTCCATCTTTCACAGCTACTGCAGGCAGTCTTTGCCCCTCACTATTATCCACTTTATGTCACATAGCCACATCCAATCAAGCATCATTCCAGCCCACAACTTCCCCTTCCAGGAGTCTATAGTCGTGCAAGGCATTTTTCATTCCATTTTATCACTTCTTTTCCTCCGTTCTTAGAAAGAAACCCAAAAGAGCTCTCTCGAGCAGATTTCTGGGACATTTTGCGTGGCCATTTTAGACCCTTTGTAAGTATTTTCCCAAGATGATTCCTTCACATAAGTTGTTCTTCTTTGAGTCTAGTTTCCGTGGATATCTTATTAGTCTAATTTAATGCTCATTTGATCAGTCAAGAGTATTTTTAACAATGGAAAGGTCATTCTGGGCGTGAAACTGGAGAGTATGTTATATTTTGGAAGTTTTGACCAAGCTAATGGACATATCTTGGTCCAAAAATTTTATGGAGTGTTGTTAACATGTGTTTATGAATTTTCATTGAGATTTTGTTGCATGAATAAAGCTTTTGATGATAGATTTTCTTAGAGTTAGAAACTTGAAAACTGGAAGTGGAAAAACAGTTTCTGTTTTGTGAAAGTTTGAATATTTCGTAGTTTAATCTTTTTCCAAAGGCTTTGATATTTTTATATGATGATCCTAAGCCTCTTATATACATGTTAGGATGTTATTTCGAAGATATTTAGTATTAGTTTTAAAGATATGATTTTCTATGCAAGAGGATTTCGGTTAGGCCTAAAATTTGATGTTTTTGAGTTAGATCCATGTTTTATTAAATTTTAGCCATGTGATTTTAAGTTTGATGGTTGGATCTTCTTTAGGACACATTTTTAAACCATTTGATGTGTTAGTTTGAATATCACATGTCTTTAAGCCATGGATCAAGAAATTGATCAAAGTTAGTTGGGAAAAACAGTTTCTGTTTTGGACTAAGTTTAAAACCAAAATCTTCAAATGTTGTTTTGTGATTTTTGGTGAGTTTGGTTTGATGATTTAAAGCATGTTTGATCTTAGGATGATGTTATGAATATGTTAGAAGTAAGATTTGATTTTTAAGAATTTTTGAAGATGTTTTTATTAAGGTCAAAACTTGTGATTTAAGGTTTACTTTTTGCTAAAAAGTTTGGGTCTTTTTACAAAAAGTTTGGTGTTGATAATTAGCTTCTTCTTAATGGATATTTTTTTAAATGTGTTTTTAAACTTAGGATAGGAAGATCCTTCTTACAAGATTTTGGTTTATTCATGAGTTTTGAAACTTAAAAGAATTGCAACCAAAATCAAGACAAATGGCCTATGTAGATTTCGGCCATTGTGAGTTTTTCATAGTTGTGATTGGTTTTAAATTTTTCTGAGTTGATATTTGAGTTTGGGACAAAATTTACATGAGGAATGTAAATTTTGGTAATTTTTGAAATTAGGATGTCAAATCCTTAAGTTAGGAGTAAAATGGTCATTTGCCCACATGTAGAGGGTAAAATGGTAATTTTACTCTAAGTTGTCTCTTTTCACATTTCTAATTGTTAGTAATTAATTTCTAACATTTAGAATACCCTCTTATAGTTTCTCGTGTTTCCCGCTTTATTCTAGTAGAACGCAACGATCGAGGTAAGTTAGCTTTTAACTTATTATCAGTTTAATGTGTATGAGTGATAAGTAAGGGAACTAAACAGTATGTATGCATGTTATCATATGTGCCATGCCAAGTCATTACATATTTATCTGTTACATAGAATTTATTCTGTCATGAATTCCTCATCTATTACACAAGATATTCGGTCACGTATTACTATACATTGCTATACAGTGCAAGTATGTCATGTTAAGTTAAGTATGCCATCTGTTACATGTATTTCATGTCACGTAATATTCACTGTCACATGTTACGCCATGTTAAGAAATGTTGTCTATTATATGGCATGCCATATTACGAAATGTTGCATGTTACATGTATGCCATGTTATCAAATGTTCTCTGTTACATTTATGTCTTGAAGTATGTCATGTATGTCGTCTTACGTTCATGTCACGTTACGAAATGTCATGTATGCCAGTTAAGTTATTCATGTCAATCACGACCCTCAGTGCTAGGATGGGGTAATATTCTAGTGGAACTCCTTTGTTCACGCTGGAGTGTCTAAATAGGTGTGAAATTCCCTGAGTTGACGAAGTACAGTCAACAGGTTGCGAATGAGGCCTAATTAGCCGGTCACCAGAGCGCGCCAGGCACTAACGCCGATGGTGCCACACATTATGTTACGTGTGTCCACAGCAAGTGTGGCACAAACAAATAAGTCATGGGGCCACAACAACTGTGGAGCATGAAGTATGGAGCCACAACAACTGTGGAGCATACACTACGTGAGACACCGCAATTGTGACACGTAGAATACATGGGGCCACAACAACTGTGGAGTACGTATTAATGCACTCACAGCTGGTATAGAAACCTGTGATGTGATGCGGTAATCGGCAAGAACACATGGCTCAAGGGGACCTGTGTAGCACCCATATGGTCACTTTATGATTAAGTCTATTGAATAAGATTCTAAGTTCATGCATTTCACGTTCAAGTCATGTGTCACATTATGTTATGTTCAAGTTAACGTTCACGCAATCATGGTAATCCCATGAGACAAGAATATGTTTCAAGTTCATGTTATGTTATGTTCACGTTTATGTTATGTTCTAAGTTCACATTTATGTTATGTCATGCTCAAGTTCATGTTCATATTATGCATGTTCACGTTCATGTTATGTTTCAAATCCATGTTATGTTTCAAGTTCACGTTATGTTATGTTCAAGTTTACATTCATGCAATCATGGTAATCCCATGAGACAAGAATATGTTTTAAGTTCATGTTATGTTATGTTCACGTTTACGTTATATTCCAAGTTCACATTTATGTTATGTCATGCTCAAGTTCATGTTCAAATTATGCATGTTCACGTTCATGTTATGTTTCAAGTCCATGTTATATTTCAAGTTCACGTTCATGCTATGTTTCAAGTCCATGTTATGTTTCAAGTCACGTTCATGCTAAGCTTCAATTTCAGTTTAAGTTATGCCAGTTATGTTATGTTGTATGTCAAGTTATGCTATGATTACTTATGATTTGATTATGTATTCATGTTTTTACTGCCATGCATGCATCATTAATCAGTGTGGAAGTTTTCTGTTAACTTGCTGAGATTTGTAATCAAATCTCACTCTGGTAGTCCCAACTACTATTCCCCCGAATGATAGATTTTGTTATAGGATCTGAAGGAGAACCGGGAATCGACCAACTGGAAATGGTCGACTAAGCGACGGTGCGATATAGATGGTATTTCAATAGTTACCTCAGATTACTACTTGTATTCGTGGAGTTCAATCTCCAGCACTCTTTTGATCACAACCTTATAGACTATTATTGTGATCTTAGTTGTTTAGTATGTCGTTAAGTATGAAATATGTTTTAAGTATTTGGGATATTTTAGTTTGGTGCATAGTATTGCTAAAGAAAAAAATTATTCGCTGCGAATATTGCATAATGCTAAATGCATGTTAGAAATATTGCATCTTATATGTCATGAACGGGGGTAGGTAACCTTGTGTTGCATGCCTCGACGCTTCAAATGTCCGTCCGATCCCAAGCGGAATCTGGGGGTGTCACAGTAAGGAAATCAGTGTTTAAACTCAAATATGTTAGGGAATATGAGGTTTACAAGAAGAAAAAAAAATATAAGGCCAAAATGTAATTCAATAAAGCTCAAATGGGTGACTAAGGATAAAGAAATTAAACAAGTAAGCTTGAAAGGCTCAGTCGGTCCAAAGAATACCTTAATTATTTCCCCAGTAATTTTAGGTCTAGGATTTCGCCTCGAGTGTAATCAAACAAATTCTAGAGTAAGTTGAAACTATATAAATTCACAAAATTCACATAAAATTTCTCTCGATACTCAAAACGATTAATGATCATAAGAAGCATTCATTAAATAAAGAAAATATCAAATTAAGTGAGATCAAGTAAGAATTAACAACTAGACTTAAGCAATGAAAATTTTACTAAAAATTATAATCAATTTCAATGATATGCTTTTTTTTTATCAAACCATATTGTTTTTATCATTATTATTATTATTATTATTATTATTATTATTATTATATTTTAGTTTTTTTTTAAATAAAATAATATCTTTTTCCCCTAAACTTAAATATCACATTGTCCTCAATGGAAAAAGAACGAAAAACTAAAGCAAATAATGAGAGAAGGAGATGCTCCCTTGATTTTTCTTTTTTTTCCTGGTCTTCCAAGTGAATATTTTCCTTAAAGGTGCAGTCGTGTACCCCTTGGACATCTCCCCGTCTCTTTGTTCCCGCAAGATGAAAGCAAAAGAATAATATTAAGCAAAAGAAATCAAATAAAATAAAAACTTGGGTTGCCTCCCAAAAGTGCTCTATTTAAAGTCTATAGCTAGACATTGTCCTCTCATCATTTATTACTAGCGAGATCGATGAAATACTTTTCCGAGTTAAAGTCTACATCCATATAGGGTTTTAATTTTGTCTATTTACTTTAAATGTGCATTTTGTCTCGTGATGGACTTCAACCGCCCCATAAGGAAAGACACGGATCACCACAAACGGTACCGACCACCGAGAGTGCAGCTTTCTTGGGAAGAGTCGAAGTCTTGAGTTAAATAATAAAATTTTCTACCCGACTTCGAATTCCTTTCAAAAAAATATGCTTACTGTGCCATCTTTTAGTTTTATCTTTGTAAATCCGAGCATTCTCATAAGCATCATTGCAGAACTCATCCATCTTGTTGATCTACAATATTCACTTCTCGTCAGCCGCTTGTAAATGAAAGTTTAGTGTTCTCATTGCCCATTAGGCTCTGTGTTCTAGCTCCACGAGCAGATGACAGGCTTTTCCATAAACGAGCTGATAAGGCAACATCCCGATCGGTGTTTTGAAAGCTATCTGATAAGCCCATAGCGCGTCATCTAACCTTCTTGCCCAGTCTATCCAAGAGACACTCACGGCCTTCTCCAGTATGCGCTTCAACTCCTGATTAGACACCTGGACCTAGCCGCTTGTTTGAGGATGGTATGGTGTCGTCATGTGATGGGTAACTCCATACTTAGTCGATAGCACTTCAAATTGGCGATTGCAAAAATGCATCCTGCCATCACTGATTATGGCCCTCGGAGTGTCGAATCGGGAGAAGATGTTCTTCTGCAAGAAATTCACTATGACCCTCGCATCATTAGTTGGCAAGGCGACCGCTTCCACCCATTTGGAGACATAATCTACATCCACCAAAATAAATTTATTAGAATATGAGGATGGAAAAGGGCCCATGAAATCTATACCCCAAACATCAAATAATTCAATCACTAAAATATTGTTTAAAGGCATCTCATATTTCCTAGAAATGTTGCCAACCATTTGATAATGATCACATAAATTAACAAAATTAAAAGAGTCTTTAAAAATAGTCAGCCAATAAAAGCTGCATTATAAAATTTTCGCTACTGTTTTTGCTCCACCAAAGTAGGCTTCTGCTTCCAATGAGTGGCAAGGTCTGAGTATGCTCTCTATCTCCTCCTCGGGCACACATCTCTTGATTATCTTATCCGCGCAATACTAGTATAGAAAAGGTTCCTCCCAAAAATAATATTTCAAGTCAGAGAAGAACTTCTTATTTTGTTGATATGTCATCTCGGCCGATAGAATTTCGGACACCAAAAAATTTACCATGTTGGCATACCATGGAACAACTTGTATAGCCATTAGTTGCTCGTTCGGGAAGGTCTCATTAATTGAAAATTTCTTCTTGATAGCCACCTCTTTAAGCTCAAGACGAAATAAGTGGTCCGCCACTACATTCTTGGTACTTTCTTATCTTTTATTTCCAAATCGAACTCTTGTAATAGCAAAATTCATCTTAACAATCTTGGTTTGGCATCCCTCTTCGATAGCAAGTATTTAAGAGGTGAGTGATCGGTGTAGACAACCACTTTTGAACCTATCAAATAAGAATGAAATTTGTCAAAGGCAAATACAACTGCAAACAATTTTTTTTCAGTAGTAGCATAATAAAGTTGAGTTTCTGTTAAGATCCGACTTGCATAATAATTAACATGAAAAATTTTATCTTTTCTTTACCCCAAAACAGCCCCTATAGCATAATCGTTAGCATCACACATTAATTCAAAAGGTAAATTCCAATCCGATGATACAATGATAGGTGTTGAAATTAATTTCTTTTTCAATATTTCAAAAGCATGCAAACATTCATCAGAAAATTCAAACAAAGTATCTTTAATCAACAGATTACAGAGAGGTTTAGTAAAATCCTTGATAAACCAACAATAGAACTCGGCGTGACCCAAGAAGCTCTTCACGCCCTTCAAATTGGTCGGTGGTAGGAGTTTGTCAATAACTTCTATCTTTGCTCGGTCGACCTCAATTCCCTTGAAGGAAATGTGGTGGCCGAGCACTATTCCCTCCTCGACCATGAAGTGACATTTTTTCCAATTTAAAACAAGATTTTCTTCTTGTATCTCTGCAAAACCAAAAATAAATTAGATAAACAATTATCAAAGATTGACCAAAAATCGAGAAGTCATCCATAAAGACTTCTAAAAATTTTTCGACCATGTTTGAGAAGATGGACATCATGCATATTTGGAAAGTGGCTAGCGCATTGCAAAGACCAAAAGGCATATGCCTATATGCAAAAGTGCCATAAGGACATGTGAAAGTGGTTTTCTCTTGATCCTCGGGTGCAATATTAACCAGAATATCCATCTAGAAAATAGTAATAAGCGTGACCGGCAAGTCTTTCAAGCATTTGATCAATAAAAGGTAAGGGAAAATGGTCTTTCCAAGTTGCATCATTCAATCTTCGATAGTCTATGCATACTCGCCATCTCTTGACCATCCTCATTGGTATGAGTTCATTGTTGTCATTCTTGATCACGGTTATCCCTCCTTTCTTTGGGACGACTTCCATTGGACTTACCCATGCACTATCTGAGATTGGATAAATGATATTGGCATCTAAAAGCCTTAATACTTCTTTATGCACCACTTCTTGCATCGATGGGTTCAGTCTCCTCTAGGGTTGGACAATCGGTTTAAAATTATCCTCCATTAAAATCTTGTGCATGCAAATTGAAGGACTAATTCTTTTGATGTCTGAGATGGTCCAATCCAAGGCCATTTTGTGTTCCCGCAAGACTCTCAGCAACTTTTCTTCCTCTACATCATTCAAGAAACTGTTAATAATAACTGAAAAAGTAGAGTCCTGGCCTAAGAAAAAGCATACCTGAAATTTGATGGAAGCGGTTTGAGTTCAAGCTTGGGTGGTTCCTTACTTGGAGATGTTGGCCGAGATGAATTTAGCTCTTCCACTTTTGATTTTATTGAAGAAGAAAGGGATGGTGTAGCTTCCAAATATCTCTTGCACGCCCTAACCTCTTCATCTTCGAATTCAATAGATGTAGAGTGAGTAAGATATACCTCAAGTGGTAGCTTTGGAAAGTCAGCTCCATAAGTCTCATCGACCATGACCACGTCTCGGTCGTTTATTTGAAAACAAGATTGTATTCGGAAGGGAATTCCATATATTTAAATACGTCAAAAGTGATCTGCTCCTCGCCGACCCTCAAAATGAGTTTCCCTTGATGAACATCAATTAAGGTTCTCCTCGTCACAAGGAAAGGTCGGCCCAGTATTAAAGAGATCTCCTCGTCCTCCCCCATATCGAGTACAACGAAGTCAGTCGGGTAGATGAACTTATCAACTTTCACTAGTACGTCCTCAATGAGTCCTCTCGAGTATTTAATAGATCTATCCACCAACTATAGAGAGATGCTGGTCGACTTTGCTTCTCCAAGACCTAGTTTCCTGAAAATAGATAGCGGCATTAGATTAATACTTGCCCCTACGTCACATAAAGTTTTATCAAAATAGGAATTTCCTATAGAGCAAGGGATCGTGAAACTCCCTGGATCTTTCAACTTAGACCGCAACTTCTTTTGTAAAATTACACTGCTCTCCTCGGGTCAGCATTACAGTCTCATGCTCCTCAAACTTCCGCTTGTTTGATAATATATCCTTACAAAATTTTGCATATTTAGGCATTTGCTCCAAAACTTCAATGAGAGAAATATTAATATGCAGTTTGTTTAAATATACTCAAAAATTTAGAGAATTGATTATCAATCTTATTTTTTCTTAATCTTTGCCGAAAAGGAATTGGTGGATCATAAAATGAAGGAGAATAAGTTTCAGAAATAAACTCCCTGGATTCCTTGGGTTTTGAAACCTTTACTCTCTTTAGTCTTTTCGGCTTGCTGGTCGGTCACATCCCGCTCTATTTCTTTTACCTCATACTCGGTTTTCTTCTTCTCAAACTCCACGTTTTAGGCAGTTTCTGTATTTCGCTCAGTATTTATTGTCTGTGGCTGGTCATATGTCTGCCCACTTCTCAATGTTATGGCTTTGACATGTTCCTTCAGATTGGTCGCCCATTGTTGCTCGGTAAAGTCCCTACTGTCCTCTTGGTAAGCATGTTTGAGAGCTGACCGATTTGTGCCTCAAGATTACGGATTGAAGCCGAGTTGTTTTGGATCACCATATCATTCTTTTGGATCACCATATCAGTCTTTTGCATGAACAGCATAAACATATTCTCAAGTGTTGGTTTCTTCTGTTACTGTGGAAACTGTTGAGGTGGTCTAGCCGGCCCTTGATTATTGCTCCATGAAAAGTTAGAGTGATTTCTCCATCCGGGATTGAACGTGTTTGAATAAGGATTATTTTGACGTTGGAAATTGGACACATAATGGGCTTGTTCATAACTCGGTTGGGCAAAAGGATTCACCACTTGGCAATCTACACTTGAATGATTTCCTGCGCAATGATCACAAACAACATTAGTTTGAATAGCATTAACGTTCATCTTACCTAGTTGTTATGATAGATTTGCCATCTGCGCCACCAATGTGGTAATATCATCAAGTTCAAAAACTCCAGGCGTCTTTCTTGGCATTGCTCTCTCTGTAGACCATTGATAGTTGTTGGATGCCAATTCTTCCAGAATATCATATGCAGCTTCATGGGTCTTACTCATTAATGCTCCTCCTGCG
This sequence comes from Juglans regia, assembly GCF_001411555.2. NCBI lineage: Eukaryota > Viridiplantae > Streptophyta > Magnoliopsida > Fagales > Juglandaceae > Juglans > Juglans regia. The sequence goes on along the minus strand of NC_049901.1, from coordinate 30,540,295 downwards.
GCCGCATTAACCATAGATCGATTTGTGGGTCCCAAACTATTATAAAATATCTGTACTTGAAGCCAGGCTGGGAGGTCGTGATGTGGACACTTGTGCAATAAATCTTTGTATCTCTCCCATGCCTCATATAATGATTCACCCTCAAATTGGGTGAAGGTAGTGATATCATTTTTTAACTTTACTGTCTTGGTCAGAGGGAAATATTTTGCCAAAAATTTTTGTGCTAACTCCTCCCAGGTTGTAATGACACTAGGTGGTAGAGAATTCAACCATGCTTTCAGTTTTTCTTTAAGTGAAAAAGGGAAAAGTCTCAAACGAATAGTATCATCTGTCACTCCATTGTGCTTATAGGTGTCGCAAATATTTAGAAAATTTGCAATATGAACATTAGGATCCTCCTGTGACAGCCCCCCAAACTGAACAGTTTGTTGTATCAATTAAATTATAGCTGGCTTAATCTCGAAATTATTAGCTTGTATAGCCGGCCTCCTTATGCTAGATGTAAGCCCCATTAACCGAGGGCATACCATAGTCCTCAAAGCCCTATTCGCATCTCCATTTCGCTGATCTACCATAGTGATGGCATATGTGGTGACTTCTTGCTTCTTATTTTTATTGATTCGACGCAAAGTTCTCTCAATCTCAATATCAAAATGTGTAGACTCTAATGGTTTAGATAGGGGCATATACTTATAATTTCTAAAATAAAAATAAAAGAAAAGCAAAACTGAGATCTAATCACAAATCTTAAAAAAATAATAATAAAATAAAATAAAATCCAAATTAGTAACAATCAAACTAGTATCAATATCAATAACAAATAATTAATCCCCGACAACGGTGCCAAAAACTTATTATGCTGAAAAATATTTGCAAGTGCATAAAATCGTAATAAGTAGTAAAATGTTTTAAAGAAAACGGATATCGAACCCATATGGGATAATTATGCTATGGAATATTGAAATTGACTAAATTAATTATTATTTGGAAAATCAAAATTTGAAGAATAGATTATCCAAATTAAACTGAACAAAATAACATTAAAATTAAGATTTTAAAGATAATAAGAATATATCTAGAGCGTTTGATTTTATCTAGCAAATCCCACACAATTTATTCTTCCTTATTATAGAATTCCAATTATCCCAAGTTGATGATAAAAATCCCTTAATTATTCAATATTTTCTCTCGAACAATACCAAAAATATCTCTAACTACTACTAACTACATATCTCTGTGTGAATTTTACTAATTGAAGACTCATTAAGTTCTTTGGATTTTTCTTAAATCACACTAATCGCAGTAAAGTATCTCTACTTTCGCTCAACTAATGGTGCTTAATTCTAGAGCTTTAATCACAAATCACCTCTCAGTCTCATTGCAATTCAATAGATCGAACAATAATTAGTTAGAAAATTATAAGCATTAAGAATAAGAAATAAACACTCAATCATGGAAATATTGAAAATACGATCACTTAAAATATAAATTGTGTGTTTAATGCTAAACTACATCAAATCTCTAGTTAATAAAAATCAGTTCATAATGAAATTGAAAAGAAAAAGAATAAAACTAGTATTCTTTGTTGGAGTTGGTCGATGAAGCATGCGGCTCTTGCCTCTGCTCCCCAGATCTGCATCCTTCAAAGAAACTCCAAGAATAAACTCCAGAATATTTTTACTCTAAAACTCAGACTCTCCTCCCCTCTATTCATCCCACAAGACGGGATTAAATAGATGTCAAAATTCAAATCCAGAAACAAGATAAATGCGGCTACAATCTAGCCTAAAGAAATGGAAAATAGTTTCTAAAGATAAAAGTTAATATAAAAGAAATTATTCAAAGAATAACATAATTATTTAAAATGAAAGATTCAGTAATAAGTAGCTTGATTTACGGAGTTTGGGAGGATTCGGTGGCCAGCAAATTGATTGCGGAATTTGGAAGGGTCCCACTAGGTAGATGCCATGTGCGCTGAATATAATTGGTCTCCTCGCCTACCAAAATGAAAGACTCCCAACTGGGAGATAGACTCCTCTCGCCAACCTACTGAGTGGTAAATTTGCTCTCCTTTACTAGTTGTTGTCCACGATGTCGTTTAGGTTAGTCTTTTAAGTTGGTCGGCTAGATTAGTCACCCAATCTAACCGCCCAAAGCCTTGTCGCCAAGTCTTATTGCCTAAAAGGTAAAATATCTTGCTTATCACCTAACTTTTGTCGCCAATTCTGGTTGCGTCATCTGGTCGCGAGTTTCGTCACCTAAATCTCATTAGCTCTTTTCATATCTCACTGTCTTTCATTGGTCTAGATTTGTAGTCTCTTCTTTTGTATCAAAATGCTCTCATTTCGCACTAAATCTTCTCATTCCTTCAAATCCAAGAAAATAAAGAAAAATATATAGAAATAAAATAAAATCAATTGTATTGAAGAAAAACTGACTCTTTTCATAAATGAAAAGAGTAATAAAAATCACATAAAAATCACATTTATCAGTAAATAATAATAACAAATAATGAAAAATATGTGAAAAATGATAATAAATAATGAATTGTAATGGAGTTCAATACCCAAACTGGCCCTCAGTCACAATATTATTTTCGAGTTCCGTTATAGATATAGGAATCCCATAAAGAATCCACATACTGGCGTGTCAATAATTCAACGTTAGTGTTATTCTTTTTCCTCTCTTTCAGAAAGGCCACGTTTAGATTCAGAAAGTGTTTCATCTCATCTCATCACATCTCATCATTACAACTTTCCTAAATTCTCACACAAAATATTATAAAAAATTCAACTTTTTCAAATCCTAAAATAATAATAATATTAAAAAATAATATTTTAACAATATTTTTTTAATTTTCATCTTTCATCTAAAACTATTTCATCTTATCACTGAATCAAACTAGCCCAAAGTCTGCCATTCCCATTCCTCCTTCCCGTTCCAAAACTTTCGAGTTTCTAGCCCACTCAGAAACTTTGCCTTTCTTGTCCTTCCTTTAAGATCAACTTCGTCATTCCTTCTTCCCCTAAGCTGCCCTTCGTGTATGTACAACTGTGTAATGAACCTAGTTATTCTTCACTATGTTGTAATATGGAAATGATACGAAAATGGAAGATAGTTGTTATAATCAATAAACTAACTGCACACAAGATGTCTGACGAAATGAGAAAGATAATCACAACAAAGAAGAAGATGAATGTAACAGCCCGCTAGAAATTCATTGGCGGAATTTCTATTGACTTTAGGAATCTCGTGAAAATCTCATAAGTTTTTACGAATCGACCTATTGCATAGGTTTTAGTCTGTCAACATAGTCAGTGTTATCACTCACTATGCTGCTAGAAATATGAGTTTTATTTATTTGAGGTGGTTAGAAGTGTCAGAATGCATTATGGTCTACGCCATTACACTCAGTGGATTATTTAGGATTTTATGGCACAATATCCTATTTTCATAATTCCGGACGAAACGTCTGTTGGAAATTGTGAAATTATTTTTAGGGGCACTTTGAGGTTAAATTTCGGTAAAAGATTTTCACGGTAGGTTAATATGAATATTTAGGAATTTTTAGTACTAAGTTTATGATTCACTTTTTTGAAGTAAATAGTAACCTCTGTAAGCGCACCAATTGCAGTGTTTCGAAATCACAGTGTGGAATGTCCAAATTGGATTAGAGAAGTTTTATTTGGACACTTGGCAAGATCTTAGCCACACTTAGTGAATAATTTTAGACACTTGGCACCATAAGGAACGTTTGTTGGATTTGAAGGAATCAAGGTGTGAGATCATGTCGCTTAAGCAAAACTTTGTTTCATCTGCTCAACCAAATTGTGCCAGATCAAAGAGGTTTTCAATCCTAGTGAAATTCTAAATGGTGGGAATCCAATCGAAAGCCCAAAAGCATGGTTGAAATCGAAACCCTAAACGGTTTCCCCAAAACCCTAAAGTTGGCCTCTAAACATTTTCTAATCCGATTTCTAGCATTGTGTTTAATCACTTGATTAAATCACTTCCACATGCTATTAATCCTTCAAATTTGTGTTAGAACATCATTATCCAACCTTGTTAACCTTGAAAAATTGATTGGCCAAGTGATATTGGATTTGGGCTTGATAGCAACCCAAACCCTCTTTAAACCCCAAATTTTAGGCCCATTCGGTTTAGGCCCTTTAAGGCCCACGAATTTGGTCACCATAGGATTGCTTCATGGCTAAGTTTTGTACCCCCACTTGGCTGGCCAGATCTGTACAAGAAGAGCCTAGAAGGTTCTTGAAAGACATAGCTAAAGGGCCACCTCACTCATTCACTCTTACACTCCACCTTAAGAAAAGATCTTGGTCTGATTTTTATGAGAAGAAAAGGCCAACACTCAACCATTCCTTCAGTCCTATCACTTTACATAGCTTGTGTAAGAAGCTCTTCAGTCCACTTCCCACGAAAAAGCAACTCTCCTTTACACTTTTCCTTCATAGAACACAAAAGACACTCTCGGACAGTTTTTCGTACCTCTTTTGAATGCCTGTTTCGAAGCTTTTGTAAGTGTTTCCTCGCAACGTTTCCTTCATGAAAGTTGTTTCTTTTGGAGTCTAGTTTACTTGGATATCTTATTTGTTCCATTTGGAGATAATTTGATTGGTAAAAAGTTGTTTAGACCCCAGAAAGGTCATTCTGGGCGATAAACTGGAGAGTGTGTTATATTTTGGAGTTTTTGACCAAGCTAATGAATAGATCTTGGTCCGAAATTTTTATGGAGTACTGTTAACATGTGTATATGATTATTGGTTGAGGATTTGTTGCATGATTAAAAGTTTTGGTGAAATATTTTCTTAGGTCTAGAAACTTAGAAACTGGAAGAGGAAAAACAGTTTCTGTTTTGAGAAAGTTTAAATCTTTTATGGTTTAATCTTATTCCAATGGCTTTGATATTTTTATTGGAAGATCCTAAGCATCTTATATACATGTTAGAATGTTATTTTGAAGATATTTGATGTTAGTTTCGAACATATGAAATTTTATGGAAGGAGATATTCGGTTAGGCCAAAGTGATGATGTTCTTGGCTAAATTTATGTTTTGGTTGATGTTTACCCATGTGATCTTGAGTTTGAAGCTTGGATCTGTTTTAGGACACCTTTTGAACCATGTGATGTTTTGGTTTGAAGATCACTTCTTTATAAGTCATGGATCAAGAGGTTGATCAAAACAAGTTAGAAACAAAATTCTGTTTTGAACTTAGAAGAGAAACCAAAAAGTTCAAGTATGGTTTTAGTGATTTTGATGACTTTTGTTCATGATTCAAAACATGATTATTCTTAAGAATATGTTATGAGTGTAGTAGAAGAAAAATTTTGGTTTAATCATGAGTTTTGAGATTTGAAAGAATTACAACAAAAAGCAAAGGAAATAGCCTTTGTAAGTTTCGGCCATATAGAGTTTTGATGGTTGTGTTTAGTTTTAAATTTTTATGAATTGATATTTGAGTTTAGGACAAAATTTACATAAGGTATGTAAATTTTGGTGATTTTTGAAGTTATGATGCAAAATCCTTAAGTTAGGGGTAAAATGGTCATTTTTCCACATGTAGAGGGTAAAATGGTAATTTTACTCTAAGTTGATATTTTTCCATATTCCTAATTGTTAGTGATTAAGTTCTAATTTTTAGAAATCACTACTTTCAGTTTCCGTGATCGCACTTGAGTTTTGTCTCGAAGCACGAAGATCGAGGTAAGTTAGCTTTTAACTTACTATCAATTTAATGTGTATGAGTGATAAGTAAGGGAACTAAATTGTATGTATGCATGTTATCATATGTGCCATGCCAAGTCATTACATATTTATCTGTTACACAGAATTTATTCTGTCATGAATTATTCATCTGTTACACAAGATATTCTGTCACGTATTTCTATACATTGCAAGTATGTCATGTTAAGTTAAGTATGCCATCTGTTACATGTATTTCTTGTCATGTAATATTCATTGTCACATGTTACGCCATGTTAAGAAATGTTGTCTGTTATATGGTATGCCATGTTACGAAATGTTGCATGTTACATGTATGACATGTTATGAAATGTTCTCTGTTACATTTATGTCTCGAAGTATGTCATGTCTTTCATCTTACGTTCATGTCACGTTATGCTACGTCAAGATTTCTGTCTTTTATGTCACGTTCATGTTACGTCACGTTACGAAATGTCATATCTGCCAGTTAAGTCATTCATGTCAATCACGACCCTAAGCGCTAGGATGGGGTAATATCCTAGTGGAACTCCTTTGTTCACGCTGGAGTGTCTAAATAGGTGTGAAATTCCCTGGGTTGACGAAGTACAGTCAACAGGTTGCGAATGGGGCCTAATTAGCTGGTCACCGGAGCGCGCCAGCACTAACGCCGATGGTGCCACACATTATGTTACGTGTGTCCACAGCAAGTGTGGCACAAACAGATAAGTCATGGGGCCACAACAACTGTGGAGCATGAAGTATGGGGCCACAACAACTGTGGAGCATACACTACGTGAGACACAGCAATTGTGACACGTAGAATACGTGGGGCCACAACAACTGTGGAGTACGTATTAACGCACTCACAGCTGGTATAGAAACCTGTGATGTGATGCGGTAATCGGCAGGGACACACGGCTCAAGGGGACCTGTGTAGCACCCATATGGTCACGTTAATGATTAAGTCTATTGAATAAGATTCCAAGTTCAAGTCATGTTTCACGTTATGTTACGTTCAAGTTTACGTTCACGCAATCATGGTAATCCCATGAGACAAGAATATGTTTCAAGTTCATGTTATGTTATATTCACGTTCACGTTATGTTCCAAGTTCATGTTATGTTATGTTCACGTTTACGTTATGTTCTAAGTTCACATTTATGTTATGTCATGCTCAAGTTCAAGTTCAAATTATGCATGTTCAAGTTCATGCTATGTTTCAAGTCCATGTTATGTTCCAAGTTCACGTTCATGCTATGTTTCAAGTCCATGTTATGTTTCAAGTCACGTTCATGCTAAGCTTCAGTTTTAGTTTAAATTATGCCAGTTATGTTATGTTGTATGTCAAGTTATGCTATGATTACTTATGATTTGATTATGCATTCATGCTTTTACTGCCATGCATGCATCATTAACCTGTGTGGAAGTTTCCTGTTAACTTGCTGAGATTTGTAATCAAATCTCACTGTGGTAGTCCCAACTACCATTCCCCCCGAATGGTAGATTTTGTTACAGGATCTGAAGGAGAATCGAGAATCGACCATCTGGAAACGATCGATTAAGCGATGGTGCGACGTAGATGGTAGTACAGTAGTTACCTCAGTTACTACTTGTATTTGTGGAGTTCAATCTCCAGCACTCTTTTGATCACAACCATATGCACTATTATTGTGATCTCAGTTGTTTAGTACATCATTATGAATGAAGTATGTTTTAAGTATTTGGGATATTTCGGTTTGGTGCATAGTATTGCTAAAAAGAAAAAAAAAAAAAATTATTCGCTGCGAATATTGCATAATTCTAGATGCATGTTAGGAATATTGCATCTTATATGTCATGAACGGGGGCAGGTAACCTTGTGTTGCATGTCTCGACGCTTCAAATGTCCGTCCGATCCCAAGCGGAATTTGGGGGCGTCACAATGAAAATGGCTACAACTTGGGGTATTCGAGATCCTCAATTCCTCCCAAATGAAATAACAAATTGTTTATGCAATTTTCCAAATTCAAAATCCCCTTCCCACAAGGAATCCCCAGTACATATACTTGGAGACAACATGTCAACATCTCTAATCGGCTCTAACCAAAGTAAGGCCCTAGACTTTTTTCCTACTCCACTAACTAAGCCCACGGGTCACTAAACAATTTAATAACTCAAATACAATAAAAGTAAAAACTAATTTAGAGGCCCATCAAGTCCGGCCCAATTTAATTAGGTTCATAACAAATTTCCCCCCTTTAAAGAACCTTGTCCTTAAAGTTCAACTATTGAAGCAACTCTACCCAATAGTTACCATCAATTCCCTCAAATAGCATATCAATTTGGGAATTTGATTTTATTTAAAACAGAGATTCAGCATTTGTAAGCTTTGTTTGAAGATGGTTCTGCACAGGTTGTTCATTTTGCTGAATTGGATGAGTAGAAAATGGCTCAGGAGCACTTCTCACATTCATATCAAGAGTTCCAGAATTCAAAATTTGATAACTAGTTCATAGGTCATGTGGACAACCTCATCCCTCTCTCTAATACCTCCATTGATCTCCCTAAAATTTTGAACTAAAATATCTATCTTAATGATGGGATCCTTTACGTTTGCTGGAAACATCTTTGAGGCTGGTGGAACAGGGAAGCCATCATTAAACACTTCATTACTAAGATGGCAAATTTCCAACAAATTCCATCTAAACTTGACTATTCTCATTGACAGCATTTTCAAGCTTATAGCAACATCAGATATCATTCTGTCTTCCGCTTGAAAGATGATCCTCAATTTAACATTACCATCACCTTTCAGCCAAATCTCACACAATGTTGTCAGCATATATGTTATTGCAATTCTCTATAGTATAGCCATCCATCCCATATGTTCAATATCCACCCCATAAGTTAAATCATTAAGGCCATGTAAGAAGCCATCTTTAGAGCCCATAGTCTTGCTTTTCTAGTTGCAACAGCTCTGCATGACAAGTTCTTGTAGGTAAGTGCAAGTGAGATACCAACAATAAAGAGGAAAAATGACATGACAAAATTTGCAAGTGTTAAACCATCCCAAGGCGAATGATTAATTGCAGGTAGAATTCCACCAGCATCATCCACGAATTCTCTTAAGGTAAACAAAACCCCAATTTTCATAGGTCCCTTCTACGTTCCCCTCCCAACACAAAAAATGCACCTACGCATTTTATCAAACATGTTGAGTGCAAATTTCGTACAACCATGAATACATTGGCTCACTATGGTCAAGTACAAGGCAATATAAGTTGTGACACCCCCAATTACTGCTTGGGATAGAACGAAGACTTAGAGCGTCGGGACATGCAATACAAGGTTACATACTCCCATTCAGGACAGTTAATATGCAATGCATCCTAGTACACAACTAGTAGTATGCAATAATCGTAGCCGAAGGTTAAGATGAAAAATATGCCAGAATAACTAAAACATCTCAACTTCATTAGATCTAATCATGTTCAAAATATTAAAGTAGCATAGACTTATATACGATCTAAAGTATAAAGGACTTGAGCTATGAATATCAAAACTAAGTCCAGCTTCCTCTCCAGAAACAACTCCTCCTCAATTATGTGAATCCAGTACTCCATCAATCTTGTCCTGGTCGATCCCTGACAGAACTTCTATCATTCCGAGTGTAGTCTCATAAAAGGGTGAGATTTACTTGAAATTTTAGTAAGTTAAACAATTAACTGACACAAAGATAAATCAATCCTGAAAAATGATAAATATGCAATGCATGAGATGCAGAAAATTAGTATGCATGTCTCTCATTCAGATTCCTCAATATTTTTTAAAAATATGGAGACACAGGTTTTTACTCAGTAAGTAATTTCGTCATCATTTTTTGAAAGACATTACTTCTTCATAAAAATTTCATCATAAACATTCATCATCATAGACTTACATCATTATCTTAATTAATAATATAACTTGTGGTAATATCACAATTCCCCGTATACACTATGAGTACCTGTCGGTGACCATAGTATATAGCTTACGTTGAAATTATGTTATCTATAGATTCGTTCTCAATGCATTGGCAATATAACATAACATCATAAAAATCATAACGTGTACACCCACCAACTTTAGGTGTCATAACATGTTGACTTCGCTCCTGCGTTCTTTAAAAAGAACCCATTCGAAACCTGCCGACTGTTCTTCGTCAACCCGGAGGTTACCACTCCATTATTAACCACTCAATTATTAAACACTCTAGAGTGGACATATGAATTTCACTAGGATAATTCCACATCCTAGCCTTTGGGGTTGTGACAAAAATTATTTTTATGCTATGCTTGAAAAATGTATTTCATGACATGTGCATATGTAACAAGTTTTTATGTGAAAATGACATTTATATGCAATATGCTAAAAATTGTGAAAATCTCACATGTCATGTAAGTATGCACTCAATGTATCATATAACATGATATTTTATACTCAAAATGATAATTGAAATATGAATAAAACATTTATCAATAAATTCATAAATAATCTATCAAGGTGTAAGTTAGAGGACAACTTACAAACTTCTGGAAAAATTTGAAATTAGCGTCGTAGTTGCGTAAATCATGTGTAAACTAAGTTAAGGTTAATACTCTTATGGATAGGTTCAAAATCAAAGGCTTCAAAAATTGGGTATTTACAAATATTCATAGACTTTCAAAAATTGTCATTTAGACCCTAAATTTTCACTAATTGTAAGCGAACTCCAAATTTAACCAAATTTCATGGACTTCATATTTTTGGCATTATAAAACCATGTATGCCCTTGTATTTTCAAAATTCAAAGTGAAACTTGTCCAATTAGTCTCAACCCGTGGCATGCATCTGAGTTGATGTCTGTGTGTATTTTCAACTATTGATTCCTATGAATGCATGCATATGAGATTTTCTTTGATCACTAATGATCACTAACATCTTTAGAAACATTATGAAGTCTAGTCCTTGAGTAATCAAATTCATCCTAACACTTAATCAAAACTAAAAAATCCTTAATCACCAATATGCTTAAAACCGATTTATGCTTGATGATCAAAACAAGATAGATTTAAAACCTATCATGGCATGCTTTTAACCACAAGTTTAACCTTCCATAATCATGTTAGAATAATGATAAATCATATCAAATTATGCTTAGGACATGCCATAGCTAAATTTCCAATTAAAAACATTCAATCATTCAAACCTTCCTTTAATTGACTCAGTTTTGTATTAGGCATCAAAACCTTCTCAAAAATCAACCCAAATTTTGTACCAATACTTGGAGAAAAAGCTTGACATGTTAGCTAAGATCCAAAGAAAGAAAAATTACAAATTTTGTGGCCTTCCAAGTACTCTAGACTGTCTTATACAAGAGCACTCAAGAACTTACCAAAACTCACTCGGGTTGCACTTTTTTGATCTCTAAGGGGGAGAAATGCTCTCAAGGCTCAAGAGGATGCTTGTAGCTGTGGTGTGAGTGAAATGAGAAGGGGAGGAAAGTATTTATAGGTGGCCAAGGGGTGAGGGGCATTGGCTTGGGTGCTTAGTGATTGGGTGAAGTGGGAGGTGCACAAATCTGGAAAATTTTCAGATTTGCTCTCATGAGCTTAGGTCACTTGTGCAGAATGAAATAGTGTCCTGAACCACCATAATTGTCTCTTCACATTAGCTGCAAGGGTCCTGTAGATGATTTCAGGTTGTGGGGCATCATTTGGGTGGCAGAAGATCTCTCAAACCACCCTTGAAAACCGATGGATAAAGGTGGTTTTGTGGTGGTAGAAAATCAGTTCAGTTTTGGAGGTTTTTGGGTAGAAAAAATGAGTCAAATTCCTTCATGATGGCCATGGAACGTCTTGGTGATTGGGTGGAGAAGGAGGTGGCATGGGGTGGTGGTGCAAACCATAGCAGGAGGCTGGTTCAAATTCAATCCAAAATGTTCCTACATAAACTAGACCAAGGTGCACCCGGTTTGGTTCTTTGAGTTGGTTGATGCAACCAATTTCGTCCAAGGCTCAAACTGAGTTTGGAAGGGTCTCATTAGGTGTTTAAGGACCATATTACCCTTGAGGACAAACTATAAAAATGTTGGGCTCAAGGGCTAAACAGTCCAAGCATTACAAAGGGCAATGCACAAAACCGAGTGAAGCATGGTTTAGGCTTGTTATGTCATTTTTCTTAATGACATGTGAGATGGTTTAGCTAGGGTATTAACATGGTCTAATAATGGTTTAAGGGAGTATTAATTCAAGAAAATTTGAATTAAAAAATTTAAGAAAAGATTAAGCATGATTAAGCTTTAAAGCATGGTTTAAAGTGCACTAACCTCAAACATGATGGTTAATGGCCTTAGCCAATTTTCAAAACTTAATTTTGGTACTTTGAGTGTGATTTGTTCTTAAGAAAACCAATGATATAGAGTATTGGGCCTTTGGTCTTTGAATGGTGAAATGAGTCCAAACATGGCTTTAGGCCATATGGGTTTGAAAAGGGCCGAAGGTCCAATCTACACCAAAGGTCTTATGCCTTCCTATACTTGGGCCAAAACTAGTTTTGATTTCCTAAGGGCTTAGTTCAAGGTTTTCTTGGGCTAGGCCCATAAATGCACTTGGGTCCTAAAAAGCCTAACCAAAATTACTAATGGGCTTGCCTCTCTAATCTTTAGCTCATTAACACTAATTACTAACATCAATACTAATCCCGCTATCAACCTTAATGAAAGTGATTAAGCCATAATTAAAAATCTAATCTAGAGTACTTAAGGATTAATCGATGGTTAATTAAGCGGGTGTTACATAATTGGTCATTCTTAGGCCAAGAAAAAACCAAATCCAGTAGTTATGAAAGGAGGGTATGAACAATGTAGTAGCACAACAAGCACCACGAATATAGAACACCTGAAGTACTAGTTCTGGTGGAGCATTATCACAAAGAATAGGTTCCTCACCCAAGGTAACCCAATCTAACTCCAACTTTTTTAAGTGACCATCATCACTAATTTTAGCCAGCCACAATACTCTCTTAGTCAAAGTTATAGCAAAGACCACAACTCCCGTAGTACAATCCACAAGATTTCTTTTTCTTCCTCTATCAAGGGGCTTAAACACCACTTTAAGTGGCAATATGTCAAACATATAGTGAGCAAAAAATTTCTTCCCCATACCTTTTTCAGCAAACTCACCCACGTTGCCTTCTTTATCAATGTTCCTCCACCCAAATGTAGAGTCACAAATATCCTTATATACCAACCCATGAATAGATTCAATCTTCTCAATCCATCTAAAAAATTCATGCAGACCCATACCATGAATACTTTTTCGTCCTCTATTAAAGGGTGCAAAAACACCCTTAAGTGGCCATTCAACAAACAACTTGGGTGCCCTTAAAACTATAGCATTCAAAGACCCCACATATCTATGAGGCATTTTCTCAAACAACTCTCTAGCATCACCTCTATTTCTGCTATTTTTATATTCTCTCAAAATTTCCTTCTTTTTTGAGTTGCTCTTTTCTATGGCAAACCAAACATTCTACTCCTACTTTCTATAGAAATAAAATCTCCAAGAAATAAAATACCAGAATTTTCTGCTTTATCTCCGTTGCTCTCTTCCATAACTAATTCGTCTTTTGAAAATTCACTTTCTCTTGAAAGTGATTCTCTGAAGTTTTCATTCGAGTCCATAGAGAATTTCCATGGAGGTTGCCAAACCAGAAGAGGTCCAACCTTCTCGTTGTTGATGAGGTTCATCTTGGTGATTTGGCTCTTTGCTCCATCCCCGATCAAAGGTTCCATTTCAGCGAGCTTGACATCAGACAAAATATGGAGAGGGAAATCGATAACAAGAAGTCCATCCATTTGCAACTTCACGAGCTTTGTTTTTTATGATCACATATTGTAAATCAAATCCATTCGAGAGAGGACCCCTGCAATCTACAGTCTGAGTTTTGATCCCATCAATTTTTAATGTAAGGGTTCGTAGGACCCTTGTAGTCGTTCCTTGTACCCTTGCACCTCCATACTCGGGCAGTAGAACAAGAGGAAGAATTTCATCTACCATTATGGCTTCGGTGCTCTCGGTCTTCATGATGGCAGTAGTGTCAATCCCATTCGATGACAACCCTGGGCGAACATAAGCCCCATATGCAAAGAAACTATTGGCTTTAGAAGCAAGACACGGAAGATTGGGAGGAAGCTCAAGATCAACCTTGAGTAGAGACCGAGAGGAAGCTTCTAGCGTGGAACCTCTCGAATAGCTTGGTCTGCAGATCTGTTCTTCATCCTTTGCTCCACTTTCATCATGCCCTAGCGCTTTTTGTGTTTCTTCGGTTGAGTCCATCGAGTTTTCTATCCCTTCTTTGAATTTCTCTAATCCATTTTCTTTGCTCGTCATCTCAAGAAAAATATAGCCATCGTCAAATATTAATGTTCCTAACAACATAACATCATCTTCTAAAAGAACTCCTTTGTGTCTCACTTGTTGCTCCAACGGATAGATGTTTCTTCCATAAGCATAATCGATATTGACCTTCACAAAGTAAATAGTGAAGGAAGAATCAACTAAAATTTTTAGGTTTTTACCTTTCGAAGACTTCATTATAAGCACCATTTGGCCAGGATCTCTAAAGAAATCATCATATTGTGCACAGTGATAATTCTAAAAACATTCTTGAAGTTCTTCAAAACTCAACTCCATGGCAAGATCGGTGTCTCTATATACCAATTGTAATGAACCTAACTATTATTCACTTTGTTGTAATAAGAAAATTGTATGAAAATGGAAGATAGTTGTTATGATGAATAAACTAAATGCACACAAGATGTTTGATGAAATAAGAAAGATAATCACAACACGGAAGAAGGTGAAAATGACTACGCCTTGGGATATTCGAGATCTCCAATTCCTCCCAAATGAAATAACAAACCGTTTATGCAATTTTTCAGATTCAAGATCCCCTTCTCACAAAGACTCCCCAATACATATACTCGGATACAACATGCCAACATCTCTAATAGACTCTAACCAAAGTGAGGTCCTGGACTAATTTTCTACTCCACTAACTAAGCCCACGGACCACTAAACAATTTAACAACTCAAATGCAATAAAAGTAAAAACTAATTTGGACGCTCCGGCCCAATTTAATTGGGTTCATAACGCAATTTATTTTTGCTGTTTGCAGTTGTCGCCGGTCTCAATCCCTGTCGTCATCGCCGGAATTTACAGTCCCCGACGTTGGAGCCCTCCTCGCCGGCAGGAATAACTGAGATGGGTATGTTGATTAACCTTAGCATTGCGCTATGCCGTTGCTGCGAATGCTAACTTGCACCGAGCTGAAAATGTCACTCAAAACCTAGACATTACCCCCAATCCCTCTCCACCCCCCAACCCTCCTCTCTCTATCGTGCTTTCGGAGGTCAAACATATACTACCCCTCGCTGTTTCAGGTTTTGTTGCTTATTTCTTTATTCAATTTCCCTTACGTTTCTGTTATTTCCCTCAACTCTTCTACATTTAATGTGAATTGAATCACAACAAACCCTTTTACAACTTCACCACAAAATTTTATAATCTAGGATTTCAATTTTGAAGACGTTTTTATGTTTTCTTTGCTGCTTTTTTCTATCATTCAACGAAGACGAGACAATGGTGTGTGATTGACGGCTCTATATCATATATACCATCCGATTGTTTTGAACGTTAAAAATACCCGATTTTTCTGGAACTAAAAGAGCAAAAATTAAAAATTTTCCCGATGGGGCTAATAGGACTTTACATATTCTTTGTTCTAGACATTACATAATCTTTACTCTCTCTCCCTCTCTCCCTTTTTTTCAGCTTTCTTAGCGACCAAACGGAGAATTATGCCTTCTTGTAAGTTTTTCAGTTGTGGAATTTGTGATGCCTGTGAAAATAGCGAATCATTTGGCTCAATTAGTTCATATATTTCTATTAAATTCCCATTTAGTATGGCTATACTTTTATTAACTGAATTTTCAATATTAGCAATATAGTTGTCTTTGCTTCAAATTTTGGCTTCTTAGATATATTTTGGGAAATGTCCAAGTGCCACTTTAACTGATCTCTGGATAAGCAAAAACAATTGATGCGAACAAATTTTGATTTTTTGAATGTCCTTGAAGATATAAAATTGATTGAATATTACCTCTTCTATTTTCATTGCATAAGTTTGATTTTTTTTAAAATCAATGGTTAAATGTGTAGGTTTCTCATTAGTTGAAAGATGTATTTGTGGGCATGCTGATGAATTGGTCCAGCGACTTGCAAAGATTGAAATTCTCATTAAATGATCTGAGAGATTATTTGTTCTGAGTTTTTCTTTTCGTCTTTTACTGAAGTCTAGTAGCTTCAAAGATGGCTTTGGTTGATGTGAGCAAATCTTGCCTTGATTCCATTCACCAGGTATGTGATATTTTCTTATATGAATGTTGAGTTTCCCCTTGTCTAAAAGCTATGCTTTCTAAGAGTTTGTTGCTTATCTATTCATTTATAATTAGTTGACACGACATAAAATATTAATTGTATCATAACATGAGTTGTATATGACTCACCGAGAAACAGATAGGTGCGTGAGAGAGGGAGAGACTGTGTGACACTCACCGAGAGAGAAGGGCAAGGTGACAGCCACGGTGGCTGGACCTAGAATCATGGTGGCTCTATGACCTTCTTTGTGTGGTGGTGAAGTTCTGAGAGAGAGAGAGAGAGAGAGAGAGAGAACTATTTTGCTGGTGCTAAACCGAGAAACGAGGAAGCAGAGGGAGAGGGTGGTTGATGTGGGCTTACCAAGAGAGAAGGTCGTGCGTCTGAACTCAGGTATTTGGGTCGGCGGTTTCTGTGGCTACTAAGAAGTGTTCCAACTTTCTTGGCGGTGAACTCTGGGTGATTTCTGGCTGTCCTCGGTGAGGTGGGGGTCTTGGTTGGAGAAGGGAGGCTACAGTGGCTTTGTTGAGGGAGTCGTTTCTCGGGTTTTGTTGTGAAAAAAAAAAATAGATTTCATGTGGGAGAGGTTTCTGGCTGCAGGAGTATTGTTGGTTTGATGGTGGGAATATTGTGGGAAAAAGAGTGTATATATATATATATATGAGGGTTTTGGTGCGTAACTCGGTTACAAGTTAGGCTACTTCCAGATTAAGGAATCACCATGGCGGCATGAATGGGGCAGACGATCTCAGTCAATTAGTCTCACGTAGGAAAGAATAATAATAATACCCAATTACAATAATAATCATAATAAATCTAAGCCCCTAATTAAGAATTTGTGTGTATCAACTTGTATTGTGAGTTTGAACATAATGAATTGATATTGTAGTTTCTAGATGAATAGGTGTATATGTTACGCTAGTCAGTTCAAGAAGTGGAATCAATAATGTGTTGTATGGTAACTGGTTGAAGAAGCATTTTGATGCAGTAAGCTCTGGTACTGCTGCTGGAACTGAGAAACCAGCCTTGGCTGGTCTAGTCCGTCAGAAGAAAATAATTATATAAGTCTAGGTGTGCTGCCTCATAAATAGCCTAATATTTTCTGCCCACCGAGGAACTAGGAGTGTGATCTTAGAGCATTGAGTTTGGATTTGAGTTTTCTAGCTGAGGCCTTCATTCAGTATTGAGTTTCTATTGTGTAGAATCTTGGCTGTATCTTTGGATGGCAAACCATCAGCTTTCTTTAGTTTATAGTGTGCAAATCTTTACGTTTCATATTAGACATAAAATCAATAGCCCTTGGATTGGATCCCTCCTTTATCATGAACTATAAACAAAAGCTGGATGCTTTGTTGGCCTGGGCTCCTACTTTAACAGAGTAGCTCCCACTCGGATCGTAGTCAGAGTTCAGAAATGACTTTGGCTTTGAGTTGGAGATAACTCTGGCTTTGCTCCACATGCTCGGTGTCAGGGTAGAGTCAAAGTTACTGTTTGGAGTTGGATTTTTATTTTTTCATTTTCTTGCACTTTCTCAAAATCCAAAGGAGGAAATAGAAAAATTCTAATTAAAAAAATACGTTTTCCACACTAGAACGAATCCAAGGACTACCAAAATGCACCCAAAACTTCTCAACAAATCCCGCATTTTTCCCCAAGTACAATAGAAAGACAACTACAAATTCACAGATCTGTCTCACAAATACACCAACAGCTAACAACAAGGGATCAAAGATTCTAAATACAAGCATAGATCTTACCGTTAGCACCATAAAACCCTTCTACCAATTCATTTTCAAATTGCAACGAAAGGCATGGGAATGAATCACTGAGATGAAGACCTAAGACTGAAGCAAGCCACAGGAACGAGTGCTGGAGCGAGGCCCAGAGCAAGCTATTGAGACTTCACCATTTTCACAATTTTACACAGGCAAAAAAAAAGGAGATCCAGTTCTCAATATAATGAAACCGAATATGAGAGAGAGAGAGAAATGAGATGGTGCGAAGAAATGAAGGGTAGGTCATGTGTGGTGGCCTGATGAGAGAGAGAGAGAGAGAGAGAGAGGAGTGCAGAACAACGTAATGAATGATGCTAGGGTTCTAGAATGTGATGAACATAAATCAAGTAAAACGATATCGTTTTAGTTTTGTTTTTCTTTTCAAAAAAAAAAAGAAAATGAAAAGAAATAAAAGCATATTTGAGACATTTCAAACACTAGATTTGGAGGAACTATCTCAAACTATCTCACTTCTATTCACAAATTATCTTACTATTCATAAAATTTTCATCTCATCTCATTCCCCGAGCATGCCCTAAGGTAACGTTTGGATGTTGAGATGATCTCAGATGATTTGTGAATAGTAGTGAATAGTTTATTAATGCTAATGAGCTGTTTGTGAATGGTCTAAAGGCCTAAAAGTGGCAAGACCATTAGACTGCTAATTGCTACTGGTCTGGTTTAGAATGGCGCAATCTAAATATATCAAGTAAATTTTATTTATTATAAAATAAAAGTCTGAGTCAAAGTTGAGCCTGCGAAGTCCTGTTGGACTATACTCCAGCTCCAGTTTATTTCAGAATTTGAACTCCGACCCCAATTCTAAATCCCTAAAACTCCAACTTATATGAGAATGGAGTGGAAACATAAATTTGAATGAATTCAAATTTAACAGTGTTTGCACGCCCCTATGCTCTACTCTGTTTATCTCCCTAATCAATTCTTCATGAGTGGATTAGAGGATCCTTTTCTTTCTTCTCTCTCTCTCTATTTTTTTTTTTTTTTCATTTTAAACTTTCTTGAGTTAAAGGGGTTTCTATGATATGAATTTTTTAGCCATCAGGGTACAGTTCTGCAACTTGTGCTACACAAATTTGTCACTAAGAAAATTTGTAGGTTATGTATTAACTGGGCATGTGATTATAAAAGTCCATTACTCTGCTGATTAATTGAGTAATTGATCTTGTCTTTAGATATCAGAGCACATTGAAGGTGCCACTCTTTACCTTGATGCTGGTTCTACAGAAAGTTTCCAACTTATTGGGGCATTTCCTGTGTTGCTCGACCTTGGAGTTTGTGCTGTTTGTAGTTTGGAGAACCTGTGTTCTCTTGATGTGGTAAGTTAATTGTGTCCTGTGTTTCTTAAAATTATTTTATTGCTTCTTTCAACTTGTCCTGAATAAGTTCCAATGCTTTACTTTTTTTTTCACTTGTCAAAAAAAAAAAAAAGCAGATTTGAATACTTCTGTATGTGAGCTGAGCCTACTTCATGAAAAAGAATGTGTTTGTGATGTTGTGTTTGTGTTTATGTTTGTCAATACATGTTTGTGCTTATACATTTACGCCTATCTCTTCCAACATCCAGCCATATAGACATTAATAAATTTATGGGCCAATCCATGCTATTTGATCATCTCATGGATAACAAGATTTATTGCCTACAAATCATCTTATAGACTACAAATATATTGCCCCTATCAAGCATATTGTAATTTCTAGAGTTGGAAAGGACTACTGTCATGGAGGGGATTAGTTGGGGACAAAATTGAGGACTTTGTGGTTGGAGGGAAAGTGTACAACATTTTTCCTTAGCATGACTAATTCAGATAACAAGAATAACTCCATTGAGTTCTTGCCTGTTAATTGTGTGGTTTCTTCTATTTGTTTCAAAATTCAAAAGCGTATTTTGTAGTTTTATAAGAGCTTATATACTTAGTTGTTCAAGTGGAGGCCTAATATTGACAGTGTTTTATTTGATTCTGTTGATGAAAAGGAGGCTAGTTAGTTGAATAGATCATTCAAGGAATCTAACATTTTTGAGTTATGAAAGCATTGACTGGACATAGAGACTTGGGCTCATTAGCATTTTTTCAGGCTTTTTCTAAAAGAAGGTATCACGAATGCTTTTAAATAAATTCCGTGTTAGGAATTTGTAGGTGCTATATTGTTTTCTCTCTGTACAATATTGTTTTTCCGATGAGGTTTGTTGGGTTTTCACAGTCTTAAGTGTGAGTAATGTAATATGGGGTGTCTGAAACACCCAGTGATAGTATCTTTTACGTATCAAAAAAAAAAAAAAAAAACACCCAGTGATAGAATCAAAAAAGTGTTCGACTTGTTGAAGGATGGAAACTCCTTGTTCATTATTGAGAGGAGTAGGAGGGTGGTGAAAGAGATGAGGCTGGGGATGGCCATGGTGCAATGGTTCATTATTGTAGGTGCTATATTGTTTTCTCTTTGTACATTACACTTAATAATGTAAGCATGGGACGTCAGAACACTGGAGGATTGCTTGAAGGGTGATAAAAAGGATCTGTACACCACCTCAAGGGAGGAGACCAGAAGTTTCATTGCACAGAGGTGTTCAAATGCTCGTGGCCGCTACATGGCTCTAGTAGAGTACGGTGGTGGCGGCAGACGCAGTTTCATTTTTATACCTGAAGAGTCGAGAGGTAAGGGTTGGAGGAGAATGACAAATGCATTGTGGGAGGTGGTTAAAGAGGGAGGGAATGCGATTCTCAACAGAGGAGGGGTTACTCAGAGGCCATTGGTGGTGGTGAACCACCCACAAAAGCAGTCGTATAGGGAGGCTCTATTGCAGAAGACGATGCCGATACATTCTAGAGAGCAAAATAGGGTTGGAAAGGCTACTCATACCTCTAGCACAACATGCACACAGTGGAACAGTGGAGATGGTAGGCTCGTCGTGGGTCTGGCAAAGGAGGACGTGCGCAGTGCTTTGCTGGAAATGAAATCATAGCTGTTGACATTAACAGAGAAGGTGGAGGCTATGATACAGTGCGTTGAGGAGGAATATAAGATGGGCTTCGGCCATGAGGTAAGTGGATTGGCAATTTATTTAAGGCATCGGGCTCTAAAGAATTAGTTGGGCAGCTGAGGGTGGCTAGGTCAGTTACAAGCCAAATGGGCCGGTCCATTGGGCTTCAGGTAAAGGGGCAAAACAGAGGTAAGGCTGGAGTTGGAACCTAGCCCATGTGGAAAATCAGAGAGGGGGGAGATGTCGGGCCTTCTACTGGCGGGAGGCAGTCAACCTCATCAGAGAAGGTGCCGATTGACTTGAGTATAGTTGAGGAACCCTCAACGGTGGCCCAGACGACGAACACAATAGCGGCAGAGTTGGCGAAAGCCAACCCAGTTATGGATTTCAACGTTTCCTCGCTGTCAGACGTTGGATCTATGGGACCATACACAAACAACGTCGATGGGTGGTGGCGATGAGTCTTAGGTGGCTTTTACTCTAGTGAAGGGCTCTGGGCTTCTCCAGTTAGCTCAGTAGACATAGATAGTGCTGATGGGTGGCAGGGAAGTGTCTCAAATGGATTTTACTTCGGTGAAGGGTTTTGGGCACCTCCAATTAGCTCATTACACACAGACAGTGCCGATGGGTAGTAGGGAAGAGTCTCAGGGGGCTTTTACTCTGGCGAAGGGCTCTAGGCATCTCCAGTTAGCTCAAGGTATGGTGGTAGGGACAGAGAAAGGTATGGGGTTCGGTGAGGAGAAGTCAATGCCGTTTGACTCTACGTCAGAGTCAGAGGATGCATACTCCACTCCCTAGATGGTATATAAGGAAGTTGAGTTGGATCCAAAGCCACTATGTACACTGTCTCCGCTGCTTGTAATGGGAGGTTCACCATCAGATTGGGTGACTCAGAAAGTGAAGGATATACAAGATTGTGTGGGGAAACAGGGATTTCTTGTGAAGGGTTTGAGGAGTGGTTCAGGGCATTACTCGTCATTATTGAGGTGGGTCGATTTCAATCCCCTAAATCTGCTTCTAGGAAAAAGCGGGAAGCGTCTCACTTGTTCGATTAATTTGGATGGACGGTGGACGGGAGGGGAGCGCCATAAAAGGAAGATATAAGGGGAAGGTTGTTTCTTACCATGAAGCCTAGAATCCTTTCTTGGAAGAATTGGGGTCTCATTGATCCCAATAAGTGTCTTCGGGTTAGAAATCTCTTATGTCACTGGAACTAGTATATGGGCTGTCCATATGTGAGATGGGTGTATCTTGCTTTTGAGGGAACGTCCGGGGGTATTCTTATCATGTGGGATTCGCTGGTGGTTGAGTCTATTAAGTAGTGTGTTGAAAACTATATGTGGCTTGTTTGTTTAAAGATGTGGTGGATGGCTTTTGTTGGGCTTTCGTTGGTGTGTATGGACCTAATGTGGATAGACATAGAAAGGTTTTATGGGAGAAGCTTGCGGGTTTCGGCTGTTGGTGGAACTTACCTTGGTGTATTGTAGATGACTTTAATATTACTCGGTTTCCTAGTGAAAGATCGGGCGAAATCTAGCATAGCCTTGCGATGAATGAGTTTTCTAAATTTATCTTTGATATAGATTTGGTGGATCTACCACTTGTTGGTGGCATGCACACTTGGTCTAATAATCGGGCTTGGTCTCGTTTGGACAGAGTTTTGGTGTTTCCTTCATGGGAGGCTCATTACTCCACCTTGTTGCAGAAGAGATTGGATAGTGTGTTCGGATCACTTCCCTATTTTACTGGATTTTGGAGGCATTCATGAAGGTCAAAGATACTTCAAGTTCAAAAATATGTGGCTGAAAATCAGGGTGTGGTGGTCCTTGTATCCTTTAGAGGGTTCACCAAGTTTCAGATTGGCCGGGAAATGGAAAGCATTGAAGAGAGACTTGAAGAGGTGGAATGTAGAAGTCTTTGGCCATATTGATGGTAAAAGATGGCCTCTTATGGAGGAATTAAAGGGTTGGGAGGAAAGGGAGATAAGCACTCCTTTTTCTGAGAACTTTTGCAGGAAAAGGTGCTACTAATGGAAGAAATCTCGTGGAGACAAAAGTCATGTGCCCTTTGGTTGAAAGAAGGGGACTGTTGTACTATATTTTTCCATCGGGTGGCTAACTCTCATCATAGGAATAATGCAATCGAGATGCTCCAGGTTGATGGACATATCTGTTTTGATCTTGATAACGTTAAGAACCATATTGTTAACTTCTACAAAGATCTCCATTCTGAAAAATTCCTTTGGAGACCCAAACTTGATGGCATGCCTTTTGAGACTATCGATCATTCAAGTTTGATTTTGAGACTATCGATCTTTTGAAGCAGATGAGGTTCTTCAGGCGATTCATGGGATGGCTAAAGATAAAGTCCCAGGTCCAGATGGATTCTCTATGGCCTTCTACCATGATTGTTGGGATATGGTTGGGGAGGATATTATGCAGGGTTTTCAAGAACTCTTTGGTAAATTTGAAAAAAGCATTAATACGTCTTTTATTGCTCTTATCCCTAGGAAAGTTGGGGCAGTGGAGGTGAAAGATTTTAGGCCTATTAGTCTCATTAATGGAGTGTATAATATTATCTCCAAGGTTCTTGCTAATCGCATGAGTGCGGTCATGAGTAGTATTATTTCAAAATCCCAAAATGCTTTTGTGAATGGGAGGCAAATATTGGATTCGGTTTTGATTGCCAATGAATGCTTAGATTGTAGAATGAAGGAGGGTAGACTCCAGTGCAAGCTAGACGTGGAGAAGGCTTATGATCATGTTAATTTGGAATTTTTGTGCTATTTACTTGGGAGATGTGGTTTTGGGGAAAGATGGATTTCTTGTATTTGGCATTGTATATCTACTGTCTGCTATTCGATTTTGGTGAATGGTGCGCTGGAAGGCTTTTTTAACAACTCTAGGGGATTAAGACAAGGGAATTCCCTATCCCCTTTATTGTTTGTCATAGTTATAGAAGCATTGAGTCGCATGTTGGGAGTGGCTGTTAATGGAGGTTTCCTTGCTGGATTTTCAGTGGGTGGTGTTAATATATCCCACATTCTCTTTGCTGATGACACTACTTTTTTGTGAGCCGGACATAGATTATATGTAATATTTGAGGGTTGTACTGGTTGTGGAGGAGAGTTTGTGGAGAGAAGTCATAGACTCTAAATATGGGAGTATCTGGGGGGGATGGTGTTCTAAGAAAGTTAGGGGGACATATGGTGTGGGGTTGTGGAAAAATATTCGAGCTAGATGGGGAAGATTCATTCCTACGACTATGCTAGTAATGTGGGGGTAAATGTCTCTGTGATTGTTCAGGATTTGATATTCTACTTCCCACCCCCTTTCTCTCTGAAAGTGTATGCTTTCTCATTATGGTTATTGTCTACTTTGATGATGCGATTTCAGGGATCGGGTTGAGTGATTCCCTGTACCATTCCTGGCGGTGCACTGCCACATGTTTCAATCGGGTAGAGGGATTTCCCCTGCTGATCTGGGCGGGGCGTTTCCGTATTGTTCCACATGATAACAAGGGTAGAGAGAGTCCCTTGGTTGATTAGGTGGAACGATCTAGTATTGTTTTCATGGAAGTATTCACATGTTGATTGGGTGGAGAGATTCCCCATGTCCAAAGGGTGGAGTGGTCCCTATAGTGTTTTGGTGGAAGTGTTTCACTTGTTGACCGGGTAGAGAGATTCCCTATGTTGAATGGGTGGAATGATTCTCCCTTATTGTTTTAGTGGGAGTGTTCCAAGTGTTGGTCGGGTAGAGAGATTCCCCGTGTCGAATGGGTGGAGTGATGTTTTGTACTCGGCGATGTGTGTGGTGATTCATGATATATGTGCTTTACTCAGAGGGTGATTCATTGCCTTACTTATGCTATATGTGGTTTCAGCCTTTATTTATATAAAATTTGTACATTCATATTTATCGCCATTGTTTTTCATTGTTAGTGCAGTTTTGGGTTTTAACTTATTGAGGTTTCATTGAAATCTCATCGTGGTAGTTCCGCTACGGTTTCACTTCCCAGAATCATAGACTTTGATGCAGATGTAGCTTAGGAATGTTACCTCGAGCAAGAAGTGCTCAACCTGAGGAATAGCCATAGGGGCTTGTCCCCATTAAGTTTATAATCCTTTGTAAATTTTAGGACGTTTATTATACTTAGGCGACGAACAATGTATGGTGTTTTATATTATGATTTGGACAGAGAACAAATGTTGGTATGTAATTATATTTGGGATGAAGGAACAGTGACTTCTGGATATTTTTACCAATGGATGAGTGATAAAATTGGTACTACTAGTGTTAGTCTCCAACTAATACCCTTTACTAATTCCATTGCGATGATTTCGACAAGTGTGTTTGGCATATGAGCACACAAGAGTCCCATGAGCACAAGGGATGTATTCGTTTGGCTTGCATCCCGGGCACCACGTCTCCTTGACTAACAGACAACCAGGTGCGGGGGGTGCCACAGTTTATGGGGTGGATGGTGTTCAGAAACTCGTTTTTGGCATGTGGAGACAGGTCTTCTAAGGATAATTTTCCAGAATTATTCAGAATTGCCCGTTCAAAGTGTCTATGGCGGACAACTTATGTCCCTATATTGTGATGCTGGACAACTCAAAATTTAGAAGAAATTTTTAAGCAACAGAGGAAGAGAGAGAAAAGAAGAAGAAGAGGTTGAGAAGAAGAAGAGAGAAGCACGGGGAAGACGGCAAACAGCCGCTATATTATTAATTCATCAAAAGCTGCTAATACAATAGAAACCTAGGTTTAAATGTACAAGAAATTAAACTCCAACTCGAATATTATTTGGGCTTATAGCCCACCAAAATAAAATGCTAAAAGTTATTCTCCTTTGGAAGAGCTTTGGGAGGACTAAGTATCCACACAGAGTGGCATTTTTGTCTGGACAACTCCTCAATCAAAGATTCTCACTTTGGATCATTTAAGGAAGAGATATGCATCGATGATTAATTGGTTTTGTGTGTGAAGAAGCAATGGAGAACCTGGCGATCATCTGACCGTTTTGCTTGATGTGATGTTTATGGGAGAGAAATAATTGAAGTTTTTGAAGTTGAGGAATCAGTGGAGAGCTTAAATTTCTTTCTTAAAAACCTCTATCTTGGGTGGACACTTGAATTTGTGATACTATTCCTTCTTTTCTGGATTTTGATTTTCTTTTTCCTTTTAATATTTAGGTCTATCTTTTATACTTCCTGTACACTTGTATTTTCACCTCTGTTTTGAACTTGAATAAAATTTCAGTTACTTTTCATAAACTTTCTATTTGCTTCTGTCCCAAGGTGGTTGATTGGAACTTGAAGTCTGATAATGTGAGCAAAATAGCGGTCATCACATCCCGTCTACTAAGTGATGCGCATCGGTACATTTTACGTTGCCTAACTAGTCATGAAGGTGTTCACCGTTGTACTATATTTACACCTATCTCAGAGGTGCTTCTTCTGATTATTGCTTTTGGCTTTGATTTATAGATTTTATTATTGTTTTCTCCCTTTAACATTTTGTTCATTTCCTCCGCTTATTTTGCTGTATATTGTTTGTAACTTTGATTATACTTGTAAAATAAATTTTATAAGTATTTGCTAGTGAACAAAATGAGTTGGTCATACTTATTTTAACATTGAAAATCATGTGAAATTATGTCTCCAGGCTCTATTTTTTACCAATTCATTGATTTGATCAAAAGTTAATTGAAACTTAAACTAAATGATTTCATCACGAGAATAAATAGAAGTCTCGTTCTCCACTTGGCCCATATACCCATAAAAGTAAAACAAAACATTTATTTTGGATTTTGAAAATCCTTTACAAATCATTTTGCTTTAAAACGATTCTTATGGGTTTATGACAAGAAAACTATACAGTTGCACATTTAATTTTGGAAAACCTACCTGGCCCAAAATACATTATTGAGTTAGTTATCAATGCGAGTCATGGCGGTCATTGTTATATAACCTGAAAATGATCTTTAATACGATTGAATCTAAATAGAAGTCCCAGTTAATGATTTACAAAAATAATATTACTATAATAAAAAAATATTATTATTTAACTTGTTGTTTCTTGACAGCCATACAAGAACTGAAAGTACAAGTTTCTTCTTCTTTGTTTTTGAAAGACCTACGAGGAGAATAGTAGTAGAAAGGGGAAAAGTAGCTCCTTCTCAAATGTTTTAAGCTTGAGTAGTTTTGCTTGTGTTTGCCCATGAAATTCCTGTGTTTGCCCATGAAATGAAATATGCTGGAGATTGTTACTTCCGTCTCTGAGATTATGCATATGGAACCCTTTCTAAATGATGCCTCAGATGGGAAACATCAAAAGCAAAGAATTAATCTGTTATTGGCAAAGCAAATAGCACCTCCTACTGTTAAGTCAGCACCAGTGCCCGTAGCTGCCTCTATATCTAAGATAAGATGTAATTGGACAAAGTAGCATCTCCTCTTCCAATTAACATGCCACATAGAATGACCTCACGGGGTTGATCCTGTAGGTTTTTATGTTACATCTCTTTGCATATGAAGTTTGCCAAATGTCTTCTCCCCCCCTCCCAAAAAATAAAAAATAAAAAAAACTGAAAAAACCCTTCCAAAACGTAAACAACTTAAAGCTACATGATTCTAACTTTCTTTGTCTGAAAATGAATCATAAAGTCCAAATACTGTATGCCATATCCACACACCATGTACTTTTATCTTGAACAAACAATTACTTCATATTTGAGAAGGTTATTATCTAGTGTTGGTGTCACATTAATTTGTTCCTGGCTATGGTCCACCCTGAAGCACTTTTGCATATGATTTCAGGTCTCAAACCCATGCACTTGCTGGGAACTTCTTGACTTTTCCAATGCACCAGATGATAGTCCCTTATTTTTTTCTTCTTTTTTTTAAAGTCAAGAGCTATAGTCCCTTATTTCTATTATTACTAGTCGTGCACCCATGCAATGAATTAGAAAAAAAATTATTAATTTTATTTTTTTCTATTTGTTAATTGTGTTTATAATTTGAGTGTGGAGCTACATAGCAGTCCTCAATTACTCAATGCAATAAAGTAGATGGAAAAATACAAAGTTATGTGACATGGCCTTCTAAATTACTCATTAAGAATTCTTCAATTACTCATTCTTCAATTACAAGGCTACATTGCATTCCTCAATTCTTCAATTACTCATTCTTCAGACCTTTGAAATTTCAAATTGTCTATTGACATGGCTTTCTAAATTATCTTACATTTATGTGACCAAATTATGGTCATTTAGCAAAAGAATGGATGGCATGGCTTAACAGGAGCAAAGCTCCTACTTCAAAATTCATATTTGTTATGGATGGTAAATCATGAGATTAGTAAATGCTTGTATTTCTGGTAATAATGGTGTCATTTAATATTGTAAATCTTTCTACGTTTTGAGCTGATCAACTGTAGACAGACACAAACCCCTAGGGGTTGGTTCAAGTGGTAAAGGCCTTGGGCTTGGGGGTATGCTCCCCCTAGGTCTAAGGTTCAAATCTCCTTAGGTGCAAATAATCTCTAGGGGCCATCGAACTGGGGTATTTTCCCCTTGAATTACATGAGGTGCATTTGCGAGCAACTCCTTGCAGAGGGCCTATGTACCCCTAGAATTAGTCGGGACGCTGTTCCTGGACACCCAGTGCCAATCAAAAGATAAAAATAAAAAACTGTTGACAGACACAGAATCGTTCCTTATGTCATATGTGCAACCCGACAATTATTTTGGAAGGACTAATGGCTTGAAAAAGAAATACAATATCACTTTTGTGGCAATTGAGAGGTCATTTCTGGTCATCTATTTTGGATGTTGCCACCGAATCTTATTGAAAGCTTCCAAAATGCAGATGGCTCACTCTTCATATCCTGATTCGCCCCTGGGACCAGATGCATATCATGAATACGAATCCTTGCTTGTCCAAGATTATGAGGAACTTGTTAAGAAATCCAAGACAAAGTCTACACTGCCTAAAGATAACAACTTAAGGGAAATTTCAACCTTTCAAGATGAAGGATGGTCGCAACAAACCTCCAGTGAAGGGGACATTCCTCACCTTGAATCTAGTTTAACTGGAAGTGATATATACGATAAAATAGGTCACCCCGAAGATATAGGGCAAAAATTGGTTGTTTCTGTGCATCACTTCCCCATGATCTTGTGTCCTTTTTCACCAAGGGTTTTTGTTTTTCCTTCCAAAGGATCAATTGCTGAAGCGTACTTGTCAGCTGAACACAAGGATTCCCTTAGTCCAGGATTGCCTCCCTTAAGTACTGGATTGCTTTCTGATGGTGATGATGTTCCTCCTGGGGCAACTCTTACAGCACATTTTCTTTATCATCTGGCTGCCAAGGTATTAAGTTCTTTGCATGCCCTTAAAGGATAATTGTAAATGTTAAAAACAATGGGACACAAATAGATAGAACTCTAGAACATGCCATATCAAGGAATTGAAATATCCCAAGTACTTGTACCAATGTTATCTTTCCTTTTTCTTATAAAAAAAACAAAATGTTATCTTTCCTTTTTAATTGGTCTTTGGATAAAATGGCTTCTCCTTGCCACAAAAAGTGGGGATGAAGGATAGGATCACAGGTTCAATCCCCTATGGTGCATGAGTGGCATCTACCTAGTTACCAAATATGCTTACTGTCATTTTCGTTGATATAACTTCATTGAGGAAGAGTAGAAATAATTCTCGTGAGAACATGTAAGATGTCTCCCAATTGAAAGCATGTCATCAGTCCTTCGAGGACTTGACAGGTGAGTGTTCCCCTTTTGTAATTTGTTAGGTTGTCTTCATGACCATGGTCTCTTTTTCTTAATCTTGTAGATGGACTTGAAGATGGAAATATTTTCCCTTGGTGATCTGTCCAGAACTGTCGGGAAGATATTGATGGACATGTCAAGTCTTTATGATGTTGGCCGCCGTAGACGATCAGCGGGGCTGTTAATAGTTGACCGCACACTTGATCTTCTAACCCCTTGCTGCCATGGGGACTCACTGGTTGACCGCATGTTTTCATCTTTGCCCCGTAGGGAAAGAACAACATCCTCTAATCAAGTGAAAGGCTCGCAAACCCAACTCAAGCATGGTCCTTCTAATCTGCAGCGTGCTCCTCTTGATGTTCAGATACCACTTCAAGAGATTTTAAGAGAAGAAGATTGCATGACAGATAATCTTCGGCTTTTGGAAAGCATTGAAGCTTTTCTATGCACATGGGATTCTAGTAACTCTGCCTCTCAAATTGTAGATTTAACTAATCTAAGCAAAAAAGTTAACAATAAAGGGTCCCTTAACTCTGAAGTTGAGCTATTTAGTGGATCCTTTGTCTCCACCGAAAATTTCCGTGGAACACCATATTTGCAAGCTATACTAGATAGAAGAACCAAGGATGGGGCCATACTTGTAAAGAAATGGCTCCAAGAAACAGTTCGTCGGGAAAATATAAATGTGAATATGAAAAGTCATCCTGGCTTTGCAGTATCAGAGTTGCAACCTATGATTAAAGCACTAGCTAGAAGCCAACCATCTTTGCTGAGGAATAAAGGAATTATTCAGTTAGCGGCAGCTGCATTAGTTGCCCTTGATGAATCACATTGTGTCAGATGGGATGCATTTATCACTGCTGAAAACATATTGAGTGCAAGTGCTGGAGACACAACCCAGAGTCTCGCAGCTCAAATTGGAGATATTGTCAATAAGAGTGCTTTGGTTGGATCACATCAACAGAAGGATGGAAAAACGAAGGCATCACAAGGGGTACTTTCTTTTCAGGATGCTTTGCTTCTTATTGTTACTGGTTATATATTAGCTGGTGAAAATTTCCCCACCTCTGGGTTGGACGGGCCTTTTTCTTGGCAAGAGGAGCATCTACTGAAAGAGGCTATCGTGGATGCTATTCTTGAAAACCCATCAATAGCAAAACTAAAGTTTCTCCATGGTCTAGCAGAAGACCTTGAAGCCAACCTGAGCAGGATGAGATTTGAGGAAACCAGACAAGTCTCTTCAAATCAATTACAAATTGATGATTTTGATGATGATCAATGGGGTAGCTGGGGTGATGAAGAAACTGATAACAATAATGACAAAGAGCAAGTGTACGGTGATATGCAGCTGAAGTTGGAGTTGCATGATAGGGTAGATAACCTTTTCAGGTTCCTTCACAAGTTATCGAGCTTGAAGACAAGGAACTTACCATTGAGAGATGGGGCATTTACTTCAGAAAGTAGTTTCATTGGAGATCCCTATACAAATAAAGGATTACTTTATAAGCTTCTAACCAGGGCTTTGGGCAAGTATGATGTACCTGGGTTGGAATACCATTCCTCTACTGTCGGGCGACTTTTCAAAAGTGGTTTTGGAAGATTTGGCCTTGGGCAGGTAATGTTTACCATTACCATGATTCTGAGTCTTGCTACAATTGTCAAAATAAGCTCACATTGCCTTTTCAATTCTGCAGGCAAAACCTAGTCTTGCTGACCAAAGCATCATTCTTGTTTTTGTTATCGGAGGCATCAATGGTCTCGAGGTTTGAAATTCTTTAATACTTTAGATTAGTTTTCTTCTGCCTTTCCTAACATGATATGCTCTATTTCTATTTTTGAGCGTTTGAATA
Organism: Juglans regia; assembly: GCF_001411555.2. Lineage (NCBI taxonomy): Eukaryota > Viridiplantae > Streptophyta > Magnoliopsida > Fagales > Juglandaceae > Juglans > Juglans regia. Next base: position 30,508,723 of record NC_049901.1, on the reverse strand, counting down.
AGGATGCCAACTAAAAATGATGTCCCTTTTCTTTCCTAAATGAGTGTTATCCGGACTGGCAGAGTTGTGTTAGGCTGTTGGTCTTTGTCCTTCAAAAGTAGTTTAGTCTATTTTAGAACGATTCTTCGTCTTCAATATGAAAAACATGGCACCTGGATACCTTTCCGAAGAAACATTAAGTTGTTCTCTGTTTTGTGTCTCAAGGTACGCGAAGTTCAGGAGGCTTTATCTGAAGCTGGAAGACCTGACATCGAATTGATTATTTGCGGAACTACTTATCTATCTCCCGATGACATGCTTGATTTGCTATTGGGGGACTCGAGTTACTTTTGATTCCTTAAGTCTGTAAAAGATAGAGAAAGATGAATAGAATGAATCTTAAATGTTGGTTGCTAACAGTTCATGTGCTGTTTGTCGAAGTTTCCAGCCATTTAAATCTATATATATATATATAATTCCTATTGAAAGTGCTACTGTATTTTTGATATGGTAAATATGAATTTTAAGATATATATCAATTAGAACCAGTATGATAAAAGTAAAGATAGTCATAAATCTATGCATTAAATTTTATAAATGATTATAATTATACTTGAAAAAAAAATGAAGGAAACGGAACATGTAAAATTATTAAACACATAACAAATCAAATGTTTAGAATTCACTTTGTTGAAATCATAATACTCGTTACATAATAATAATAATAATAATAATAATAATACTTTTTTTCTAAATGAAAAAATAAAATAGTATTATTTTTAATTGTTTCAAAAAATTGCATGGATATAATTGCAATTGTTATTGGAATGATAAAATGTTTTTATCTTAAGTACATGTTACATGTTTCCAAGTCATGCATTAAAAAGAAAAAGGTTTTGCCACGATACTAAGTGCTAGGACAAGAGAATATCATAGTGAAACTCTTCTGTCCACTCTAAAATGTTTAAATTAGAGTGGTAATCCATAGATTAACGAAGTATAGTAAACGAACTTCGAATAAATTCTTTTTAAAGGATTTGGGAGTGAAGTAGTCGTACTTAATGTTAGTGGGCACAATACATTAAAAATACGGTGAAGGCGAATTGTGAACTGCCATATCATATTGTAAATGCAATAAAGGCGAATTGCAAACTGCCGCATCATATTGAATTGAACGTACTCACCCAGTCAGAGAGTCGGTAATGTGATACGGTAATTAGCAGGGATCCCACGGTGTTTAGGGGAGTTGTGAGGTATTCACCCATATTATTATATTGAAAAGATTACAAGAGATTAATAAGAAATGATACTTTGTTATAGGGCTATATTGTTACTTTATCACATGGTGATAAGTTTAGTATTTTTGAAAAGGAATCTAAATAGGAGAAAAATGTGTTTCGTCAAAATTCATATTCATGCTCATGCAACATATTTATGGTCTACTTTACACATGTTTATGTTATCTCTGTGTATATTTTTTTTGTTATAGGGCTATATTGTTACTTTATCACATGGTGATAAGTTTAGTATTTTTGAAAAGGAATCTAAATAGGAGAAAAATGTGTTTTGTCAAAATTCATATTCATGCTCATGCAACATATTTATGGTCTACTTTACACATGTTTATGTTATCTCTGTGTATATTTTTTGTTTAATTTGATGAGATTTTTGAAATCTTACTGTGGTAGTTTGCACTACAATTCCCTTCGAAATGGTAAAAGTTGTGACAGATCTAGAAGACTACGCTAGGAAAACGCAAGTGCTAGTATCCCCCAATAGTTAAGGAGGAGGCCTCAAAGAGTCCGGAGCATCCAAGGGAGCGTCCCTTGGACCCTTCGTTAGTAAAGCGACTCGAAGCAGCCAAGAAATTTATCTGTAAGGCTTTCAAACATTTTGCTGATATCTAAAAAATCATGAAGGATTTTTAGATTGTAGTGACATATGAACATACAAAGTATAAACCGATCATGGCGTGTAATAAAAATAGCATTTCATTAACTAAAACAAGTAACCAAACGCAGAGTTTACACAAAAACATAAATATATCATCTAAGAGTACGTTAGAGGCTAAATTACAAAGCTCCAAAAAGCTTTTTTCCAATGTTCAAGCAAGCTGAAAGTGTATACTGTAACTATTAGACTTGGAAAGCAAAACACCTAAACCAAACACGTGTTTCGCGCAATAGGGTTTAGACTTCCTAACCCTAATCAGTCATGAGCCCTCTTTTTGTGATTTTCATAAATATGTACACACAAGCTATGAAAACCCTAGGAACGAGCGACATTACCACTCCTTCACTTGGTTGAAACCCTAGAGGTTAGGTGACAAGTCATCTTTGTAAGATCAAGAACCCTAATGGTCATGTGTGTTCAATGTGTGAAAACATTAAGATGTGCAAGGCATTCTAGCTTGTAATTTACTAGAAAGAAAACTCTCATGGAAACTCTAGTGATGGTCGAATATGGCTTAGCTCCACAAAGGTCTCTTCTTTTCCGTTTTGCCATCAAAGATTTAGGTTCTTAGAAAAGAAAACCCTAGACAAAACCATACTCAATAGGATTTAAGCATGGTTGCCCTCTCATTGTCGAACCAATCAATTCATCTCCATGGTACTTACAAAATCACAATACCACCCTTGATCCTTACAAAACGAAATCTTCTAACAAACTTCCTTGCAAGTTCGCATTTGGAAGAGAAGAGAATGAGGTTATGGCTTGAAGGTTCTTAACGTGCTAATCTTTTCCAACTCCTGGCCAACTGGGATCACTCTCTGATCCTTGTAATATAAAGTCTCATCTTATCTAATACTAAGTCTTTTGCCCCTTCAGACTTCTCAACTTTTCTAATGACTTCCATAAGTTTACTGTCTTCGTTTTGATGGTTGTTCAGCTCTTCCCAATCCAAAGAGATCATATTGTTTAAAAGAGATCTTACTTCTGTTGATGGAACAGACAAATCTTCCACTTTGATCTTGAGTCTCAAAGCAACTGCTACCACATTGGCCTTTTCGGAGTGGTACTTGATGTCGCACTAGTAGTCACTGATCAATTCCAACCATCTCTTTTGCCTCATATTAAGGTTCTTCTGCTCAAACAAGTACTTGAGGCTTCTGTAATCCATAAAGATTTCAGAGTTTTCACCATACAAGTAGTGTCTCCAAATCTTAACAGCAAAATCCAAGGCAGCTAACTCCAAGTCATGAGTAGGATAATTCTGCTCATGGTCCTTTAGTTGACGTGAAACATCATTGTCAATTACTCTTCCTGAATTAGTACACATCCAAGAATGTAAGTACCAGTGCTGTCGTAATTCGTCAGCTCGAGAAAACTCGCCTTGCATTTATCACTCCAAACAAATTTCACATTTTTCTTGGTTAGGGCGGTATGTGGTCTAGACAAATTGGAGAATCCTTCCACGAACCTCCTGTAATTACCAGCCATTCCTAAGTAATCGCAAATCTCATGCACACTGTTCGTGTGACGCCCCCAAATTCCGCTTGGGATCGGACGGACATTTGAAGTGTCGAGACATGCAACACAAGGTTACCTGCCCCCGTTCATGACATATAAGATGCAATATTCCTAACATGCATCTAGCATTATGCAATATTCGCAGCGGATAATTTTTTTTTTCTTTAGGAATACTATGCACCAAACTAAAATATCCCAAATACTTAAAACATACTCCATACTTAACGACATACTAAACAACTAAGATCACAATAATAGTCCATAAGGTTGTGATCAAAAGAGTGCTGGAGATTGAACTCCACCAATACAAGTAGTAATCTGAGGTAACTATTGTAATACCATCTACGTCGCACCGTCGCTTAGTCGGCCGTTTCCAGTTGGTCGATTCCCGGTTCTCCTTCAGATCCTATAACAAAATCTACCATTCGGGGGGAATGGTAGTTGGGACTACCATAGTGAGATTTGATTACAAATCTCAACAAGTTAACAGAAAACTTCCACACAGGTTAATGATGCATGCATGGCAGTAAAAGCATGAATGCATAATCAAATCATAAGTAATCATAGCATAACTTGACATACAACATAACATAACTGGCATAACTTAAACTGAAACTGAAGCTTAGCATGAACGTGACTTGAAACATAGCATGAACGTGAACTTGAAATATAACATGGACTTAAAACATAACATGAACGTGAACATGCATAATTTGAACATGAACTTGAGCATGACATAACATAAATGTGAACTTGGAACATAACGTAAATGTGAACATAACATAACATGAACTTAAAACATATTCTTGTCTCATGGGATTACCATGATTGCGTGAACGTAAACTTGAACGTAACATAACGTGAACTTGAAATATGACTTGAACGTGAAATACATGAACTTGAAATCTTATTCAATAGGCTTAATCATTAAAGTGACCATATGGGTGCTACACAGGTCCCCTTGAGCCGTGTGTCCCTGCCGATTACCGCATCACATCACAGGTTTCTATACCAGCTGTGAGTGCGTTAATACGTACTCCACAGTTGTTGTGGCCCCACGTATTCTACGTGTCACAATTGCTGTGTCTCACGTAGTGTATGCTCCACAGTTGTTGTGGCCCCATACTTCATGCTCCACAGTTGTTGTGGCCCCATGACTTATTTGTTTGTGCCACACTTGCTGTGGACACACGTAACGTAATGTGTGGCACCATCGGCGTTAGTGCCTGGCGCGCTCCGGTGACCAGCTAATTAGGCCCCATTCGCAACCTGTTGACTGTACTTTGTCAACCCAGGGAATTTCACACCTATTTAGACACTCCAGCGTGAACAAAGGAGTTCCACTAGGATATTACCCCATCCTAGCGCTTAGGGTCGTGATTAACATGAATAACTTAACTGGCATACATGACATTTCGTAACGTGACGTAACATGATCGTGACATAAAAGACAAAAGTCCTGACGTAGCATAACATGACATGAACATAAGATGACAGACATGACATAGTTCAAGACATAAATGTAACAGAATACATTTCATAACATGGCATACATGTAACATGCAACATTTCGTAACATGGCATACCATATAACAGACAACATTTCATAACATGGTGTAACATGTGACAGTGAATCTTACATGACATGAAATACATGTAACAGATGGCATACTTAACTTAACATGACATGCTTGCAATGTATAGGAATACGTGACAGAATATCTTTTGTAACAGATGAATAATTCATGACAGAATAAATTCTGTGTAACAGATAAATATGTAATGACTTGGCATGGCACATATGATAACATGCATACATACAATTTAGTTCCATTACTTATCACTCATACACATTAAACTGATAGTAAGTTAAAAGTTAACTTACCTCCATCGTCGTGTTCTACTAGAATAAAGCGCGAAACACGAGGAACTGTAAAAGGTTATTCTAAAAGTTAGAAATTAATTACTAACAATTAGAAATGTGAAAAGAGACAACTTAGAGTAAAATTACCATTTTACCCTCTACATGTGGACAAATGACCATTTTACCCCCTAACTTAAGGATTTGATATCCTAATTCCAAAAAATTACCAAAATTTACATTCCTCATGTAAATTTTCTCCCAAACTCAAATCTCAACTCAGAAAAATGTAAAACCAATCACAACTATGAAAAACTCACTATGGCCGAAACCTACATAGGCCATTTGTCTTATTTTGGTTGCAATTCTTTCAAGTTCCAAAACTCATGAATAAACCAAAATCTTGTAACAAAGATCTTCCTATCCTAAGTTTAAAAACACCCTTAAAACTATCCATTAAGAAAAAGCTAATTATCAATACCAAACTTTTTGTAAAAAGACCCAAACTTTTTAACAAAAAGTAAACCTTAAATCACAAGTTTTGACCTTAATAAAAACATATCCAACAATTCCAAAAAATCAAATCTTACTTCTAACATATTCATAACATCATCCTAAGATCAAACATGCTTTAAAACATCAAACAAAACTCACCAAAAAACACAAAACAACACTTGGAGTTTTTGGTTTTAAACTTAGTCCAAAACAGAAACTGATTTTCCCAACTAACTATGATCAATCTCTTGATCCATGGCTTAAAGACATGTGATCTTCAAACTAACACATCACATGGTTTAAAAATGTGTCCTAAAGAAGATCCAACCATCAAACTTAAAATCACATGGCTAAAATTTAATAAAACATGGATCTAACTCAGAAACATCAAAGTTTAGGCCTAACCGAAATCCTCTTGCATAGAAAATCATATCTTTAAAAATAATACTAAATATTTTCGAAATAACATCCTAACATTTATATAAGAGGCTTAGGATCATCATATAAAAATATCAAAGCCTTTGGAATAAGATTAAACCACGAAATATTCAAACTTTCACCAAACAGAAACTGTTTTTCCACTTCCAGTTTTCAAGTTTCTAACTCTAAGAAAATCTATCATCAAAAGCTTTATTCATGCAACAAAACCTCAATGAACATTCATAAACACATGTTAACAACACTCCATAAAATTTTCGGACCAAGATAAGTCCATTAGCTTGGTCAAAACTTCCAAAACATAACATACTCTCCAGTTTCACGCCCAGAATGACCTTTCCATGGTTAAAAATACTTTTGACCAACCAAATGAGAATGGAATGAGACTAATAATATATCCAAGGAAACTAGACTCAAATACGAACAACTTATGTGAAGGAATCATCGTGTGAAAATACTTACAAAGGGTCGTAAATGGCCACGCAAAAAGTCCCAGAAATCTGCCCGAGAGAGCTCTTTTGGGTTTCTCTCTAAGAACGGGAGAAAGAAGTGATAAAATGGAGAGAAGTATGTCTTGCACGACTTTAGACTTCTGGAGGGAGAAGTTATGGGCTTGAATGACCCTTGATTGGAGGTGGATATGTGACATAAAGTGGAGAATAGAGAGGGGCAGAGACTGCTTGCAGCAGCTGTGAAAGATGGAGGTTGATGGAGTGGATTTCTCCTTCACATCAAGGCACTATTGGGTGCAGCCAATGGCAGTGGATGGTCTGCCATGTGGGGGAGGAAACTTCTCCAAGAAGCTTTGCCAAGGTGGCCAATTTCGTGGGCCTTGGTGGGCCCCACCAAGTGGGCTTCAATTTGGGGTTTAAAGGGGGTTTGGTTAGGGTTTGAGATGCTATCAAGCCCAAAATCAATTTTTCATGGCCCAATCAAATTCCCAAGGTTTAAAAGGTTGAATAATGATGTCATAACAAGGATTTGATTAATTAATAGCATGTGGAAGTGATTTAATCAAGTGATTAAACACAATGCTAGAAATCGGATTAAAAAGGGTTTGGAGGCCAACTTTAGGGTTTGGGAAAACCATTTAGGGTTTTGGTTTCAACCAAGCTTTTGGGGTTTCAATTGGATTCCAATCATTTAGGGTTTTGCTAGGGTTGAAACCCTCTTTGGTCTGGCACAATTTGGTTGAACAGATGAAACACAACTTTGCTTAGGTGGCATGATCTCACACCTTGATTCCTTCACAAATCTATCTAATGGTTCTTCTTTGTGTCAAGTGTCTAATACCATTCACTAAGTGTGGCTAAAATCTTGCCAAGTGTCCAAATAAAACTTCTCTAACCTAATTTGGACATTCCACACTGTGATTTTGAAAACACTGCAATGGGTGTGCTTATCGAGGTTACTATTCACTCCAAAAAAATACATAATAAACTTAGTACTAAAAAATTCTAAATATTCATATTAACTTATAGTGAAAATCGTTTAATGAAATTCAACCCCGAAGTGCCCCTAAAAATAATTTCACAATTCTCAACAGACGTTTTGTCCGGAATTATGAAAATAAGTTATTGCGCCATAAAATCCTAAATATCCTCTGAGTCTAATGGCGTAGACCATAACGCATTCTAGCACTTCTAACTACCTCAAATAATTAAACTCATATTACTAGCACCATAGTGAGTGATAACACTGACTATGTTGACAGACTAAAACCTATGCGATTGGTCGATTCGTAAAAACTTATGGAGTTTTCACGAGATTCCTAAAGTCAATAGAAATTCCACCAATGAATTTCTAGCGAGCTGTTACAGTTCAGCCTCTGCCAATTCGTTATGTTTCAATCTTACTAGGGTCCACTACTACTCTTCTACTATAAATCACAAACTTCACTTCACGAACCCAGAACTCGCACTTACTGAGCTTGGCATACAACTCCTAATCTTTAAGTATAGTCAGAGCCATACCTAGGTGATTTCTATGCTCATCTTCACTCTTCGAGTAAATTAGGATGTCATCAGTGAACACATTAGTTAGCAAACGTATGACTTCAGCTAAACCTTGCCTTCTGTCCATTGGAGGATTCTGCTCTTCCTAGTTATCATATCCACCAGGGTTCTCAGGTACTCTACCATGCATCATGTATTAGATTAACGTACAAACTCTTCTACTTAGAACAATCAAGCCTAAAGAAAAACTAAAATTTCAATCCTAAATTTCGGTACAATTCCTAGTCCTTTAACCTAGAGACGTATTACTTTGATACTACCCAGTGTCGCCCCCAAATTCCGCTTGGGATCGGGTAGACTCTAAAGCATCGGAATAAGCAACGCAAGGTTGTCTACCATCGTTCATGACAGTTAAAGATGCATTTAGCATGCATCTAACAGTAGGCAATATACGCAGCGGATAATTTTTTTTCTTTGAATAAATAACACTATACCAGAAACTACATTCCAAAACATAACATGCTTCATAACTTCATAACAAACTGATAACTGTAATGTTACAAATCTTGTCTATCATGATTGTAACATAAATAAGTACTGGAGTCAACGATGTATGGAAAAGATAACAACTAAGCTAACTCATTGAGCCGCTCACGCTACTCGTTTAAGACAGCCACAATCCTATCTATGAATTGGAGGATTGAAGTAACAATATCCTCGTCATCACATTGGGGCCTAATCGACCTCATCTAGTTTGTCCTCAACTGGCTCTCCAGATCGTAGCACATAGTTTACAATTCTAAAGGGAATGGTAGTTTGGACTACTAAGTGAGATTTGATTACAAATCTTAGTAAGTTAACTACAACCTTAACTAGCAGTATACAAATGCATGCATGACAGTAATGACATGAATGCGATGTGACATGAACATGAATGTGCGTGATATGACTTGACAAATAGCATGAAATATCCTGACATAAATTGAAACTTGACATAGAATGAAAACTGATATGAACTGAATATGAACTTGAAATCTTCTTCAATGTAAACATGGTTAATTAAACATGAATATGTGGATGCTACCACATAGGTCCCCTTGAGCCATGTACTCCTACCGATACTACATCACATCACAAACATCTACTCCTACTGTGAGTATGTCATGATAAATGAACTGATTAAAATTGATAAACATGAGACTAGCACCACTGGTATTGAGTGCCTGACTTTGCTCTAGTAACAAGTTACTTAGGTTCTATTCGAAGCCTAGTGATAATACTTTTTCAACCTAGGGAATCTCATGCCAGTCTAAATACTCCAATGTGAACAACAGAGTTCCACTAGGATAATACTTCATTCTAGCACTTGGGTTCTTGATGAAAATAATAGACTCCACTGAATTGAAAATAATTTTCGTGACATACTCTATGTATAAGACCTCATGCGACATGTAAAAATGGATGTGTGACAGATGGCATGGCATAACATGGCATGTAATGAATATGTACTTGAAATAATTGACATGGCATGACATATTAGAACATTTATAATAATCATAAATAACAAGAATATGACAATTATGGTTTACCATCGTACATATAAAAACATACCAGAAAGTAAGTTAGATGCTAACTTATAGTGATTGAGCATGATGTAAAAGTAGTGTGAACTAAAATGAGATATTTCTAGGGGTTAGTATATTCACTAATTACTTAGAAACATAAAATTCACTGATTTATGGAAAAAATTATCATTTTACGCCTCTACTTGTGGGAAATGACCACTTTGCCCATAAATTAAAGATTTTGCATAATAACTCTAATTTCTACCAAAGTTTACATTCTTTTTGTCCTAAATCCAAATATCCAATTAGAGAAATTTGAATAAAAACACAACTATACAAATCATTAGGGGCGTAACAAAATTGAAAAAGCTGTTGAACCAGACCCCCCGCCAGTTATGTCCGATCTAGTTTTTAAACTATACCGGTTCTTAAGAGCCAAAACCGGTCCTAAACCAATGCAGTATCGGTTTTCATATTTTAAAAATCGGTTTAAACCGAACCAGACCGGTATATATATTTATAATTTTTTATATTATATTAAATATATTATATGCTAAATTGCTAATTAATATAGCATGGAATTCTAATCTTATTATTCAAGTCATCTTATAGCATAAAATTAATCTTCTAATTTTTAATATAACATAAAATTTTAATCTTAAACATAAACACTAATATTAAGTTATTAATATAAACTTACTTTTGATACATACATATATATATAATATATATATCAATGATGAATACATTTTTGGCATAATAAATTAAAATATATATTCTTTTTGCAAATACATTTTTACACATTTGATCATATATACTCATATAAAAAGTCTAGAACTTATATAGACTATAGTTAAATTTAACACTATACTATTATGTGTTGATTATTATAAAATAATGTACTTATACTATAATATGAATATTCTAATAGTTTAGTATGTGTAAACATCATATTATTACTAACATAAATAATCCATAAAACTAAAAAAATCGGATTGGACCGGACCGAAACCTGAAAAATTAGAAGTTTCTGTTTCGGTAGTGAATTGGTGCGGTATCGATTCTAAAAAATGCAAGAAATGGGAACGTACAGGGCTGATTACACCCCTATATATCATGCATTGGCCAATTCACATTAAGGCTACAAAATTTGGATTTTTGTTGCAATTCTTTCAAACCTCAAACCATATACATAAACTGATTTGTGTAACACTAAAAGTCATATCCTATACTCTAAGATCCTGCTAAGACATTAAAATAAACACATAAAAAAATCTAAACTCTTCAAAACAATAAAAATGCCTAAAACTCTAAGTTTTGGTCAAATAGAAAAAACCCTTGATGTTCTTGGTCTAGCATTTTTCAAATCAACTCTAAGAACTCCAAAAGTCTATAACACACTCTTAACATGTTTATAAATCCAACCTAAATGATAATCATGCTTGAACAACAACCAAAATTACAAAATTTATCATCATACCAATCGGCATGCATACTAAGTCCAAACTGAGTACCACATATTTTTTACTTAGATAAAAAACACTAAATCCGAAACTATCATGAAGTAAACCTTCAAGAAATAGAATCATATACTTCATATTCAAGTTCTAAACTTGAGCTAAGCATTTAATCTAGGATCACATTGTAAAACTCCCATAAAAACACAAAGCAAACCCGTGAGGTCAAGTTTGTGCCATTACCGAATCTTTTCATGCATAACATGCTTTCAACAAAGATTTAAACCAACTCTCTTAAAAAAAAAAAATCTTACAACCTAAATGAAGGTCTTAAGAATAGCATATATGGATTTCATATCCATTGGACAAGGTTTCTAGAACCAACAATCATTATAACCTCAAAACAAAAATCATTTTGTGTGTTCTAGTTTCAACCTCAAAGAAAATATGTATAACTCTTTAATAAAAATGCTAACATATTTTGGATCAACTCATAACAAGTATAAAAAATGTGTTAGCATTTCATCATATAAATATATACCCCTAACTTTAACAAAAAACTTCATAAACATCAAGATTGCACACCATCATCCAAATTGTCGCCAGTATGACCCTTACATGTGCAAGCCCATTTTTCATCAACCGATACTCTAGTATTAATATAAAAATTATATCAATGAATACTAGACTCAAATAGGAACAAATCATATGAAGGAAGTTTCGTGAGAATAAACTTACAAAGGCATTGAAAAAATCGAGCAACAACTACCAAAAAAATTGTCAGAAACTTCCACTCGAGTTCACTTCAAATAAGTGAAAGGAAAATGACCAAAGGGTGAAGGGATTGCATGGGCCATCCTTTATAGGAGGAGATGGATTATGTGGTATGGGTTAGGGGTGGCAATATGTGATACGATATGTTAACCCAACACGAACATAACACAAAATTAACGGGTTTGGGTTTGATGTCAACGGGTTTGGGTAAAAATAGTTGACCCATTATGACACGATTCATTAACGGGTCACTAATGGGTCAACCCGCTTAACCTGTTAGTGACACGTTAAATATTTTACTCAAAATCGCAATTATATCATTTTTAACCTAAAAACAAAAATACCTTAATCCTATTTCGTACTTCCTAACTCTCTCTCTTAGTTCTGAATTGAGTTAGTTCTCACGAGTCAAGACCACCTTTCACACTTCCTTTGGATTGTGATTTTGGTGTTTTTATTATTTCGATTGTAATTTTAGACTTATGTAGTTAGTTTTATATTTTTGGAAGATATTATGATTTTAAATTTTGTGTGAAATTATGATAATAAGATCAAATAGATTATTTGGGTGAATTCAACCCATTTACATAAACGAGTTGACACTAGTCGAAATGGGTCAGGTTCCTGTTGATATATTTTTTAATTAATTTATAACGGGTCGTGTCATGTCTACCTGTTTTCTTAATGAGTCGTGTTAGTATTTGAAAATTTGACCCGTTAAGCTTAAGGGGTCGTGTTCAGGTTGACCCATATTGTATAATATACATGACTTGACACGACACGAACACAACCTGTTAACACGATTTGTCACCCATAGGATGGATGAATGACCCCTTGATGAGGGGTTTTGTAGCCAAAACAGTGGGCAAAACCATTGTCAACTCAGCCGATGGTATTGAGAGTCTACTGCCAAGAGGGGTGGTGGTTTTGGGTGGCTGTTTGGCCTCCCATGCAAGCACTATTTAGGCTAACACGTCAACCATAGGACAACCTTTAGTGGTGTGAGAAACTTCCTCAAAAAGCTTTGCATTCGTGGTGGTTTTTTTTAGGCCTTAACTGAATGGGCCTCACTTTAGGGTTTAAAGAGTATTTGGTTTAGAGTTTCAGTCTCTATAGCATGTACTTGATTGGTTAATAACATGTGAAAGTAATTTAATCAAGTGATTAATCACTTAAGCTAAAACTGGCTATTTAGGATTTGGAGGAACTATTTAGGGTTTCGGCTTTCACTATGGTTTTGGGATTTCAATTGGATTTCAATGGTTTGAGATTTCACTAGGTTTGAAACCTTTTTTTGGTTGGTGACAAAGTATTTGGTTGAATGAAATAGTGTTTGGCTTAGGTTACATGATCACAATGCTTGAAGTTGTCTTCCATTCCTCATCATTTTCATCTCATGGTTCCTCTTAGTGCCAAGTGTCTTACACTATACACCAAGTGTGACTAAAATCTTGCCAAGTGTCCAATAAAAACTCTCCAATACTATTTTGTACAAATTCACAAAGCGGTTTGACAATCGTTTGAACCACGTGCCACATAGCGTTATCCTAGGTGTCACATAGCACTATCGTGGGTGTTACTACTAACCTGAAAAATTTCAAAAATAAACATTGCACCATAAAATCCTAAATAATTATACGAGTCTTGTAGTGCAATTCATTTCGCAAAATTCGAATCTTAAGTGCCTCGATTAATTCAAAATGTATTTTCGAGCACTTTTCATTCGAAAAGTGGGAAACATATTATTACACTATAAAATACTAAATATTTAGCTGAGACTAATGGTGCAATTCATTTATCAAACTCATACTCCTAAGTACTTCAAACAATTAAAACAACACTTTCATCGTCATAGCAAGTAGGAAACCGACTATGCTGACAGACTAAAACCTAAGCGGTCTCTAAATATGTGAAATTTTTCTGGGATTTCGCGACATTCCTAAGGTTTAAAGAAATTCATCCACTGAATTTCTAGTGGGCTGTTATAGCTGCACTCTGTTTGACGTTTGCCTCATCTTCCATAGCACCTTGGCTGCGGGAGGGGGTCTCCTTCTTTTCTTTGGCTCAACCCTTACATCCTCCCCTTCTTGACAAGGAATTTCGTCCTCAAAATTCGGTGAGGACGATCTCTCGATATGACATTCCAAGGGATATTCATGAGGCAGGGCGTTCTTTGGTGTTCTCCGTCGACACCAATTGCGGTAAAGGCCTACCCTTACCTTGATCCATCAACAAACCATTATCATCTCTGACTAGGACAAGATCTCCCTCCTCTTGTCCCCTCCATTGGCTGCTTCTATTGCATCCGTCAATACTACTCTCTCGCATCCTAGCTTCTCCGTTAGATTCGACATCACTGAACATTGGTGAATCTCAACCCTTGTTCTTTTCTTGTTAATCACATTCTTGGACAGCTCATTTCTCTATTCGTCGTCTCTCGGTGTGGTCCAATTTTTTTAGACCAAGGTCCTGGCCTTCTGATGATCCTCCTCGGATCGACGTCATTCTTCTATGAATCTTGCCACTTCGCATCGTTCTTCCATGAAACGATGAATTTCTTCTGATGGTATGACTGCCTTTTGTGAAGTCCTCTTTTCCATAAAGACAGTTTGAGATTTTGAGTTATTGTATCGAAAGGTGGTTCGAAGGTCCATTTATAGGTGCGGTTCTGCCTTTGACTTGACTATCTTACCTTTAGTGCACTTCAGGACAGTTATGGTGGCATGAATAAATATGGTAACTGCTAACATATGATTTGCTCACTTTCCCATGTAAACTCCTCTCTTCTAGCACTTCCCCATTTCACCTTTGCCAATGATAAGATTTTGGACCGTAGTCTATATTCCTTACAGTCTACGATTCGTACAGGTATTTCCTCATAAGTGAGAATTGGTTGCAATGAAACCAAATTTGGGTCAATCACTCGAGGTTGCTGGTTTCTAAAACTTTTCTTTGAGGAAACGTAAAACACGTTATGGATTCCTTCATATTCTACTGGTAACGCCACCTTGTACACTATTGGTCCTACTTTCTCCAATATCTGGTAGGGTCCAATATATCTTGTGCTTAGCTTCATTCTTAGCCCAAACCTATTCACTCCCTTCATGGGTGATACCTTGAGATACACTCAACCTCCTTCTTCAAATGTCAATTATCTTCTTCTAACATCAGCATAGCTCTTCTGCCTACTCTAAGCCGTTGCCATCCCTTCTCTTATGAGCTTCACCTGCTCCCTCATTTCTTGCAAAACCACTTGCCCAATCATTCTAGCCTTTCCCATTTCGTTCCAACAAAAAGGAGATCTACATTTCCTTCCATACAAAGCCTCATAAGGGCTGTTTATACGGTCGCATGGTAACTCTTATTGTAGGCAAACTCTATGAGTGGGATGTGGCTTTCCCATGAGCCTTTAAAGTCTAGCACGCATGGCCTTATTGGGCACACCATGAAGCCTAACTATTTCGTTAACATACAACCGAGTCAGCTTACCCAATGTGTCCGTCATAGTAACTGGTAGGAAGTGGGCGCTCTTAGTCAACTTATCTAAGATTACCCAAATTGCATTCTTGCCACTAGGGGTTCGGGGTAATCCGACTTCAAATTTGATGGCTATGTCTTCTCACTTCCACTATGGAAATGGGTATGGGTTGTAGGTTCTCAGCTGGTCTTTGATGCTCAGCCTTTACTCGTCTACACGTGGCGCAATTCTTAATGAAGTGGGTGATGTCTCGTTTCATTCCTTCACACCAAAAGTTTTTCTTGAGATCCCGATACATCTTCGTACTCCTTGGATGTATCAAATATATACCCTTTCTAGAATCTCCAAATTCAACGGAACCACTCTTCGTCATTTGTATAGCAAGGTTCCGCCCTTACTTAGAGTAAATGTAGAGGTTGTTTCCCTTTTTGGATTTCCAGTAATTTCAGATCTTTCTTTTGTTTGTCATTGAGTTCTTTGTAATCTTCCACCCGTAATTCTTGTATGGAGGCGAGGATCTCCTCCCATTGCAAATCCCATACCAACATATGCCTATTCCTTCAAGAAGCGAACCCACTTCTGTAGAACCTCTTACATCCTTAGATCAAGACTTTCGACTTAGTACATCAGTGACTATGTTAGCCTTTCCTAGATGGTACTTGGTCTCTCAACGATAATTGCTTATTGTCTCTAGTCAGTGCATTTGTCTCATATTGAGGTTTTTCTAGGTGAAGAGATGCCTTAGACTCTTGTGGTTCGTGTATACTTCACACAACTCCCCATATAAGAAATGTTGCCAAATCTTCAAGTCAAACACTATTGCCACCAGTTCTATATCATGAGTGGGGCAATTCTTCTCATGATCCTTCAGTTGTCTTAATGCATAAGCCACTACCCTTCCTTCCTACATTAGGATGCACACTAGTCCACATTTCGATGCATCACTATACACTACGAATGGTTTGTAAGACTTTGGTCCCGCCAATACAGGGGCGGTGGTCAACCTCCTCTTTAGTTCCCCATAACTCTACTTTCACCTCTCGATTTAAATGAGTTTGGTATTCTTCCTAGTCAAAGTCATGAGATGGTTCGAGAGTTTGGATAATCCTTCCACGAATCTCCTATAGTAACCAGCTAGTCCAAAGAAACTCCTAACTTCATGCACTATGCAGGACGTTGCCAGTCCATGATTGCCTCAATCTTATTGGGGTCTATTGTGAATCCTTCCCTGGATATCACATGACTTCCTCCAACCAAAACTCATATTTGTTGAGTTTGGCGAATAGCCTATGCTAAGTTTCCCTAGTACCAACCTCATGTGACTTCTATGATCCTCAACATTCTTGGGATACACTAGGATATCATCTATAAACACCACCACAAGCATATCCAAGAATAGTCTAAACACTCGATTCATGATGTCCATAAAAGCTACTGGGGCATTAGCTTAACCAAATGACATCATCATAAACTCAAAATAGTCATACCTTGTTTGAAACGTGGTTTTTGGTATGTCGTCTTCCTTGATCCTCAATTGGTGATAACCAGACCTAAGATAGAGAATATTGCAGCTCCCTGCAACTGATCGAATAGTTAATCTATTCTAGGTAAGGGATACATATTCTTTATGGTCACTTTGTTCAATTCTTGATAGTTGATACACATCCTAAGGGTTACATATTTCTTCTTAACAAATAATACTGGTGCTCTCCAAGGTGATACACTCGGCCTAATGAAACCTTTCACTATCAACTCTTGTAGTTGGCCTTTCAACTCTTACAGCTCTGAAGAGGCCACTCTAAAAGTATTGACACTATTCCAAGTTCCAGTCAAACTAAAATAGGCATTAAATGCACTAAATAGGCTTCGGCTCTACTCACTAAATCCTTCTTGGCTTACAATGAGGTAATTATTCCAATTATTGACCTTAACCTACTACCTTGTAACACTCTTTCTTCCCTCCCAGGTACTTGGAATATTATTGTCCTTTGTTGTTAGTTAATACTAGCAAAATGTTGATAGTTAATACTAGCAAAATGTTGAAACAACCAATATATATCTAGGATGATATCAAACCCCAATAAATCGAATACTATAAAGTTTGCCTCCATTATATCTTTGCCTACTTTTAAGGGACAGTTCGTAACTATTTTAGTGCTACAGAGACCTTCTATTGCATCGGCTTGGCCCAAAGGCCGCTCATTTGAGCAAACGTTGCAGACACGAATAACTAGGACACACCTGAGTCAAACAAAGTGCTTTCATGAAAATCAAACATCTTAACTTGCCTTGAAATGACCACACAAACTCAATTCATACAACGAAGCTCCTACACTACACGCTAGTTAGTCTAAGGATGGGGATCCATACCTGTGATGACACCTGCTTTTTTAGTCTTTAGAGCTTCCTCATCAACTTTTCCTAGTGTTAGGCGTACACTCTTGCTTGTATCACCTGCCTTTGGTCTCCTTGTCCTCCAATAGGACCAGTGCTCTTAATTGGGACTGCCTGAGGGAAATCCTTATCGTAATGCCCTATTCGTCCACATCTAAAGCATGAGAGTGAGGACTGACGACACTCTCATTTGTGAAACCTATGACAGTGATCTTATACTGGCATTCTGCCTCCCATATGTACTCCGAAAGTAGATTATGGGCATACCCTTGTCCTTGTCATAAATTTCTGATGGGAACACGAACTGTTGCCTTCATTCGTGAACATCCTATGCTTTTGGCCTGTCATAATAGCCATTAAACTACGATGCTCATGCTCAGAGATGGAGGCCATGTTTACCGACGTTTGGAAATTGCATATCTTGAGACAAGCCACCTTCATCCGTATTTGTTGTTGTAGTCCATCCTGAAATCGCTCTATGGCACCTTATTCCTCAGTAAAGGACCTGGTGAGGATCCGTGGTGCTAAGGGTGCTAGCCTATCGGTCAACACTCAGGGTTTGGTCGGGACTTGGGTGTGTCTCGTCCATATGGAAATGCATGTGTCAAGTTATAAATGTAAAATCGCAGTAGAAAAGATAGAAGTTTAATCCATAAACTAAGACCTCGTATTAGTAATGTTCATCTGGGTTCCGGCTTGGGAACTCGGGTATACCCAGATAGGAACCTGGGTTTCAAAACGGGGCCAAAACCCAGACCGGGTTAGCTCGAGTCAAACCTGGATTGAAACCAGTTTTGAAAAATCCAGAAGCACCCAGTTTTTTTTTTTTTTTTTAATCAAAGCCTACATGTTATGAATATTTTTTCATGAAAAAAATGTTGATAGAGCATTCAAAATTTATTTATTTAATTTTTTAAATCAAAGCCTACATATTCCTTAACCACCAATAAAAAGCCATGTGGAGAAGAGAGTAAAAAAAAAACATAAAATGGATGATTCACTAGACATAGTATTCATTTTCATTTTTAGTTCTTGTCCATTTAGTTGCTAGAAAGAAACAAAAAGAAAAGAAACATCAAAACATTCAAACCGAAAAAAGGAAAAAATAGGTTCCAAGTTGAAAACCCGGTACCTAGACCGGGTGCACCGGAGTTTTTATATGCGGGTACGAGCCCGAATTTGTTCCGGGCTAAGAAAAAATCAGACCTGGATAAACAGGCCTACCTGTAGTACTAGAAACCTTAAATCACAATATAGAAACAATTACTATCATTCTTCATTAATTCCAAACTTAGAAATACATACAACCCAAATACATTGTTCATCGCTTAATGGGCGGCAGACCAATTACTAGTGGTTGCCCCTTTGAAATGTCTATGTACAACTCAAAATGATACATGACTCCTATAATAGAGATAAGCCTTCGTTCTCAAGGTTCGGGCCAAATTGGCTCTTCCTCCTCAAGCATCACTCCTGGTCCTAACTCTACCTCAAAGTCCATAGTTTTGAGGATGAAACCTTAGGTAGGTTAAACAACTATGACAAAACGGCTAATGAGAAATAATGCTCCGAAAGATGCAATGAACAGCTCATGAAAACAATGGAAAAACACACATATGTATGCTAGGCATGGAATCACCCTTTCTGTGAAACACACACGCACACACAGATATATATATATATATACATATATATATATATAGGTATGGTGAAGAATCACCCTCTACTCTAGTATGTAAAATTCATAAAATCATATTGATTTCAAATGCACAAGTGTCATCACATTGATGTTCTCACAAATAAATACCATGTCTCATGTCCAAATACCTTTTATAGGGCGGGACTATCATACGTCCTTATGACATACTTCTAACTCTAGGTATGCTTGAATATGAGTCATTTAGCCTCAACTGTCATACTGTAGGACTACCAACTCAGGGAATGGTCCACCCCTCCTTAATGACTACCAACTTCCCAACCTTTCCTTGAATGAAGGTCTTCCACGTGGCATTAGGCTATACCTCTGGATTCAGGTGATATGACCTACCAAGTCATGACCCTTCTGTAGACCAACTCTAAATGTGACCCTTCAGGCGGAGTGTGAGTTTTTGAATATGATACCACCACTATCTACTCCAGTCTGTCCTAGACAAGGCGAGTAACCGTTGCTCGCCGAGGTTGGGTAACTATTGTTTCATAAGAGTCACAAGCCTCTTCAGGTCTTCGTTCTCACCTTCACAATAGGTGGCTTTAATAGCTTGCCTACCACAAGGTGAGAAGCTCATCTCCACCTCGTCCTGGGGTCTATCTGCCAAGCCTTTTACAAGGTTCTTGCTTGCCCATATGTTGGACTAGCTACGCTTTGCATCACCCACAACTATTTGTTCGCCAAAACCAATTGTGTGTTCTTCATCTTTCTTTCCACTCAACTTCATTGATGGTCAGTTCCCTTGAACTGGAGGGACCCCCACACGCTTGGTACACATCTCCTCCATAGAGGTAATGTGAGGGGTAAACCTTCCCAATTCCATAAATTTGGCAGAATACTACTCAACCACCATGCTGCCCTAGACCAAGTGGGCAAAATTCTTAGATTTATGTTGTCCCACTATGGTGGTAAAGTATTGATCTTCTTTCTTGAACCTTTCCCAGGATATTGCCTCCATGGATCCGAATTCCATGACAAGTAGTTGCTATCCCCTTGCCATGATGTTGATCTCCCACGCGGTTGCCTATCGATCGCCGATTACTTTCGATCTCACCATACTTGAATCTTGTCACACAACTGAAGTCTATCACTTTCTAGTCTATCTCTCGTCTAATCACTGTAGATCAAACCCTATCTTGCTAGAATCCAAGCCTATGTTGCTACAGGTCCATCCCTATTTCTCTGGCACTGTCCCTATATGACATTGTGGATTTACCCAGAGCCATATAACTGTCTGATATAAAGCTATGGCACCATATTCCTCGGTAAAGAGCCTGACAAGGATCCGTGGTGCTAGGGGTGCCAATCGATCGACAACACCCCAGATTTAGATTGAAAATAGTCGTGTAATTTTTTTCACAAGGAGTGCACGTATAAATGAAACATATGTGTAGATCGCAGTGGAATAAGTAAAGGCTTAGTCAAAGATTATGCTAATTGTGCTAGTGGTCTAAACTAATAAAAGATCCATTCATTAATAATAACAATAATAATAATAATAATAATAATATCCACAAGTCATTGTCACTTCCCAAATAATATTATACAACACAAATTATTTGTCACTCTCATCCAAGTACGACACATTGAACACAATTTGTTGTTGGACTAAATAGTACATTCTCACTATTACAAATGACTATTAGCGAAGATAGGCCTCTGTCTCTATTACTCGAGGGCGGGTTTGGTCCTTCCTCTTCGGGAATCTCCTTTTAGACTATGTCTACATCAAGGCCTACGGTTCTGATGGACGAGACCATAGGTAAGTTAAACAATTATGACAATAGTACTATTGAAAGATAATGCAAGTGAAGATGAATGCATTGTTTCATGTAAATTATTTGTGAACACATACTCATGCATGGTGAGGAATCACTCTTTGAGTAGAAACACACGTTTTCATAGTTATGCCAAGAAATCACCCTCTAAATAAAACACAAGCATATAAGCATGGCGAGAAATCATCCTCTAAGCAAATCTCAAGTATTCATAGTTACCACTGAGGCAAGGAACCACCCTTGTATCAAAACACAAAAAAACTCATCATATCTCATCATATAAATGCCAAGTAAGGAATCACCTCACCGTTCGATTCGGAGGCTCTTGTATATGGTTAACATGCAAGTTGATCCACTAGTTTCAAATCATCCGACAAGGGGAATCACTCAACCTGGTCCATGCACCCAAAACAACACACATGATCAACTCGGGGAGTCATTCTACCCATTCAACCGACTAGAAGACAACACACATGATATGCTTTGAGAATTTCTCTACTCGTCTATCAAGTAAGGCCAATAAGAAAACTTTCCACCTCAATCATTATGGGGACTCCTTTTACTCGTATGAAACTCATGGCAACGTGCCCAAGGAATGGTGGGGGAATCACTCTACTCGTCCATGATGATCGGCACACGGTAAGACACACACACTCGAAAATCACAATTATCACCAATCCACATCATTCAAACTCATCATCACAAAATCACAATTTAAAGATAATCCATAAACATAATGAAGAAGATATATATTACTTTTCATGTAGAAAGGGGGAAAGAGATACAGAATATGCAATGTCTATCCTTACAATCATACCTACCAACATTCATCCCACATTTCTAAAAATGCTCTTAGAAGATAACCTACTTAAACAATATTTAAAATACTACAATGGTGCTAGCACTTCTCCTCACATTGCTTCCTTCATAGTTATTGGCTTTTTTTTTAAACTCCAACTCCAAAGAAGATCTCGATCAATTTACAATCTCAAAAGTGAGATTTTGTCCCTTGTCTAATGCCTTTTATAGGTGGGATCGTCAGGTGTCCTTCTAACGTTCTTTTGGCTCCCTTGAATAAGAGTAAATTGATCTCAACCATCAATTTGCAGGATGACAGAGATAGATTGATGGGACAAGGCATGCATGTTCCTACGACTTACCTTGAGTCCAATCTGTAGTCCTTCCCTAAATAAGGGTCTTCCATATGGCACTAGACCATACCTATGAGTTCGAACAATATGGCCTGTGGAATCATAATTTTTTTCCACAGACTCATTCCAGATGTGACCTTTCAGCGGTTAGGCAAATGTGACCTTTCCGTAGACATCTCTGCCAAGCTTTCTACATAGTGTGGCTCGTATTACCCATTGGACTACCTGCACTCAACCTAACCGTAGCCTCATATTTTATAACACCTTGCTTGCTGGAATGAGTCTATTCCCTTGCTTCGACACAGTCCTCACACTATGTTTCGCTATAACCATGGTCAACAAAATATGAAAGTTGTAGTTGTTGTAAGGAAAATATCTATTTGTACCAACCAATTCTTGAACACTTAGCTCAGACATCAAGTTTATATTCATGAGTTGCTTTATTTATCAACTAATTGTTTGAATATATGTTTTCGAAGTTAGACTAACCCAATCTTGAGTAATTGTTTGAATTTAGCTTGGTCTTGTATGATAAATACTCATTTTAAGGTTCTTGTGTGCTGTGACCACATGTGAAAGTTTCAAGAGTAAGCAGACATCCAACTCATATCAATCGGCTGGTCTTCCTGTCAACCAAGGAATATGTGCCAAATATACGATGGTTATCTATATAATTCAGACACAGGTTTAGTAAGTAAAAACAGTTTACTTAACCTACGTATGAAAATGATCGTAATACGAAGGCATGCTTAAGAAATATTACATTTAATAAGCTATTTTTATTTTATAATTTTATAATATAAACACCAAATTAAATTAAGATGCCGAACAATATATTATCACTAGTCATTCAACTCTAACAACTGTTTATTTATTTAGCAATAAGTGTTACAAGTTTTTATTTCCATTTATTTATTTTCTTATAAAGTAAAAATCACTTGGGATCAAAATTCTTTGTTCACCAGAATTTGGCTTATATCGATACCAAAAGGTTTATCTTTAATTGTTTCCTTATTTTTTTAGTATGGGACATATGATCACATCGTTATTTTAGTTTATTATTGTTTTGTTACATTAGCTCAGTTTTATTTTTATTTTTTATATCGTTTAAAAAACTCATCTAGCCTTTACCATTTTTTTTTTCCAAATTTGGCCTTTATAATTGGTTTGGTCTTATGCCATCACATTGCTTTTGCTTTGTTTTTTTTTTCGGCTTTATTGTTTTTGTTCATTAGTTTGCTCTATTTGTATGACATTTTTATCACTATATCAATATGGAACACAATATGCTAAAGGCAAATAAGTGTAGAAGCAAAATCATTTGTTTTATCTGGGAACGATGAAATATGAAGATATTGCAAAAAAACCAAAAATATAACACAAATACAATGGGGTAATGCTAGATACAGTCATAGGTTGTGCAAGATACAATCATGGGTTGTGCAAGCGTCATGCACTTCTTTAGAAAATTAGTGGAATCAATTATTAAAAAATTAATTTTTTCATGTGGGACCTATATTTATTCATTTTTTTCCAAAAGAATGCGCGGCACTTGTGCATTCTATGACTTGCAAATATCATTTCTCTAAAACTTTTTGACTAAAATAAATCTCAATAGCTTATATTCTTGTATAAGTTTTTAAGAGATTAAAAGAGACATACTTGATAATTTTGAATGACAGACCAAAAGAGGAGAAAAAAAAAGAAGTAAATATTTATATGTAGAGCATAATCTATTCTCTCTCTCCTTTTTTTTTTTTGTTTTTTTTTTCTACTAAAGTTCTTCTAAGGAGGTCGTACATAAGCCCAATGGTGAAGATAAAAAAAAAAATGCAAGCATCACAACAACTTCCATGCAAAAAAAGTAGGACGTAACCTCCATTTTTTTCTACCTATCAAAACCTATCTTAGGTGGTGGCATATTTGTCCAATCATAAAAGTGAAAAACCCCAAGCACCACAACCAATCTACACGATACAAAAGTAAGACCGATTAAAATAAGCAATTGAAAGCACTTCATATGTAAGGGCAAGACCTTCTTCCCTTCTAGTCTAATATGAGGATAATTTAAGAGATGTGAATTATATGATTCATCAAACAAAAACTCTATGCACAGTCATCGCATTAAATACCCATATACAAACAATCATAAGGACATGCCTGTATCAAGGCAAACACACAAGATTCTCAACAGAGTTATCACATTAAATGTGGCAGCATGGTTTGGCAGTGGAGGGGCACAAACAAGCCATGGTAGAAGTACGATTATGGGGGCCTCGGAGGGAAGATATTAAAAGGGAAGGAAGGAAACCAAGTGGTAAGACACATTAGATTATACAAAGGGACTCGCTACTAACTTAGGCATCGGAGGCGCCTACGGGCCAAAGGGGGCCGACAGGTTTATGTGGCCCATCTTAGCGGGTGATCCATCTTCACGGGGAGGGAAACTCGGCTAGGTGTGTGAAACATGTAATCAACAATTTACGCCGTTTGTGGAATCCTTAGAATTTCAACATGCCTTTTGCAGGCCTGTGATGACCCATGACCAGGTCATCGCCAGTGTGGACGCCTTGTTAAGCAATGACATGGATAACAGACTGTAGAAATGGAGGAAATGTTGAGGGGAATGGCTTTGAAAGTAGAGTGCCTCCAAAAGGAGGGAGAAGATGACAATCTAAAGACCTACTTGGCAAGGTTTAATAGGGAGCTTATGACAACCAACGATTAAGACGAAAAGATCACATTAGCGGCACTCCTCGGAGGCATGTGGCCCCAAAACCTATTTATGGCGGCCATAGGGTCATTAGGCATAAGAAAAAAGACTGCCATAGCCTCTGGCGAAAGATAGTATCCATGGAGGAAGAAGGGAAACTGGAACGAATAGTCGACCAATGCTATTCACCCCAATGGCAAACCAAGGGCGACTGGCAAGTGTAGGGCCAAGAGTCACGGAGGAGCGAGAGCCTAAAGCTAGAAAGGGAGGTATGGGAAGGCAAGGAAGGTGGCCTACGACGAAGCCCCAGGAGGAGCAATGTCCCCCTCGGAGAAATCCAAACTATCGTGGGTGGATTCACTGGGGGAGGCCAAACTTCCTCAGGAAGGAAGGTGCATATGAGGCAAGTGAGATATGAAGAGGTGTTCGTGGTAGAAGTGCTGCCCCAATCGGTCAATGGTGGGAACGCTGA
The DNA here is from genome assembly GCF_001411555.2 of Juglans regia. Lineage (NCBI taxonomy): Eukaryota > Viridiplantae > Streptophyta > Magnoliopsida > Fagales > Juglandaceae > Juglans > Juglans regia. Next base: position 30,483,034 of record NC_049901.1, on the reverse strand, counting down.
GGCCATTTGGTTCGACGAAGAGGATAGTTGAGGTGTACAAAACCCACTCAATGATGCTAACGATGTTGATCGCCAATTACATCACTCAGTGAATCTTAATCAACAATGAGAGCTCTACAATCATGCTCTTTTTGGATGCCGTCACAAATATGAGGATCAATTCTGATTAATTATGTCATTGTTGATCCCACTAAAAGGATTTTCGGGAGAGCCTGTCCAACTTGAGGGTGCCATTACCTTGCCAATCACTGTGGGAATGAAGCCATGGATGACCTCCGTTATGACGGATTTCCTAGTGGTCAAAACTTGCTCCCATACAATGTGATCATCGGGCACCCGACCTTAAACAACCTAAAGGTCGTAACCTTCACCTATCATTTGAAAATGAAATTCCCAACGAAAGCAGGTGTCAGAAAAATTCGAGGTGAGCAGGTACTAGCGTAAGAGTGCTACGCATAAGAGCTCAAGAAAGGAAAATATGTAAGTACTGTGGAGACCCTCAAAGAACCAGAACCGCCACTGCCTCCCGATCGGCTTGAAGAATCCAGGATTGAGACATGAGATGAGAGAGATTTGAAACAAGATGAAGTCGATAAGCCTCTTTGATATGAACTCGTGGGAATGAAATCCTTTGAACCTATAATCAATTTGAAAATTCATTCAAGAAAGTCAAAATAAGTCAATGGATGGAGAATCTAGACCCGTTGAGAACTAGTTTCAAGAACCTAGATTATATTAAAATCTAAATCCGTTGAAGAACCTATCTCAAAAACCTAGATTACAAGGAGAAACGTCACAAAGGTTGTGATTTACCTTTGATAAGTTCAAAAATTCAATCAAGAACAAGAGGAGATAAACTCAACTCACAATGAATAAATTCATCAAATTTCATAAATTTCTTAACATAAGGCTACAAAGAGTATTTAAACCAAAACCTAATTAAAACCCCTAGTCAAAATAAAGTCATTTCTTCCAAAAGTACCCTTGGATGAATAATATCGCAGCTACAGTATTTCTTTTAACCCTAATTCCTAAAAAGTAACTTTCCAAATAAATCATTGTCTAAAATATAAGGTCTTCTCAAAAATCATAGTTCATAAGAAATAAGACATATGTGGGCCAAGCATCTTCAAGCTCAATTATTCTAGACTAATTCCTATAACTAGTAAGCCCCTTTAATGAAATAAACAAGTCCAAAGCCTTCAATTACATAATCATAATAATAGGCACTAATTTATGTTGCACTATTCCATAACTTGTATCATGTGGATGATCATTGGATCTCCTTCTCTCAAACCCATCTTAAATATTTAGCTCTTGCTAGACTCATCCCAAGTGGATTGCACCAATCATTACATTGCTTCCTTGGTCTTCTTAGCTCTTGATCTTGTAATTGGCCCATATGAAACTTGCAAAGGATCTTTAAGACTAGGCCCACCTTGGTTCCCATCATTCACCCTTTCCTCAAATTGATTCAATCTCGAATCTCCACTTGCATCAAAGGGGAAAATGTTAGTAACATTGAAAAGAGCAAAAACATGATACTTACTTGGAAGATCCACTTTATATGCATTTTCATTAGTTTTCTCAAGAATTTGAAAACGTCCATTCAAGCTACTCATGTCATCAACAAGCAAAATCATCAAGCTAAATGAGTAAGTGGATTAAAACCACAAATAATTTCAAACGGAGAATAAGAAATAGTAGTATGCAAGGTTTTATTATATGCACACTCTAATAAGGGCAAATGATACTCTCGCAAACGTCCATGTAACAATTCAATGAAATGCAAATGATACTCCCACAAACGTTCGTGAAACACACCTAAAACTTTCCTTACACCAAAATGACCACTCCAATTATATGCAAACTCAATGAATGGCAATCAATACTTCCAACAAACCTTCATACAACATGTTAATGAATGACAAATGATACTTCCACAAATGTTCAAGCAATGCATCAATGAATGGCAAATGATACTTCCACAAACGTTCATGCAACATATCAAAAGTCTTTCTTACAACAAAGTTATCCAACAAACTACCTTGTCTATCATATACAAGCAACTTACACATAAAACTAGTAGGCACACAAAGTCTATTATCTCTAAACAAGTATTAATCTAATTTATAAAACTTACCAAACGTTGCTTTCGCATATGTTCCATACACAATAGCAAAGTCCTCGTCATTAGCATGCTATTTCTTATTATATTTAAATCTCAATAACTTTGCATTTAAAATAAAGATAAGGACATACCTTCTTGTTAATTCACTAACCACAAAATTTTCTTCACCATGTGTGTATTTGATTGCGTGAGGAAAAGTCTCAAAACAGTCTTCCCACCTAACATGCATTTTAGTCAACAACTTATCTTGTCCCTTCAAGTGTGTCAATGACTCATGTTCTTCAAAGAAAGGTTAGGTAAGAATTGTCACACCTGACATAAAATCAATGTAGTGCTTTATCTCTCTAATAGGTAACAATACACTAAACACACCCTAGGACGACCTCATATTCCTGCAATAAAGAGACAACAACACTAGGCAAAGATACGTCAAGCTCGTTAATATTAAGACTCGCCTTAGCATAAAAACTCAATTTTTTCTTTGTTTTTCTCTCAGTTTCTTCTCTATCTTTTTTCTTTCCACTCTCTTTTTCTTTTTCACTATCTTTTTCCCTTTCACTATCTTTTCCCCTTCCACTCTTTTTTTTTTCTATCACTCTCTTTTTCTTCATCCTTTTTTGAACTCTTAACCTCACAATTATTTTTCAACTCATTCTCTTTTTTTCTTGAGGTCTCAATCTCACCCTCATATTTTTTCTCTCTCATTTGTTTCTCTCTCTCCCCTTTTCGACCTCACTATTTCTTTTTTTCTCAATCTCACATTCACTCTTGCTTTTTAGCACAATCTCACTTTCACTCTTGCTTTTTATCTCAATCTCTTTTTCACTTTTTATTTTTTGATCACTCTCACTTTCACTCTATATTTTTTTATCACTCTCATTTTCACTCTTTCTTTTTTGAGCAATCTCACTTTTCAATTTTAGTTTGTTCCTATGGACCTGTGTTGGAGTTAAATGAGCATGTTTGATTATTTTTCCATTATTTTCAAAATTGTACATGTTCCTTAACCCATCTGAATCACATTCATATCATATTACCACGGCTTCTCCAACAAAATATGGCTAGTATGCATAGGCACTACATCACAAAACACCACATCTTGATATTTTTCAATTGAAAAGGAAACTAGCACTTGTAAATTTACCCTAATATCCCCACAATCACTCAACCACTACAATTTGTATGGTCTAAGGTATTTCAAGGTAGATAAATTCAATTTCTCAACTAAAATAGTGCTAGCCAAATTAATACAACTCATCCTATCAATGATCATACTGCATACCTTGTTGTTAATGTGTCATCTAGTATAAAAAATGTTCTCGCTCTGCTACTCTGTATCATCCATCCTAATTTGTGTATTGAGAGCACACTTGGCAACAAGAGACTCACTATACTCTTTATTCTTATACTCATGTTCAATACTAGGCTCACGCCTCCTTCTATTTCTTATGCCTTCTAAATTTCTAATTACCACCTCTTGATGATCCATCATATCCCTTACTTCACCCAACATCAAGTTCAACTGCTCAATTTGTTGTTGCAGGTTTGCGACACAAAGGATGAGTTATCTGATATCCCCTTTGGTGGTGAGTTACTCTTATGAGATATCGTAATGTGCTGTACAAAAAGAATGTTAGTAGAAAACCTCACACATTTCCTTGCGTGTTTACACTCGAATAATGACACTCCACTCATGTTTCACTCTTAATTGGTTTTTTCCCGATAATAGTCTCACACTCTCTTGTATTTTGCCTCAATAGTTTTTCCGCTCAAGTTTTTGAAGAATTAGTTCAACTAAATCAAGACAACACAACCTTATATTATTCTAACCAGCAATAGGTTCAAAAAACAAGAACAAGAAATAAGGAATGAATGAAATGACACGAGACTCCAGGAATTTATACGAGGGGAAGAGTAATTATAAAATAAGATACAACAATTATGATAAATCTCAATCAACAAATGCCTTTCCTTCTATTTGTTGTAACTATGTAGCAACTTTTGAATATGCTACATTTCCTTTTTCTTTTTCCTTTTTGGATTTTCTTTTCTTTTATTTTATTTTCCTTTCGTTTCTTTTCTTTTCTCTAATTCAATCACAAATATCAATATTCAATTGTGAAAATCAAGCAATTGAATTCAAGCTTACAAGAATTGACAATGAAATAAAAGAGAAGCAATGAAACGACACTCCAAGCAATTGACAAACTTAGAGATGCAAGAAACACTAGAATTTTGAAACCCTAAGTGATACAAATTTCAGTCAAACCAAAAATCCTAAGAATTTCAACAGCCTACTTTTTGTTTCTTTTATTTATTTATTTTTTGCAACCCTAGAATTAAATTTAAAGATGCAAGAATTAGAAGATAGAATCAAACCTAATTGGAAATCAAGTTCTAAATACCAAATGATATGAACCTGTAGGAATGGAATCCCTTGAACCCACAATCAATTTGAAAACTCACACAAGAAAGCCAAAATCAAGTTAATGGATGGAGAATCTAGACCCGATGAGAACTCGTTTCAAGAACTTAGATTATATTAAAATCAAGACTCATTGAAAAACCTGTTTCAAGAACTCAGATTACAAAGATGAATGCCAGAAAGGTTGTAATTTGTCTTTGATAAGTTCAAAAATTCATTTAAGAACAAGATGAGAGAAACTCAACTCACAATAAATAAATTCATCAAATTTCATAATTTTCTTAACATGAGGCTATAGAGAGTATTTAAATCAAGACCTAATTAAAACCCTAGACAAAATAAAGTCATTTCTTCCAAAGATACCCTTAGATGAATAGTATCGTGGCTACAGTACTTCTTTAAACCCTAGTTCCTAAAAAATAACTTTCCAAATAAGTCATTGGCCAAAATACAAGGCCTTCCCAAAAACCCTAGTTTATAAGAAATAAGACATATGTGGGCCAAGCATCATTAAGCTCAATTATTCTAGACTAATTCCTATAACTAATAAAATAAATCCATTTAATGAAATAAACAAGTCCAATGCCTTCAATCACATAATCATAATAATAGGCCCTAATTTATGTTGCACTCTTCCATAACTTGTATCATGTGGATGATCACTGAATTTCCTTCTCTCAAGTACCTCTTGAATATTCAGTTCTTGCTAGACTCATCCCAAGTGGATTGCACAAATTCTTGCATTACTTCCTTGATCTTCTTAGCTTTTGATCTTGTAATTGACTCATCTGAAACTTGCAAAAGATCTTTAAGACTAGGAGCTTAAAACTTTGTACCAATCCTGCCCTGGAGCCATGGTGAGGATCGAGACTAGAATGGGGCATGAAATCAGGTAACAACTGGAGCAACTCCTGCTAGAACACAAGGACATCTTTGCCAGGAGCCATGAGGACATGCCCAGTATCGATACCCAGATCATTGAGCACTGCCTCAATGTCAACCCAGAGACCCATAAAGTCTGAAAAAAAATGAAGGAGTTTTAACATCGAGAAATACACGGTGATAGCAGAGGAAGTCGACCACCTGCTAGCGACGAGGTTCACTAGAGAAGTCTAGTATCTGAAATGCTTGTCCAATGTGGTCCTCGTGAAAAAGCTCAGGGGCATGTGGAGAATGTTCATCCAGTTTACCGACCTAAATAGGACATGCCTGAAAGACAACTTACCCTTGCCCCAAATGAACCTGATAGTGAAATTGACCTAATAGTCGACTCCACAGTGGGACACCAATTGTTGAGCTTCATAGATGCTTATTCTAGCTATAACCAGATTTGGATGAGCTAAGGTGATCTGGCTTCATAGACACTGGGGCCACATACCAAAGGTTGGTAAATCACATGTTTAAAGATTAGATTGGGTGCAACATGGAGGTTTACGTGTACGACCTGCTCGTAAAATTAAAGGCCTGAGCATCATGCGGTAGACTTGCAAGAAGCCTTCGTCACTCTTTGGCAATATAAAATGAAACTCAACACGATGAAATGTGCCTTCAGTGTAAACTTGAGCAAGTTTTTGGGATTTAGGGTCTCGGAAAGGAGAATTGAATCCAACGTTGAAAATATCGAGACAATCATCAAGATGAAAGCGCCTAAGAACCTTAATGAAGTGCAACGACTAGCTGAGAGAGTTGCGGCACTTAACAGGTTCATATCCAGATCAATAGATAAATCCACTTTTTACAAGGTGTTGCGCAAGATCCATATATGGAATGAGGATTGTGACAAGGCACTTCAACACCTGAAAGAATACCTGGCACAGGCCCCTCTCATGAGCCAAGCGACGCAAGGGGAAACCTTGTACCTATACTATTTGCCTCCTCAAACGCGGTATTGACAACACTAATGAAGGAATAAGGGAATGCCCAAAGGCCAGTATACTACACGAGCCGGGCCCTAAGAGGAGTTGAAGTCTGCTACCCCGTATGGATATGATGGCATTCGCGGTGGTAACCATGGCCTTTTGACTAAAGCCTTACTTCCAAGCTTACCTGATCAACATACTGATAGAGACCCCTTAAGAAAGTCCATACGGAGGCCCAACTTGTCTGGGCCCCTCATAGGCTAGTCAATCGAGTTGAGTGAGTTCAATCTCAAGTATCTCCTATGAGGTGCACTAAAGGGGCAAGCATTGACAGATTTCATTGCTGAACTCATTGGTTTCCTTGATATGCCATCACAGGCAACCACTAGAAAGCGGTCGATGTGGATGGCTCCTCTTGTTGTTTAGGGGGTGGGGCAGGAGTGTTCATCTTGAATGAAGAGGGAAAGAGAGTCTATTACACAATAAGGCTCGCATTCAAGACCACTAACAACGATGCAGAGTACGAGGCAATGTTGGCAGGGCTCACCATATTAGAAGCGTTGGAAGCAAGAGAGGTCAGCATGAGAGTCGATTCACTCGTAGTTGTCAACCAAGTGGTGGGGGATATATGCAACTAAGGTAGACATGCTCAAGAGATACTTGCACCAAGTATGGGAAATGCATGACCGTTTCGAGTACCCATCAAGCCAATTCTGCAAGATGAAAACTAGATAGCGGACTGGCTGGCACATGCCACGTTTGGAAAGATGACTCAACCCTCCCTTGGGAGATAGTAACCAAGACAGTCGAGACTCTGTTGATCAGGCCAACAGTCTTTGGGGTGAACTCGAAGGTACCCAAGTTGGCGCTTGGCGTAATGAAGTACCTAATGGCCAACTCGACGACGAGGAGGAGGCATGAAAGATCAGGAATAAAGCTGCACGCTTTACCTCAGTAGAAGGGGTACTATACCGGCGAGGATTTTCTGCGCCCTTCCTTCTTGAGGTGCCTCTTGCCCAGGGAAGCGAAGTACTTGATGTTCGAAATACACGAGAGACAGTATATCATAAATTAAAATTTATATGTTAGATAAAATGTTATATTAATTTTATGTTATAAGATTAATATATATAAATGATAAGATTTTAAAATTTCATGTTATATTAATTAGTAATTTAGTAATTTAACATGTAATATATATAATATAATATAATATAAAAATTATATCTAAAATAAATACATCATATAAAAATAAATAAAAAATACACACCCACAGACACACATATATATACCGATCCAGTTCGGTTTGAACCATTGTTCTAAAATTCAAAACTGGAACCATATCGATTTTTAACCAATTTTGCTAAATAGAAGCCGGTATTGGACCGAACACATCGGTTCAGTCCGATTCATCAGTTTTACAATTTGTTTTAAAGTTCTATTTACATGACATAATTTGATTTAAAAGATAAATTTAAAATTTAAAATTTTTCGAATAAAATCTTACTATTTAAATGATGTAGATAATATATTCTACACTACAACATAAAAATAAAATAATTAAATTTTAATCATTCGCTTTATCTTAATTCGTATGCAAAATAGGAGTAAGATTAGGGGTAGCATAATAGCATGATAGGGTTGCGAGAACTCCTTATATTTGTTTTCTTTATGTTTACGGTTTTTGTTTTTGTTTGTTACTTTTTTACAATAAGGTTACTGTAGACATGGAGTTGAGATGAAATAAGTTGAAAGTTGAATAAAATATTAATAAATATTATTTTTATTTTTAAAAAAGTTGAATTGTTTATTATATTTTATGTGAGAATTTAAAATAATTATAATGATTAGATAAGATGAGTTGAGATCAAATCTAAATTTAAACGAGAGCTAAAAATAAAATGTTTAGTACATACTACACAATTTTTTTTAGAATGCCACTCATCATCTTATACTACACATTTTACATATTTTAAAATTATTTTTTATTATTTTATTTTATTCATATTAGGCTAGTTGAGCTGTTCTAATTTCATACACTATATAATTATTATAGGAAAAATAAAAAAATTAAAATAAATATGGCGGGTGATTTATAAAAATAATAAGTAGAATTGTTTTTTTATTTTTTATTTTTTGATATCACATACTACACAGTTAAAACCCCAAACTCCCTGAAAAACCCCACCTCTCTACCTCTATCGGTGATCTGACTTCCATGGCGGCCCTCAAGCTTCTCTTCCAAGTTCGCCGCCATTGCCTCCCCAAACCACCCTCGTTTCCGCCCTTCCGCCATATATCCCTTTCCTCCTCAACAAATTCTAACCCTAGCCCAAACTCTGAAACCCCAACAAAACCCTCCGAATCCGTTCCTGTCCAAACCGTATCCTACCCTGTGAAACCCAGTGAGCCCTCCACGCCCGATCAAGACCAGCACGAAAACCTTTCTCAGTCCCCACAGCTGCCGCGTCGCAACCCACCTCGCAACTCGCAGCCAGAAACACCGTCGATATGGACTCGCGAGGACATCCGGTACGTCAAGGACGTGCCATCAATATCCCCGGTGTCTTATCCCTCCCGCGTGGCGCCACTTCCAGAGGATAGGGTATCCGGAGAAGGAGAAGAGGCGCCAAAGGCGAAAGGGGAAAGCGAAGAGATGGAGAGAGAGGGGAAGAGAATCGAGGAGGATGTTCGGTTGAGGAGGGGGATGTTTAGGGTTTTGGAGCAGGAGGAGAAGGTAGTGGTCCCTTTTCCAATGCTCATCAAGAAGAAGGAGAGGAAGGAGAAGCTAGCACCACTTGATTTGATGGAGGCTATTCGCCTAGTGAAGGTCAGTGTAGAACCATAAGCTTCTTAATTCTTGTTTTATTTTGTTGCAGAGAAGGTGCAGTACGGTACTTGAGAATCTTATAGTATTTCGGGAAAATTTTGGAACTTTGAGAAAATTACGAAAACTTAAGCTTCTTTCAAGGTCATTGCTAAAATCTGTGTGATATTTCTAGTCATTTTTCAGGCTAATGCCAAGAAGAATTTTGACGAAACTGTTGAAGCGCATGTAAGATTGGGAATCAAGAAAGAGCGAACGGACCAGGTTTGTGGACTAGTTCATCTGAGAAACCCGTATCTTATTTTCAAATTTAATCTATCTTGTTGAGATAGAGTTTTGATGGAAGAATTGAAGTTTTGTTGGACTGTATTGCTGGAATGCTTGATAATATTTGGTTGAAAGTAGTTTGAATACAACTGCACGATGTTAAAATGCTTCCAGGTTTTAGACGTAACAGTGGACAGTTGTTAATTTTGGAGGATTTCAATTTATCTCAAACTATTTTTTTCCATTGGGTATATACAGCTTAGCAAGTTAGGCTTGTCTAAGAGACTGTGCATTATCAAATTCTCTCCCTTATCCAATATATTTCTATATCTTGTATCTTTAATTTTTTCATGAGTAATTTGAGAAAGGATTATGTGGCAAACTTGAAGGCTTATCATGTTTATCTTCAAGTGTTTGGTGCTTTATTCTTCTTTGAAGTCATTTATCTAAACTTCAATGGGTTTCTTAAATGATTCAACTTACTCCCAACTGAACTGAAGTGCAGATAGTCCATGGTAGCTTGATTCTGCCGCATGGTGTTGCCAAGGTATTATCTAAAATCATGCTAGATCAATAGGCTATAATCTACTTTATAGTAGCTGGTTTGTTGCATAACACCTTTCATCTCTCAGGATGTTAGGGTGGCTTTCTTTGCTGAAGGGGCAGATGCAGATGAAGCTAGAGCTGCTGGAGCTGATATTGTTGGTGGTGTTGAACTTATTGAGGAAATTGCGAGTAATGAACTGTTCTTACTTCTACTATGCAATCGGTTTCATTGCTTTAATGCACAAGTTTACATCTTTTTGGGGTTGTTCAGTTTTCTTGTTTGTACCTTCAGATTCATCCCTTGCGTTGCTTTCATTCTCCCAGATTTCATACTCCTTCCATTTTTGCTTCTCTCTCTCTCTCTCTATGGTTGCATAAATATTAGTATGCTTTCATCAGATATTAGTATGCATGCATAAATATGCACCCCTTTCCCCTTTTCGCCATATCAAAAAATAACTACGCACCTGGAGTATGTTTCACTTGACCCCTTGTTTCATCTTTATTTGTGTCTAAAAGTGATATGTTTTAGTCTGCGATCAATTTTTGCTTTGCATTCATGATCTGACCATGTGTTATCAGGCAGTCACAAGTTTAATGTCGACAAGTGTTTCTCAACTCCTCAATTGGTGCTGCGTCTAAATAAGGTTATTTAAGATTGTTTGTTGTTCTCTGTTTTAATCTTTTAAATGAATGGATATTTTTTTTTTGATTACTTATAAAAAAATGAATTATTTAATTCACAAGGGAACTTTTACCATTATGCAGATAGCAGGCTTTCTTAAAGAGCGTCATCTTTTGCCAGACCGTAAAGTGAGTTTATCTACACCCCCCCCCCCCCAAAAAAAAAAAAAAAAAAAAAGAAATTCAATGCACAGATCTGTACTGAATAGTTTTTTGGTTGTACTGATATGTTATGTAGCACAATACTGTGACTAGTGATGTTGCTGGGGCAATAAAAGCTGCACGACTGGGTCGCATACTTTTTAAAATGGACAAAACATCAATCGTGCATGTGGGACTTGGCAAGGTGCCATATTTTCTTGATCCACAACATAATGGTTCATTTAAATAGGAACACAATTATATGGGACTTTATCGTGCTCATCTGATTAATATGTTGGTAACAGGCGAGTTTCACAGAGGAGTTTTTACGTGAAAATATTGGTGCCTTTATGAATGCTCTTTTGCTTGCAAAGCCTCCAAGCTTAAAGAAGGGTTAGTGTTCTACATTGTTGTATATGTTTGCTAACTTCTTTCTTCTGGATTAAAATTAATATAGATGGCATTAATTTTGCACAGTAGCTTTTTTTGTCTCATATACTAGTGCACCTGGGCCATCTGCCTATGGTTCCAAAGCTATTCGGTCTCTGGTCTCCAAACATCAATTTACTTGTTCAATAATTTTTTTGATCGGCCCTGCTTGCTCAATAACGAGGGAAACTTGATTCTGACACTTAGGTTCCATTAGAAATAAGCCCAGCTTGTCTCTTATCTGTTAAAAACTCGGAAAAAGAATAGGACATGTGGTAATTTTATCAATTGGAGTGATTTTCACCGATAATGGGGCAATTCATGGACTGCATTGCTAACGATAAAAAAACAACTCATGGAATGCATTGCAATATGCCGCCAAGGTTGGGCAATTCTGCTCCTAGGTATGAACAATTTAGTCTTAAATACTAGATACATATAAATGAATCAAAAGAATCCCTATCAGTTCATTCCACCGCATTTCACATAACCTTGTGTCAGGTTTGACTTGACATTTAACTTCATGCTAATGCCTTTAATTAGTCTTTGGATTTAAAACCATGGAATCATTTGGAACCCGTGCTTGAGCAAGACTACCTCCATTTTAAGAGCTGATTCAAGCTGACTTGTGGGTGCATTAGTCAATAGCATCTTTCTAACCTAATCCAAGTATAACTGTTTAGCCAAGATTGAAGGGCATAATATTATAGCTTGTCAGCTAATGTGGAGCGCTATACAGTTTGCTTAAGTGCATTAATCAGTGACTTCAAGCTGCCGTGGTAGTCTCAGACAGAATGTAGTCAAATTCTTTGCAGTTAGCTGTGTCTCCTTTTGCATCTTAGGATCACTCGACAATGACTACTGAAATTTATTGCATTTCTCATGGTATGAGAAATTCCTATTATCTAAAGAGAATTTAGTTCTTTGATAACCAACATTGATTTCTTTCAAGACATGCTTCTGAAATGTCTTCTTTAAGCAATGGTTTATTGAAAAAAATAGCATTTACGCTTCCCATAATAGAGAAGAGCTATTGTGCTCTTGGTATAACACAATAGCTCCCTTAGAAGGTTGGGAATGTTACCAACTTTTAGAAGATTTTCATACGAGCCATGTATAAAAGATTCCGTAATGTTAAAATAATTTAAACTTTATTAGTTGAAGAGTCATTTTTTTATCAGTCAATAGGAATTTTATTGATGATAGTAGGCATAGCCCAAGTACAAAGGACATATACATGAGTGACACCTAAGCAAATTATCAAGGGATGTGAGGAATTGGGTGTTCAACCCATTGAAATCTATTACAGCCTACCAATGAATTAAAGTGTTAGAAAAGAAATGTCTAAGCTCAACCATTGACCGTTCTTGATTTTTGAAGCTTCTATTATTCCTCTCCCACCAAAGGCATATCGGAACCGTCCTCCATATTGTTGCTACTTGCGGATTACGACGCAAGCCTCTTCAATTTACAAGGAAGTCAATTACTCTCTTCGGCATCACTCAAGCTAACCCCATTCTAGCAAAGAAGTCATTCCATAGGGTTGTGACAACCTCACAATGAAGTAAATGATCCACCAACTCCCCACTCGATTTGCACATGGGAACACCAGTCCATTATGACAATTCAGCATTTTCTAAGATTATCAATGGTGAGGAGTTTTCCTTATGAAGCCATCCATACGAAGAAAGCTTCTTTTGGAGTGCCTTAGTCCTCCAAATGCTCTTCCATGGAAATGGATTTGCATTGTTCAAAGTGATAGATTTATAGAAGGAATGAACTGTGAACTTCTGTTTCTTCGAGGGACCCCAAGTAAGTCTATCTACCTCTCCCACCCTTGTTTTGTGTGATACCCCATATGATAAGATGATAAGATAGGTGGTGTATGAGAGTCCACATTGCTTGGGAATGAGAAATTCTTGCTCTTTATAATGTTCCAATGGGGCTCCAATTGTGTCATTGACTAGTCCCTTTAGAGTATAGGTCATGTGGTTTGGGCTTTTCATTAGGGCGTTACATTTTGATAGAATAGACAAGATTTTAAAATTTAGCGAATACTTCAACTTCCCAATTTTGTGTGGCTCAAAAGAATGCGACATTCAATTGAGGAAGGCCACTAATGAGATGTAGGAGATATGCAGTTGAAGCAATCTTGAGACCTCGCAATTCCAAAACTTCCTAGGTAAGCTTCCTTGAGGCATTTATCTCCACACCATATGTCTTGCCAAAATTAATTCTAGACCCATCTCCCACTTCAAACCGAGTATATCTAGAGAAGATTCCTAGCTCTTCTTATGTGTTTCCAAAGACCCACTCCATGTGGTCCACCCTCTAACCCCCCAACCACTCCCCCAACCCAGCACTACCAACTCTTGAGTCAGTGAAAATCTTCCATAGGGCCCCCCTCTTCTAACTGGTATCTCCACAACCATTTTTGTCAACATCAGAGAGAAGCCCCATCTCCTCCAAACCTTCCAAGTCCTAAAGTTCCTCCAAAAGAGCATTCTTTTGGGATTCCACATTACAAAGTGCCTGCTCATTCCAAGCCTTCAAATCTTCTTTAAGGCCTTCAATTTGCAGACCAATATATAACATGGAGATCCATGATATGAATAGGAAGACCACCGTTGTCTAACTCTGTCTACGAAGCCATTTGCTTTTAGCCACATATTTTCAAATTTAAAATATCTTCTCCCTCCACAATCAAGGAGAATGGGAAAATGACACAAACACAATCTAGGAAGAAGTTTCTGAATCAGATCCGGATAGTGAGCTTCCTAGTCTCGGGAGAAACAAGGAATCTGTCTATTCTTGACCATGATGGGTGCTCTCGATTCCTAGACCACGTTAAAGTGCCCCCCAACAAGAGGAATATCCAGTAGGTTTTGTTCAGTGATGTAGTCATAAAATTCCACCATGGCTGAGTTGAGATAAGAATCTCCTGATTGTTCCCAAGGGAATCTAGTGACATTAAAATCTCCACCAATGCACTGCGGTATATCCTATAGATAAACTAGTCTTGGCAGTTTTTCTCTCCGTACACAATATCTCCTTTTGTAAGCTCACGCAGTCCATGGTGGTTGTGGGTCCTTGATTGGTGGGGGTGTCTGACGCATCCTTGGAAGGATAATATCTTCCATGAGAAGTATAACAATTGAATTGAAGGTGTTTGAGGTACGAGCAGAGCGGCGTGATGTGTTTATCACTGAGAGGGGTTGGAAAGGATCGCAAATCTTGAGGTTGGGTTTGGATACAACATGTTGGGCCGCAAGAGCACTAGAGGAATGTTTTAAGCATGGGAGCAAGGCGTATTACTCTGCTTATAGGGAAGAAAACAGAGGGTACATTGCGCAGTAGGGTTCCAACTCGTGGCAGTTTCTTGACCCTGGAGTATGGTGGAGGAGGGCATTGGAGTTTCATCTTTATCCGTGGGGAAAGGGATGGAATGGGGTGGAGGAAGCTTGCGGTGGCCTTGAGGGAGGTGGGCAACAAAGGTGGTCAGGGGAGAGGTCTACCATCTTCTTCGATAGTAGCATTCCCGTTGGCTCAGTCGTACATGGAGGTTGTGTAGTCACATCGAGACGTGAGTCTTTCTGCTTCGGCAAACCTGCAAAGAGCAGGTGAAGATCTTGTTTTGGTAGGTGTTTAGAGGCGAGAGGGAGATGGCAGAGGGTTGTCTGGGCAAAATGAAATAAGTGTTTTGAAGGATTTGCAGGATATGCAGGTTACATTGGAAGAGATGGCCATTAAAGTAAAAGGGATGATACAGTGCGTTTTGGGTAAAGAAGTCATGGGGCTGAGTTTGGGCCTGGGGAGTGGGCCAGAGTCTTCTCTTATGAAGAGGGGGAATAAGTCGTTGGGTGTGGGCCAGGTAGGTGGGCCTAAGGGGAAGGCCCAGTCTCAACTTAACATCGGGCCTGAGCCCCACCCAACAAAAGGTTTTCGCGTAGAGGAAGAAGACGCAGCTCGGGGCGGGCCCAACGGCGTGTGGGTCAGTGCCACCGTTGCCTGCGAAGCCTCAGACGGTGGCGTCGAAGGCTCTTGAAGCTCCGACAGAAGCACAGCCGTCGGCAGCAGGTTCTGTGGAGCTTGGAGGGGTGAACTCAAGCAGATTTGCCGTTAGCCTAGCTCCAATCGTCTCGGCTCCTGCACAGACTTGGTCGACGGAGGTAGATAGTGAGATTTCGACGTCAACTTTGATGAGTAAAGGCGAGCTTCTCGAGTGCAAAGGCAAGGCTGTATCGGCTCACTACCGAGACTCTGTAGCGGCGCCGATAATAGCACAAACGTTTCCACCTTTGGCACATAAAGAGTCGATAGGTACAGATGAAGCCTCGAGTGGGTTAGAGATGGTCCACCATGTTCTGGAAAGAGAGGCAGGGGAAATTGTCGGGGCTGCTAAGGGACATAATGAGGCTTTGACCTCTGTGGCCACTCACATGAGGATGGTGGAAGGGGGTAATAGTCTACTGAAGCATTTTTTGAATTTAGAGGGAAGCAGGCAGGTTGAGTTTGAACTGCCTGATATGGAAGAGCAGGATAGGTTGCTTTTGGACCCACATCTCGAAGTAGCTATTTATGATGAGGAGATGGGTAGTCCATCACCGCTACAGATGACTCCTCTCCAAATTGTGTCCAAGGAATCTTCAGACTGGGTTTTTAAAAAAGTGGAGGAGTTTCAAAGTTGTGTGGGTCTCTTTAATGATAGTTATGAAGAACAATTGATGGCACTTTTAGTTGCCATTGAAGCTGGTTGATCCACGGCTGAGAAGTCAATTGGGAGAAAGGAGCGGGAGTTGAAACGATTGCATTGTTCTAATAATTATGACAATAAGGAGGGTACTTTGGGGAGGGAGGGACAGATCAAATGGGAGGGAAGTAATCCAGTTTATGAAGCCTAAAATATTGTCTTGGAACGCAAGGGGGCTCAATAATGTCAATAAACGATTTCACATTAGGTCCATTATTCATAGTTGGAAGATTGGTGTTGTGTGCCTCCAAGAAACAAAATTGGAAATTATTGATATGAATGTAATTAGTAGCTTGTGGATAGGTTCTTTTGTAGGCTGGGCTTATTTAGCCTTTTTGGGTGCTTCTGATGGAGTGCTAGTCATGTGGGATAGCAGAGTTGTCGAGATGGTAGAAGAGTGCATTGGGGATTACTTGGTGGCATGTGTATTAAGAAACATGGACGATGTGTGGTCATGGGCATTAGCAAGTGTATACTGTCCCAATAGGGATCGGGATAGAAACTTGCTGTGGGATGAAGTATCAGGGTTGTTTTCTTTGTGGAATTTACCTTGTTGTGTATGTGGGGATTTCAATATAGTTTGTTTCCCAAGTGAGCGGGAGGGTCTATCTTCGATGACTATAGCTATGGAGGTTTTCTCACAGCTAATCTTTGATTTGGAACTGTTGGATTTGCCGTTGGTGGGGGGTGAGTATACGTGGTCGAATTCTAGAGGCGGTTCAAGATTGGACAGATTTTTAGTATCATTATCTTGGGAAGCTCACTATTCGAAGTTGTGCCAAAAACGATTTCCAAGGGTAGAATTAGATCACTTTCCCATTATTCTTGAGTGTGGGGGTATTCATGAGGGTAAATGGTACTTTAAGTTTGAGAATATGTGGCTGGAAGTAGAGGTCTTCGTTAATGAGGTAAAAACTTGGTGGCTGTCGTATCAGTTTGAGGGGACTCCTAGTTTGTTTTGGCTCGTAAACTCACAGCCTTAAAAGCTGATTTGAAGATATTGAATAAGGAGGTTTTTGGGAATGTTGAGCAGCAGAAAAAAGCCCTTTGGGATGAGCTTCAATCCTTGGAAGCTGATGGGGATAGTGAGGGGAGTTTGTCTAGGAAGAATGAAGTAAAAGTAGAACTTGAGAGGGTTCTTTTGAGGGAAGAAATATCATAGAGGCAAAAATCGAGAGTTCTTTAGCTTAAACAGGGAGATAAGTGCACTAGCTTCTTTCATAAAATGGCTAATTCACATAGACAGAACAATGCTATTGAGATGTTGAGAACTGGAAATAATCTGCTATCCTCACCTGCCGAGATCCAAGAGCATGCTGTGCAGTTTTTTAGCTCTCACCTAAGTGAGATAGAAGATTGGAGACCTAAGATTGATGGATTGAACTTTGCAGAGGTGGATGATTTTTTAGCAAGTTGGCTTGAGAGGCCGTTTGAAGAGCTTGAGGTGCATCGGGTGGTTTGTGGAATGAGGAGAGACAAAGCTCTCGGGCCGGATAGGTTTTCTATGGCATTCTTCTAAGATTGTTGGGAGATTATGCGGGAGGATGTGATGAAGGTGTTTCATGAATTTTATGAGTTTCAAAAGTTTGAGAAGACTTTGAATGCCACTTTTATTGCCTTGATTTCAAAGAGAGTGGGGGCTTCAGAGTTGAAGGAGTTTCGCCCAATCAGTTTGGTAAGCAGCGTCTATAAGATTATTTCAAAGGTGTTAGCAAATAGAATGAGCAAAGTGATGGAGAAGATCATTTCTAAATCCCAAAACGCCTTTGTTAGAGGATGACAAATCATAGATTCAGTGTTGATTGCAAATGAATGTGTAGATAGTCACATGCGGGAAGGGGCTACGGGGGTCCTTTGTAAGTTGGACATGGAAAAAGCATACGATCATGTAAACTGGAACTTTATTTTGTACATGCTTAGAAGATGTGGCTTTGGAGACAAGTGGTGTGGCTGGGTAAGCCATTGTATTTCAACTGTCCGTTTTTCTGTGCTTGTTAACGGGCAGCCTTGTGGGTATTTTCTGAGTTCAAGAGGTTTGAGGCAGGGGGATCCTTTATCTCCCTTCCTATTTGATATTGCTATGGAGGCATTGAGTCGTATGGTGGAGGCAGTGGTAGGAGCAGGATTTATCTTGGGTTTTTTAGTGGGATCTAATTCTAATGGACTTACTACAATATCACACTTGCTTTTTGTTGATGATACCCTTATTTTTTCTGAGGCTGTTGGGAAACAAATTCAAGTTTTGAGGGCTGTCCTCCTGTGTTTTCAAGCCATCTCCGGGCTAAAAGTGAACTTAAGTAAATCGAAGTTGGCACCGGTAGGAGAAGTCCATAATATTCATCACTTGGCATAATTTATGGGGTGCAAAGTTGCTTTTCTGCCCATAAAATACTTGGGACTACCGCTAGGGGCATCTTTTAAGGCCAAACACATTTGGGATGGGGTGGTCGAGAAGATAGAGACGAAGTTGGCAGCATGGAAAATAACATATTTATTCTAAAGGGGTTAGGATTACTCTTATAAAGAGTACTCTCTAATATCCTTACATACTTCCTTTCTTTATTCCCTTTACCAGTTGGTGTGGCCAATCGTATTGAAAAATTGTATAGAGAATTTTTGTGGGGAGGCATGCGAGAGGAGACTAAAACTCCCATAGTGAGTTGGAAAAAAGTTTGTTGCCCGATTATTGAGGGATGTTTGGGTATTCATAGCTTATGTAGTTTTAATAAGGCGTCATTGGGGAAGTGGCTATGGAGATACCATGGGGAAGAGGAAGCATTGTGGAGGGGGGTGATCGATCGAAAGTATGGTAGTGATTGGGGAGGTTGGTGCACCAAGGAGTGTAGGGGTTTGTATAGAGTGAGTCTTTGGAAGTTTATTAGGAAAGGTTGGGGCTGTTTCTTGAAACAAGTTAATTTTTTGGTTGGTGATGGTTCAAAAATCAGATTCTGGTCTGATGTTTGGTGTGGGGATATTGAATTGTCTAGAGCCTTTCCGGTTGTCTTCAAATTGGCGACTAAGAAGCAAGCTTTAGTTTCAGAGTTGATGGGTTTTTCTAATGGAATGGTGCTATGGGATGTAAGTTTCTCCAGATCTGCCCAGGATTGGGAAGTTGAGGAAGTTACTGATTTTTTCATATTGTTGTATTCAGTGGAGATAAGAAGACAGTGCAGGGACCAACTATGCTGGAGACAGACAACTTTTAAAAAGTTTACAGTTCGGTCATACTATAAGGTGATACTAAATCAGCACCATATTAGCTTTCCTTGGAAGAGGATTTGGAAGGCTCATGTTCTGACAAGGGTGGCTTTTTTTTGTATGGACAGCAGCAATAGGGAATATTCAGACTATTGATAACTTGAGAAAACGCGGAATGATTGTTTTGGATTGGTGATTTATGTGTAGGAAAGAAGCGGAATCAGTGAACCACCTACTCCTTCATTGTGAAATGGCTAAAGTGCTGTGGGATGGAGTGTTTGGAAGGGTTGGGCTGAGCTGGGTTATGCCAAAAGCAGTGGTCGATTTTCTAGCTAGCTGTACCAACTTTCAAATGCATACTTGTTCCCAAGTGGCAGCTGCATGGAAAATGATGTCTCTGTGTTATGTGGTGTATTTGGTTGGAAAGAAACGAGAGGTGCTTTAATGATAGGGAACGCAATATAGATGCATTTTGGAAGTTTTTTATAAGCACCCTGCGTAGCTGGTTTTCTGCTATTGTACTCAAGGGAGAGGCTGTAAACGAGTTATTTTCTTTGCTTTTCTAGTATTAGAATGTAACTAGGTGTTATTTTTGTATACTTCCTGTGTACTTGGGCTTCACCTATTACATTGTCTTTAATAAAATTTTTAACTTGTCAAAAAAAAAAAAAAAACTAGTCTTGGCAATTCATCCCATAATAATCTTCTTGCATTAGCTGAATTTGGACCATAGACACCCAGGAAGACCAATAGAAGTCCTTCCCCATGTTCTTGAACAAACAAGTCTCTGTAAATTCCCCCATATACACTTTCCGTGTTTTCCACCACCCTTCTGTCCCACATTACCAAAACCCTTTTAGAAGACCCATTAGATGGTAAATCACACCACTGCACTTGGTGGCAACCCCACAAGCTCCTTATGGTAGAGAGCAACATAAATCTAGCTTGGTCTCTTGTAAGCATACAAGGTCAACTTTCCATTTATGGAGTTGATTTCTAATTTTGATGCATTTTTGGTTTCATTGAGTCCCCTAACATTCCATGAAGCAATTTTAGGCTTCATCGAGTTGCCTTGCCTTTTGATCTCCCATGGTTAACACTCCCATCTCTTGGCTCATAGTTAACAAACCAGATGAGTCTTTTAAGCTCTGTCTCTTTTCTTGGCTGAAGAGCACTCATCTTCACTGACCCGTTTCAATGGTTGGTTTTAAGGCCCAGAATTGATCCTCAAAACCATCACAATACAGCCCTACACAAAGCTGAATCTCCTTTGCCTTGTGAAGGACCCAGTCCTACGTCTTTGGTAAGCTTGCTATATTTGGATTTAGGAATTTTGGAGGGCTAGGCTCCTCCAAAAATTCTTCATTAGCCAATCCCTCTATTTTCCACAAGTCAAGACCTGAGAATTGCCCCCCAACCCCCCAACTGTCATTTTGTTTAGACCCATGCGGATCTAAGCACCGGCATCCTCTATTTCAGGCCCCTCACTGCAGAGAGTACACTGCCACCAACCTTCTCTTATGTTTCTGCAGATGATATCTCAAACTCCTCTTCAATTTTGGTACCATCTTCAAGCTCTACTTCTTCCCTCTTGCCAATAACAACTAGAAGACCATTGGCTGAGATAACGTCTATCGTCTTGCAGTCTACCAGCGAAGCCTTCTATGCAACCTTCGACTGACAAGGCACCGATTTCGGTGGTTGATTAGCTACAATGGAGGTCTTGCCCGTTTTAAAGTTTAACCCACCTGCTCTTCTTAGTTCGACTTTGACTGGGCTTGGGCTATCATTTTTCCTTTTTCAGCCAGAGAGAAATGCAGCCCACCATGCTTGACCTGCGCGTCTTCAATCCAAACCCTTGTCCAAAAGTTGCCCTTGCCCCAGTCCCTGCTTCTCCACACCTACAGCTACTTCCAGGCCCATGCTCGTTTCAACATTATATATAACTGTCACTTTTAGACTCAACAAGCCATAAATAGCACTTGTTAAAAATTTTCCATGTCTTGGGCTAATTCACAAAGGACTCACTAATTTTGAATATATAAACTTAAAATATCTCAAAAAACCATAAAATTCTAAGATCCAGTCTTTCTTAATTTGGTGTACTCTTATGTATACCTCTGGTGTACTTGGGCAATGCCTATCTTTATCAATACAATTACTTCTTATCAAAAAAAAATTCTATGATCCAGTCTCATCCTCTTAAGTTACACCTAGTTTCGCAGCTCCATCGTCATAAGTTTATTCATTTGGTATGGTTAAAACATAAAACATGTGATTCAAATACTCAATAAGAAACCATATTGCATTGTAAACATATAAGCAACATAGAGTTTCCTCTTTGAAAAGAAGTACACACATACATGCATATGCACTCAGTGGATTTTCCTCGTTGGGCAGTACCCATTGTTGACCCCATTGAATTAGGGCATGCAATCCTTGTGATCTCGATTTCACTCACAAATGTAGGTTAGGAGTCCATACATGAGGATAGCACTACTAGTGTGCCTATCATGGCATTGCAATTTGTCCTTATCTTATGGTACCATCAGACTTATCATACATGTCGTACATTCAATCATGAACTTACTTTCTTGCCTTGTCTTATTATTTCTTATCATGGCTTGGTCTATCATGTTCATGTCCTTCATTCGTGCATGACATAGCATAAATAGAAATAATATCACATGCGGAAGCATACTTACAAATCAATTGCATTCATGATTTTCATAAATAAATAAAGTGGGTGCATAGAATGTGGGCTCCCAAAGAATAGGCCATACATCCTATAGTTATAGATCAAAATATGTACACATATCATATAGCTTAGAAAGAGATGGTCACTCTTTTTTATAAGTAAGAAGGACAATTTTATTAGTACAAATGAAATAGGCGAAGCCCATGTCATAGGAAGTATACAAAAGAAAACACCTAAATACATTCTAAGAAATAGAAAACGACAATAGAAGATCATGAACGGAAGCTCACTGGAAAGAGATGATCACATTGTTTTACAAAAAGATTGATATCTTATAGAAAGATCGTGATCATTTTTTCTTACATAAAATAGCGATAAAGGTGAGATCATGGATACTTACCTCTTATCTTTTGCAATAATTGAGTGCGTCCAAATCACATGATCAAGTATACATTTAACATCTAATCAATCACATGCTTTTATGATGTTTTGTGGAACCTGGTTTTGACGAAGTTATGACGGTGGCTGTTTAACATGTTCTTGTTTTTTACATGTGCGGGGTACATGAATACATAACATGACTTCTAGCATCTCTTTTGGAAAAATATGATTTGGTGGCTGTTTTAGGGCTTATAAAAGAGGAATCTTGAGCCTTAGGTCAGTTTGAAAACTCTGTTTTCTCATGATGATTGCCAACATTGACCGCATCCTGTTTTAGGGTGATAATGGTTAGCTCTAGGTTTGATGAATTGAATAGGGGCAGCAGGCAGATTGGTGTATTTATAGAAGATGTATCTTGAGCTTTTTAGAAGGTGTAGGACTGCTAATTGCTCTGGATGTGTGGCAGTAGTGGATTTCCTAGTGCGTTTGGAGTCCTATGGAGCAATTGATAAGAGGGCAGCTGTAGAGGTGCTCTAAGGTGCTGAGATTTTGTTTTCTTGCAGGATTAGGACTCCTACAGGTGGTGGGGAACCCTGGCATCAACTGAATAAGTCTCCTAGGCTTTCTAGGATTCGGTTTTCTTGAAGAGTTGGGATTCCTAGTGTTTAGAAATCTCAACTAGGAAGTAGTTCAATCCTTTCTGGATTAGACTTGATTTCCTAGTCAGATTAGGAATCACAGTGGCTACCAAGTAGAGTTATCCCTATAGAAGTTTAGTAGGTAGCAACATAATTGGGAGGTAAATCGTTGTGACAGAATCCTACTAGGATTAGTGTATCCTATAGGTTGGCCAGTAGAGGTTTTAGGTTTCTTGACTTATCCTAATCGGATTCGGATTCCTAGTAGTCTTGTATATGTCCCGTGTACTTGGCTTCGCCTATTATCAATAAAATACTTATTTACTGATTAAAAAAAAAAAAGGATTCCTAGTAGCATGGGGCCTTGGCTAGGTGTAAGTTCTAGGGTTTGTGGGCTTAAAAACAGGCTTTTGCACCATCTCAAGTCCAATTCCCATTTTGGAAGCCCATCTTTAAGATTGCCAAGGATTTTCCCATATGTAAGCCAAATCACTTGGGTGAGAATTGTACGACCATGGATATTAAATCCAAAACTTAGCCCTAACTCTGAGATCTACGGTTGGGGTGTGACACTTGGACTAAAAAATAAGAGGGTTTTAGTAACTTAAGGTTATGCAGTTATTTGTAGATCTTTTCCATTGAGTGGAGAGTGAAATTGGCATATAGATTTTCATGCATCTTTTTCTATTTCTAATTAGGTTTTTCTCTTGTATATATTCTATTTGCTTCGGCTACACCTTTTGTATTTTAATAAAATATTGAATTAGTTGTACAAAATATGGTATATATTGAATTAGTTGTACAAAATATGGACCGGTTAAAAAAAAATTGTACAAAATATGGTATATGGATTGTGCGTGATGTGGCCTGGGCTTTGTATATCAGTAAATATCTATCCTCTCTTTATGACAGCTTCCAAGTATGCGGGATACGTGAACTCCTTCCATATATGCAGCACGGTAAGCTCATAATCCTTGGACTTGGTTTACTTGCTATTGATAATGGCCTTACTTTTCGTGATGCTTAGATATTGAAATACCTTTTGTATATTCAACTTCCAGTAAGGTTAGGCCATCTAACCCCCACCCCCAACACCCCTTTATCTTTTCTGTTCATTTTTTTTTGGGTTTTTGGGGAGATGAAAAAGTTTCTCACTAATCAAAAAGACTTGGTTGGAGACACTAAATTTGAGAAATAAGAGAGAACTTTGAATGCATATATATATATAGATACTTATATAATATATATATATATATAGAGAGAGAGAGAGAGAGCTTCAAACATTATTTTGCTGGAATTTGTCATACCTTTAATGTTTGTTCCAATATCCATTATAACATAATTTTACAAAGAGGATGCAAGACACACTGATTTAACATATTATAATTATAAAAAAAATTATTATACCTGTTAAGGTGCAACTTAATGGTCAAGACCTGAGTCCAACTCTGCACTAAGAGATCCCTTAGATTACTTTTTTTTTTTTTTTTTTATATATATTTATTTATTTATTTTAATATCGGGGAACCTCCAAAACAGGGCCCTTTAGACCCATCCCTGCGGAGTAAACCTAGTCCTGTGCACCGCACCCTCGGAAGTTTTCCTACACGGAACTGATTAAAATCGCTAGCTTTTCACCAGGGGGTCTGGTTCCAAAGGATTGTTTGCACCCATGAGGTGTTGAACCTTGGACCTTGAAGGGAGTGATACCCACAAGACCAAGGCCTTCACCACTTGGGCCAACCCCTTGGGGATAGTTACTTAATGCATGGATCTGGGGTCCAGGGTTTACTCCCCAGGACTCTCCTCCACCAAGGTTCCATGTCACAGACCTCTTTTATAGTTATCATTTTCTTGTTTTGCTTTTAGTTTGTGGTGTTATTGTACTCCATAAAAGTTTCTGACAGTTATCTCTAGGGAGGAGTTGGTAGAAAGTTGGTGTTGTAAATGTGTTGTCTGTTGACCGTTTATATAGATATTTGGCTGGCTTGTAAAGAAAATGAAAATAACTGGGTTGGCGTAATACCTTAGTACACGATAAACGATTCCTAGATACATGTAGGATCTGATTTTTTAGTAACTGCTGTTGTGCATGCAATGTTGTATTTTTGTTTATATATGATTTTGAGGTAATCTACTCCATTCGTTATGTAGATGGGTCCAGGATTTCCTATATCAATGCAATCATTATCCAAAGCTGCGGATAACTACAACAAAGCCCACCTTAATTGATTCAGTGCAAATTTGAGCACAGATTAAAATTTTCCGGAAGGTCCCTCACCCATTCTCTTTACTCTCTGAGCAAGTTCTTTATTTTGAGTCATGTAATGATAGTTATATTCTGGCTAGGTATTTCACTGCGCAAGGTTTTGATATAAATTTATGCAAGATAGTTGAATTATGGCTTGGATTATCGACTGAGTATCAATTTAATTTTACATAGAGTTGTACCGTGCTGGTTTTATATAGGGCAGGATCATTGGAGTTCTGGCATTTAGTTATAATTATTCTTATTATCATCATGCAGTGCTCTTAATGAGCAACAAAGTACATCATCTTTTCTACACAATAATTTCTTACTTCAGGGAATTTCAACCAGATGATATCATTTCATTTGTTCCTTTGATCATCTATAACTAAATACTCAAAACACTTGAAATAACTTTTGCACACTCGAGAGAACATCGAACACCCCCCGATTTTATTACAGAACACTTGGACTTTCTTACATTAGGCGTCTTCTACAAAGTGTTGCTTGCTCCTCTATAGAAGTAAAGAGGAGAAAACGATAAAAAGCTCTACGTTTTCTGTAAAAATGCATTTTCCGACATAATTCTTATCTATTAGGAATCTGTTGTTTGTGAAGATGTTGCATGATTCTTTATATTCTTCATTGTTGATGCAAGCTGGCAGATTGTTGTTTAGACGGGTCCGCCAAGCTTCACGAACTCTTTTCTTGAGCGTTCCATTTAATTGATTATATTGATATTCTCAATGTCATCTAGTGATATAGAAGAATAAAACTTTGGCTATCATCTTTTTTATGTGGTGCCTCAGCATCATTTGCTAATAGCTACAACCAATTAGGGGTGACAATTTATGTTTGTGGGTTGTGTTTTTGTCGTGCCAAGTTATGAGTAGAAGGCTATATGGATCAATTCGAATACAATTTGTTTAATTAAATGGTCAGATCTTAAAATCCTGATATAATCCATATAAATAATGGGTGATATGACACAACCGATTTAATTCGTTTAGTAATTAACTTTTATTGAGTTCACCTAAACACGACTTATTTGATCCATTTTAATCCATTTCAACTTGTTTAATCCGTTTCATATAAATGAGATAAGCTGACCGTAAATTTATTTTTCAATTCAATCAATATAACTTCATATATAATGCAAGGAGATAACTATATAAATCATTTATAATTACAATTGGATGATAAAATATTTTATTATCAATATCCAACTAATAATATATAAGAAAATTATTATTTTAATAAAATAAAATTATTTATTAATAAAAAAATTATTAGTTTGAAATATTAAATAGTCAAATACTAATATTAATATTACATATTCTCAACATAAAAAAAATATAAAACTAAACATTTAAGAAAACATAATTTATTTGTGTTATATAAGTTGATTACAGGTTGTGGGTTGACTCACAATTAATCTATTTATTAATCGTGTCTTATCGGATCAATCCATTTTGACATGAATTAATTTATATCAAATTCAAATTTACTTATTTTAGATTGTATTCGTGTCGGATTTACGGATTGCGTTATATATTATTTCTCCTACAACTAGTAAGTCAAGATTTTTCCTCATTGTCAATCTTACAAGTAAATCCTCAGTTTTTTTTTTTTTTTTGATTTGTTTTTCTTTTATAACTTATTGGGAACTCGGTAACAAACTTTCTTTTACCCTAAATTTATCTGGCGGTCATTTCTCTAAGTTTCTTATTTTCGTTGGAGACATTGATTAAACTATGTGCCCGGTAGTCCATTGACATTTGATGCGAGATTTAAAAAAACAATTTATATATTTAGTACCGATCAAAAAAACAATTCATGTCATAGCAAATTATTATTCTGTAGCTTTAAGATACCAAATTTTATATGGCTGGAAAAAAATTCCATTACTTTTATCATGCATTTTCTTTATTTTAAACTTCTTGCTACATAAGAAGTTTGGTATCTAAAACTTCTTACTTTTAGATACCAAAATTCTTGATCTTTTGAATTTTGGATTCAAGATTTTATTTTCGAACTACTCATTATGCAAAGAGACTTGTTGAGTTTAAATGTGACTAAGGGCATACTTGGGTCATAAGATAAAATGAGAATTCTGTGAATAATAGCGAAATAATTTGAGTTAAGATGTTTTATTGACTTTTGAGAAATGAGAGAAAAAATTGAACAAAAATATTATAAAGTTAAAATATTATTTGAATATAATTTTTATTTTGAAATTTGAAAAAGTTGTATTGTTTTTTATGTTTTGTTTAGAAGTTTGGAAAAATTATAATGATTAGTTGAAAAAGTTGAATATTTGAAATTTGAAACGTATTTTATTTTTTAGTAATGTTTGGGACCGAAATTATGAAAAATTTTGAGTTGAGATGATCAAATCTAAGTGTCCAAACATGGTCTAATTCTTGATCCCAATTTGTCTGTTTGGCAGTTTGAGATAAAGTTATTTAATATTTCTAACTGCCGAACAACTCATGCTATCGACTCATATATCTCCCAAGAAGTGGATAACCCACGTGAGTTTTTCCTAAAGGACATTCTATCAAATTCGTGGCATTAAGAAAAGTATAGTAGCTTCCTAGGTAGAATTACGTCATGTAACATATACCTTTGAGACCATTAATTTGATAATCGACATTGTCTCCATGATCGATGTAATGCCGGCCATCTTGCCACATTATTAGCTTGTTAATTTAGTTTTCTTGGGGCCCATTTAAATAGCCTTTTCGGATGTCTTGTCTGGTATTTTCCTCGATGCCTTCAGCCTAGTCCGATATTCTCCGATTGCCCCGTGCCATATCATCGGATTGATTACTTCTAGCGCATCTCCTTCAAACTGGACTCGAGTATACCCCAAGAGTTTCTGCAATCTTGCATGCCGTGTAAAAAGACAGCTTCCAACTGCTGCGCCAAAATTGATTTTCCTTGTGCCTTCCGACATTATTTTGATGGTTAGTTAGACAATGGAAGCTAGAGATTGAGATTGAGATTGAGAAAAATGCAAATAAAGAGAGAATTCTAAGATAAACTCTGAGATTAGGATTTGTTTATAAAAAAATTCGAATCATAATCATCCGCTAAAGCCCACAAGCCGAGCTTAAATAGCTAATAGAAAGACAAAATTGTAATTAAGACCAAATAGTAAAATACGGAATAAGATAAGTATGACTAAAATTTAGCCTAAGAATCTGGAATAATATAATTCCTAAAAATAAACATTACCATAAGAGAAAAATGGCCAAAAATGAAAAAAATAACTTATAATGACGATTCTTAAGGTAAAACGACTGATTTTGGGTTTGAAATGGGGACCACTGGGTGAAGTAAGGTAACCACGACATGCGCGTATAAGAGAGCGTTTTTCGGATTTAGGTTATATGTGCAATTTTGACACCTGTAGCCAAAATTATGGACAAAATACAAACATATGTGCAAATCAACCGAGGAATGCCGTTCTCGCCCAGTCAAGGAATGTCGTTCTTGCCTAGTCGAGGAATGTCGTTTCTCGTCCAATCATGAAATACCGTTTCTCGCCCAGCTGAGGAATGCTCATCTCTTCCCGCCGATTTTGTGCTGATCTACCTTCTCGAGATAGTCTAGTGCTTTTAACGTCGCCTCTGTCGGCCGATCGTCATTGGGCTCGGATTTTCTTGCATCAATGCGCTTATCTGTCTCCTCGAGGTGGCCCAATGCTATTATTCCTTAATAATTTGTCATCTGAGCATCATCATGCCCGGATCTTCCTGCATCAGTCTCTCCAGGTTGAAAAGAACTCTTCCTCGAGTTCATGTGAGCATCTATGAAGCATGCATGTACTGAGGTGTTTGTCATTGAGCATGTCAGAGGTCCTTAGAAGACTGGTGGGAAGGTGCAACCAATGTAGACTCTGGACCTAGAATTTTTTTTTCATATAAATTCTGGCTCGCATACTTGCATTATTCTCATTGGGCTGAAGAGAATTCATCCTCGAATTCTAAACTTTCTTGCCTTGGTCTTTTGGATGTCTAGTTAAACCCATCTTTCTCTTGTTTTGTAGCCCTATCACAATGATCATGGAAAAATTGACATAGGTATTGTGACACCCCCAACTTCCACTTGGGATGTAACAGAGACTTAGAGCATCAAGAGATGCAACACAAGGTTACATACTTCTGTATCTAATAGCTAATATGCAATGCATCCTAGAAATACAACTAGCAGTATGCAATAATTGCAACGAAAAATAAGGGTGATAATGAACTTATGCTAGAATAACTAAATCATCCCAATAATATTGATTGAATCATAGGTTTCAAAACATCAGGTAGCTTAATTTTAGTACAAAATATCAAGTTCTCCAAAAGGATCTAGACCAGTTGCTTGATGCGTTCTATAGCACGAAGAGTTAGGCCTAGAAATATCAGAATAAGATCAAGTCTTCTGTCGACGTTTGGTTCCTCCTCAATCCTTTTGATCCATTGGTCCATTGGATCCGTCTGCATTTACAACTTTTATCATTCCGAGTGAAATGATAGTGGGTCCACAAAGGGTGAGATTTACTTGAAATCTCAGTAAGTTAGACAATCAACGTGCACAACGATAGACTATACATGAAGAATGATAGACATGAAATGCATGCAAATGCAGAAAATTTGTATTTTTGTCCCCCATTCAGATTTCTCAAGAAAATATATTTTTGATGCACATTTTCTTACAGAGAACATAATTTCACTTTCATCATAAAAAATTAGTCTTTCATTATAAAATCATGGATATTGTCATAGTTCCCCATATGGACTGTGAGTACCTGCTGGTGACCGTAGTACAACTCATGTTGAAACTACGTTGTCTATAAACTCGTTCTCAATGCATTGGTAATATAACATAACATAACATCAAAAAAATTATAACATGTACACCCTCCAGCATTAGGTGTCATAACGTATGACTTTGCTTTGGCATTCTTTAAAAAGAACTCATTCGAAATCTGTTGACTGTTTTTTGTTAACTCAGGGGTTACCAATCCATATTTAATCACTCCAGAGTGGATAAAGGAGTCCCACTAGGTTACTTCCCCATCCTAGCCTTCGGGGTTGTGATAATTTTCATGCAAAGGCTTTTGAAAAAGAATGATTTTCATGAAATGCATATGAGTGGCACAAAATGATGCTTTAATGCAAATGGATATGACAATTATAAAAATGAAATTTATCAAGAAATCATAAATAATTGATCAAGGTGTAAGTTAGATGCCAACTTACAGACTATTGGAGCTGTAAGTGAAGTACTGGCTGTGAAATAAATTATTCTAAGTTAGAATCTAACTAATTTAAGGAAAATAAACAGTGACACGAAAAGGAAAATTATGAAAATGCCCTTAGACTTCTAAATGATCCCTGATATCTAATAATCCATAACCTACCTCATGCATTCTAGTTGATGCCTAAATGAACTCATTAATGATCCTTACGAATGCATGCAAGGCTAAACCTCCAAGGAACATGCTCAATAGAATCCTCAAGGACATACTTAAATCCTAAGTTTGAGCAAGTTCATCCCAACACTTAGTCATGCCTAATGAAATCCTCAAATGCTAACTAAACCTCAATGATGCATGATATGATCCTATCACCGATGACATGCTAATTATCATGCATTCTGCTTATCCCAATCAGAAGGCTTTCTAAATTCTCACATTTCAAGCCTAAGTAAAATAAGCTAATTTCCTCAAATGAAGCATGATTAAAAGTCAAACCATATATGCTTTGATGATCAAAACAAGATAGCACTTAAAACTAGTTATGACATGTTTTTCATCTTAATCTAAACCTCCATAAATAATCCTATGATCAAACTATACCATAATTAATCATGCCATAGCTAATTTCCTAAAAATGCATTTAATCTCAACCCTATCCTAAATATGCAACTTGGCTACTAAGGATCCTCATGCTAAAATGACTACTAACACCATAAACATAAAAATAATAAGGAAACTAAGATCAAGAGAGGGAATACTCACAAAGATTGGAGCCCTTGAAGCTTCCCACTCAAACTCTAAGAACTCTCAAGAACACTCAAGAACACAAGAACACAAGAATACTTAAGAGAGAAGAGAGGAAGTGAAGTGAACTAAGAAAGAAGTGAGGTGAAGAGGGGCTTATATAGCCAGGGAGATGAGGGTAGCATTGGGCTTGGGTGCTTCCTTATTGGGCGGTTTGGGTGGTGGCTCATGATGCGTCTCAAGCTTAGCTCCTCCATGTAGGTTAGCATGATGGTGTCTAGGTTGTAAGAGAATCAACCAAAGGGGAAGAGAGAGAGAGAGAGAGAGAGAGAGAGAGTTGCTGTGTGGGTGGTGGAGAGAAAATGTGGTGTAATTAATACTAGGGTTTAAGCCCTTAATGACCGGCCGTTAGGGTTTTATACAAGGGTTAGCAATTTTGTTATTCTCTTGTCTTACTCCCTTGGTTTCTATTGGCTATGTAAGGCACACTCAAGTACTATCTAAGGTGGCTTAATGGTGGTGCTTGGGCGGTTGAGAGGTGACCAAAACTAAAACAATTAAAGGAAAATAATAAAAGTAAATAAAATAAAAGAGGTTGGCTAAAATTTCAAAGGATAAAATTGGTATTAAAAATATTTAGGGTTTCGAGTAGGTTTTTTTTTTTTTTTCTTTGGTCCATTGCACACCAAGTACACATGGTTGCCAAATGAAACGTTTTTAGGGTTTGACATGTCACCACACAAAATGACATGTACTAAGGCCCAATAAAAATGCAAGTATGGGTAATGAATGCTAGAAATGTATGATCAAAGAAGGAAAATTTGAATTAAAGCTCGAAGAAAGAAATCGAACTAAGCTTGCCTAACGAAAGTCAGTATCCTTCTAAGTAAGCGAGCTATCCTTCTAAAATCTAGGGTTAACTTAAGAGTTAACCTAATGGGGTAAAGAAGTGGAGTGTTACATCCTCCCCCCTTTAAAACAAGATTTCATCCTCTAAATCGAAGTCTTAGTAAAACAAGACAAACAAGCATCAAACACAAAGTCAAACATGACTCACCAACTGCACTAAGACGTGGGGCTTGATGGGGGTCTATCAGGATCCTCATCAGACACCTCGTCCTGGGAATGATAATAGTACTCGTTATCATCCGGATTAGAAAAAGCATTGACATGCTCTTCATGAAACCTCCACTAGTGAACCTCATCACTCTCTAACTAGGGCTCACCCTCCTCGCGAAATCGTATATGATCCACCAAAGAGTCGGAAAGATCAGAAGAGTCGTCAGCCTGAAGCTGCTTAGTAGTATGACTCCACTCTGGCTAATCTAGCACAGGAGGAAGGGTAATTCTAAGGTGTCTCCTAAACCAAGCTACAGTCGACACATCCATATATCTAATGGGATCAAGGGGCTGAAGCTCCTCGTGGGGTAGGGCTCTCTTGGTATGGATGGTACCTCTCCCATCATGATCAAGAACTTGAGTTCTATGATACTCAAACCTCTCCAGTGTCTCTCTCATGTGCTCTAGTCATTTACGCCGTCTCTCAACCACAAGCCTTTGGAGTCTATTGGGGGTCATATATGCTCGTTGTGCGACTCTGTCTCCTATGGCCATGGTGTAACTATAAATGATGAGAGAAATTGTGGGTCATAGGATGAATATGGTATGGACCCATGTGTGCATGAATGGATGCAAATGTCATGATGATGCAAATGATGCAATGCAATTTCACAAGCCAAACAAGTAAGGGTATTTGTTTCTCATCTCCTCATCCTTTTCCCACGTAACTTTCTTGATATTGTGATTTCTCCAAAGAACCTTAACTAGCAGAATTTTTAGATTCTGAAGTTCTTGTCCTTCCCAATTGATGATCTGAATAGGAATTTCTTCGTAGGTTAGGTCATGTTGTAGCGAATTCTCCATCGTATCCACAATCACCATTGTCGGTTTCTCAAAACTCTTCTTAAGAGAAGATACATGAAATACATTATGAGTTCCTTGAAATTCCGCAGGAAGATCTAGCCTATAAGCAACCACTCCTATTCTTTCTAACATTACGTAGGGTCCTATGTATCTTGGACTTAGCTTCCCTTTCTTACCAAACCGAACAACTCCTCTCATGTGCAATACCTTAATATACACCAAATCGCCAACTTTGAACTCAAGGTTCCTATGTCTACATTCAACATAGCTCTTATGGTTCTTCAGTTCCTGAAGAATCTCTACACTAATAATCTTCCCTTCTCCTACTTTGTCCCAATATAAAGGAGACCAGCATTTCATTCCGTACAAAGCTTCGTAAGGCGCCATCTGAATGGTGGCTTGAAAGCTGTTATTGTACGCAAACTCAATCAATGGCAAGAGCTTTTCCCAATTGCACTTCTCCTGCAGAACACATGCCCTCAGCATGTCTTCCAGAGTTTGTATAGTTCGCTTAGATTTTCCATCTGTCTGAGGGCGATATGCACTACTGAACTTCAACTTAGTGCCCAGTACCTCCTGAAGACT
The DNA here is from genome assembly GCF_001411555.2 of Juglans regia. Taxonomy (NCBI): domain Eukaryota; kingdom Viridiplantae; phylum Streptophyta; class Magnoliopsida; order Fagales; family Juglandaceae; genus Juglans; species Juglans regia. The sequence continues at coordinate 30,449,303 of NC_049901.1, read as the reverse complement.
CTGCAAAAAACGAGAGGTAAATCGAGGATCTCTATCCGATACTATCGTTTTTGGTACTCCATGCAAACACACTATTTCCGATACAAACAACCGAGTTAGTTGTTCTAACGTGTCAGAATTCTTTATTGGCAGGAAATGAGCACTATTAGTCAGGCGATCGAGTATAACCCATATGGAATTATTTCCTGCCGAGGTCCTTGGAAATCCAACATCGAAGTCCATAGATATATCCTCCCATTTCCATTCTAGGATCAGAAGTGGCTGCAATTGACCAGAGGGGCTCCAATGCTCAACGTTGACTGTTCTAAAAACAAAGAATTTATTAACAAAATCGGCTACGTCCTTTTTCAAACCTTCCCACAAGAAGTGTTGCTTCAAATCCTGATACATCCTCGTACTTCTGGGATGTGCCGTATACGAGGTCTGATGGGCTTCTCTTAAAATCCAATCCTTAATCTCTTGATTTGCTGGAATTACCTTTCTATTATGGTAATACAACAACCCATCATCCCTAAGGGCAAAACCTTATGGCCCTTCCTTCCTTTCTACCTTCTTTCTAACTTCTGCCCACTTAGGATCCTCCATCTGCTGCTTCCTTACTTCATCCCACATAATAGGTACAATTTCTTGTACTGTAGCGAGAGATACGTCCTGAGGAAAATCCTTAATCAACAAGTTTCTCATGTTGTGTAGAAGTGATCCTTCTTCCAAATCGGGATCATCACTATGAGACTTACGACTTAACACATCCGCCACTACATTAGCCTTACCAGGGTGATACATGATTTCACACTAATAATCACTAATAGTCTCTAACCGCCTCCTCTACCTCATATTCAAGTTTTGCTGACTTAACAAATAATTGAGGCTCTTATGATCCGTGTAGACCTCACACGTTGCTCTGTACAAATAAATGCCTCCAAATCTTTGAGGCAAAGATTACATCAGTTAGCTCCAAGTCACGAGTGTGGTAATTTTGCTTGTGATTCTTTAGTTGCCGTGAGGCATAGGCAACCACTCGCTCATCTTGCATTAGTATGCATCAGAGTCCTAACTTAGACACATCGCTAAATACAATGTAAGGCCTATGGGGTTTAGGTAAAGCCAGTACTGGTGCGGTTGTGAGCATTTCCTTTAGCTCCACAAAACTACGCTCACATTCTTTCGACCAAACGTACTTAACGTTCTTCCTAGTCAGGGCAGTAAGGGATCCTGATAACTTAGAAAACCCTTGAATGAAATGCCGATAATATCCAGCTAGACCTAGAAAGCTCCTTTTCTCATGCACACTAGTCAAACGTTTCCAATCTACCACAATTTCCACCTTATTAGGATCTACTGACACTCCTTCACTAGAGATCACATGCCCTAAAAATCTCACCTCCTTAAGCCGAAATTCACACTTACTAAACTTGGCGTACAACTTGTGTTCTCTTAGCCTTTCCAAAGCCAAACAGGGATGCTGCCTATGCTCTCTTTCACTTTTAGAGTAGATCAATATATCATCAAAGAATACGATTACAAAGCTATCTAGATAGGTTCTGAATACTCGGTTCGTCATATCCATAAATGCGGTAGGGCATTCATTAAACCAAAGGGCATGACCAAAAATTCGTAGTGCCCATATCTAGTTCAAAATGATGTTTTAGGAATATCTTGATCCCTAAACTTGAGCTGATGATACCCCGACCTTAAGTCTATATTTGAGAACACTGATGCTCCTTGCAATTGATCTAATAGGTCATCAATATGTGCTAACGGGTACTTGTTCTTCACCGTTACTTTGTTTAATTCCCTATAATAAATGCACATCCTTAAAGCTCCATCCTTCTTCTTTACAAATAGGACATGTTCACCCCAAGGTGATGAACTAGGCTGAATGAATCCCTTCACCAACAGTTCTTCTATATGCTCCTTCAGCTCTAAAAGGGCCATACGATAGGGTGCCTTATGGACAAGGGGTAGTAGCAGGTTCTAATTCTATAACGAATTCTATCTCTCTATCGGGGGTAATCCAAGTAAATCATCTATGAAGACCTCCGAATACTCTTCAACTACATGTATCCCTTGAATTTCCTTACTATTACTACCTTCATCTAGTACAAAAGCTAAATAAGCAGTGGCTCCATCGACGATGCACTTCCTAGCTTGCAAAACCGAAATTAACAAGGGGTAGCTTTCATTGACCCTTCTGTATAACAGATTTGCCCTTCTATAGGTGATTCAAAGGTGATCTCTTTATTCCTACAATCTATTGAAACAGAGCATGATTGTGGTACGAGTTCTCAAAATTGGAGTCAGAATATTGATCATACGTTTGACCCTCTAGGTTTTGCGCCTGTAGACACTAGGATACTTTTGCTATTTGCCTCTACAAATCTGCAATCATCGCATCATGTACATTACGATCACGGGGAGAGACTACCTCATTCGGAACCTACCCACATTGACCATGACCTCTACCACCAGCCATGAGATTGACGATAATTTATCCCTAGAAAACACTAAAGCTCTTATGCAAACTTACGCCGAGATAGAATAAGCATGATTATTCTGAGGGCTAGTTAAACAGTAGAAACTAGAAATTGAGATTGAGAAAAATGCAAATAGAGAGAAAACTCTGAGAAAAGGGTTTGTTTATAAAAAAATTGAATCATAATCATCTGCTGAAGCCCACAAATCGGGCTAAATAGCTAATGGAAAGGCAAAATTGTAATTAAGACCAAATAGTAAAATACGAAATCAAATAAGTATGACTAAAATCTAGACTAAAAATCCAGAATAATATCATTCTAAAAAATAAACATTACCATAAAAGAATGATGGTTAGAAATGAAAAAAATAACTTAAAGTGACAATTCTGAAGGGAAAATGGCTAATTTTGAGTTCGAAATGGGGACCACCAGGAGAAGCATGGTGACCATGACGTGCACGCCGAAAAGAGTATTTCTCCAGATTGGAATCATATGCATGATTCTGACACTTATAGCCAAACTTATGGGCAAAATACTGGCACATGCGTAACCAACCGAGGAATGCCGTTCTCGCCAAGTTGAAGAAGGCTGTTTCTCACCCAGTCATGAAATACCGTTTCCCACACAATCGAGGAATTCTCATCTCTTCCAGCCATTTTTGCGCTGATCTACCTTCTTGAGGTAACCTAGTGCTATTATTCCTTGATCTATCATCCGATCATCATCATGCTCGGATCCTCCTTCATCACTTCCTCTGATGGTTTACACTGTTGTTCTTTTTCTACCTATGCCACCTTTCATGTATGTAAGTGTTGTTTAAGTAGGTTTATGACATATCTCACCATTTGCCACACCTTAGGCTTTTTGAAACACTCCACTTAAAAGCACTTTAGGCCTTGACCCTAGTAGCCATGACCCTAGCTAAGTGGAAGTTGGGATACTCAAGAGAAAGGAAAAATTTTGGAGCTTCAGTTGGCAAAAGAGCTTATACCTTTGGTTTAGTTAGAATTATTAGAAAATTCTAGTGATTTATTATTTTTAAGAAAAAAGGTGCCAAGAGGCCAATGGGGGAATGACACATGGCATATGGGAGACTTGCCACCTTGATGGGCTAAGGGATTTGGTTAAAATATTAGATGGATTTGGAGTAGCCCCAAGAGTGGTTTGATAAGGGCCCTAGCTTACTAAGATGAGAGGACTAAGGGTAGACACAAAGACCTTAGACCCAACTTAATAGACATAAGACTTTAGGCCCAACTTGATGGACACAAGACATTAGGCACAACTTAGAAGACATTAGACTATTGGGCCTAACTTAGTTAGATCCAAGGCTATTGCCCTAATTTAGAAAAGACTCAAAATTGGGACCCAACCTAGTGGACTATTGAGGTCAAGGAAAGACTCAATAAATCTGGACATGGGGCTAAGCAAAGGTCCACTTCTAAGGCCCACACAAAAAGTTTGTTCATATGGCCCAATAAGAATCCAACACTTGAAGGCCAAGCCTAGTATTTCATATCATATTTCCAAATGGGACACACATACACCATACCATTGGTTTCCTTTCTTCCAAACCCAACCCACACTCCCCTAGGGTTTCCTTTCAACCATGGTAGGGCTCCTAACTTGAGTTAAGTTCACTATTTCAAAATCATCATCACACCCATGAATAGAAACTCAAACATCATGACTTGCATAGTTTGCTTCAAGCTCTTTTCTTCATAAATTTAGATCTGAAAGTTTTGTCTTTTGCATTTGTTTTCCATCAATATTAGACAACCCTTGAAGTTTAGAACTAACCCAACCCATGCCACTTGAGGCAAAGGCATGTCAATGCCACAACAACCCACCAATCGGCACCCTTGGTACAAAACCGTGCATTCCCTCAACAAGCTACCAAAAACATGCCCCTTCCACAAGACTTTCAAGAGGTTTTCTACACCATTAGACCCTCATTATATCACCTAAAATCATACCTAAGAGGATGACAAAAAAAGCCCCATAAGCCAAGCCAAAAACACAACTATTCACCTAGGAAATGAAAATTTGACCAAACCAAGTACCCTTGATTCTTTGAGGATTTTTCAACACAACAATTGGCCACCTCTACCATTCCACCCTAAGGAATTGATTCAAAGCACTCAATTTTATGTTTGTCCAATCCCCTTCCATGAGCAATAAAACTGATTGGCAAATAGGATGGTGGAGATGATCATTGTTGACCGAAACCCATGCACATCCAAACCCCTTCCTTCATTTTTTGCTCAAACCAAATCAAATGGAAACCAAACTGGCCCATTTCATTACCAACCTGAGAAGGCCACTCAATGGTGGTAATTATGCCCACAAGTAAGACCAAGATGATGGGACAATAGAGGGATCAAAATTGGACAGTTTGGGTGAACCAAAACCGTCTGCCATTGCTTGATTTCACTTGTTATTTTTGTTCAAAATTCTGAAACCATGCTGCCCTCTGCACCTATGGCCATTCTCTAGCACTTGAACTTGAGGTAATCATGTATTTTTAGGCTACTATTCAACTGAACAAGCAATGACACAACTAAAAAAATGCAATCAACCCTCCACTGTCCACATGCACCACTCACACCCCATAACCTTTAGCCAAGCCGAGCACCCATTCATATCTCACCCCTCCATTAAGTCCTATAAATACTCCCCTCCACCCTTCCACCCATCACTTCCTCACACACTTCCCTCAAGCATTTTCTTAGCATTCTTGAGAGCAAAGTACTCTAAGGGTGAGAGGAGAGCAAAACTGAGTGACTAGTGTGAGATTCTTGAAGTGAGTTGTTCTTGAGAGCCTTCAAAGGTCACGGTTTGGTAAGAAATCCTGCTCTATCTTTTGTTGGGTGTTAGATTAACATGTTAAGCTTCGAATTATGGCATGAGAATAAAGATTTGCTTGAGTTATATGAGGTTTAACTTGAAGAGATGCGTTTCAGTTTTGATTTGGGGTCTTGCTTGAATAAATTGTTGGAATAAACTCGTGTGACCTGAAACTAAGTTATAAACATGTCCCCAAGATCAGATTTATATTTTGATACTTGATCAAACTTGATCACTCATGCATCCAAAGGTTATAGACTTGAAAGCACAAAAAGGCCCACAAATGCATGCCACGGGTTGGATGGATTTGGCATAGTGGTTGATTGATTCTTGCAATGCTAAGGTTATATATGGATTTATAACATGGAAAATATGAGGTTTGTGAAACTTTATAAAATTTGGGGCCAAAATGTAAATAGTGAAAGTTTAGGGCCTAGGTGGCAATTTTGAGAAAATGTAGGGGCATTTTTGTAAATATCATTTTCTTGACCCCTTTTGATTATGAACATCTTCCTTAAGTTTACAATTTCTAACTTAGAATAACTTTTATTACAGCCACACCAAATTCCCAAGTACCCGAGAAGTTTGTAAGTTTGCTTTTAACTTACCATTAGATAATTTATTTATGATTCTTGTATAAATGTCACATTCATATTAAATGTCATTTTAAGCATGAAAAATCATATGGTACATCATTAAGAATTTGATTTCTTGCTACACGACATGTGAAGTTCTCACCATTTTAGCATATTACATATAAATGTTATTTTTACATGAAGCTTACTACATAGGCACATATTGTGAAATACATTTTTCAAGCATAGTATGAAAATAATTTTTTTTCATGATCCAAAATGCTAGGATGAGAAATTATCCTAGTGGAACTCCTTTGTCCACTCTGGAGTGAGTAAAAATGGAGTGCTAACCCTTGGGTTGACAAAGAACCGTCAACGGGTTTTGAATGGATTATTTTTAAAGAATACCGAAGCAAAGTCGTATATGACACCTAATGCTGACGGGTGCATATGTTATGATGGTGATTAAATGTTATGATATCAATGCATTGAGTTATAAGTCTGCATACAAAGATGTAGTTTCAACATGAGTTGTACTATGATCACCAACAGGTACTAACAGTGCAAATTGAGAGTTGTGATGATACCATATGTGTGACGACCAAGATTTTTGCTAGGCTTTTTATGTATTTATATATATATATTGTTAATATGGGCCAAGAAAGGTGGGGAAACCCAATTAGGAATTTGGTTTGGTACTAGGCATCTAAGGCCTTAAGAAAGTTCCAAACCCATGAGTAATTCGGCCTCTACAAGGAATTAGGGTTTTGAAAACCCAATAGAACTAGGGCACACGCCCAACCCAAATTCTTGGATGCCACATGTCATCCAATGGAGCTTATAGCTAGGACTTGATGAATCTGGACTGAATTGAGAGAAAAGAGGTGAGAGAGTCTAGGGTTTGGCCTTGCACGCCTACCATAGAGGATCACTCACCTTCTTGCCATGTGTCTTGCATGCAAGAAGGCTAGCTTGCAAGATGAGGCATTGTGACACTTGTCACCATTAGAGAGAGAGATTCTAGAAGAAAGATGATGAGGTTATGGAAAGTGGAGCCTAGGGAAGGCCAAGAAGCCTTGCACGACAACCATAGAGAAAAAGGTATCTTGCTTTTTGCCATATGTCATGCATGCAAAAGGGAAAGAGAGGATGTCTTATCTTGGAAATGGGCGAAATCTACATGGGAAATAGAGAGCCACACGCCTATGGAGCTTCTAGAAGAATTTTGTGAAGGGCACATTCGAGGTGGACGACTAGGGCAAGGGGACTCGTGCATTGCCAACCACAATGACCAATCATGCAATGTCCAAGACAATGGTAGAAGAAAAGAAAAATCTCCTTGGGAAGAGATTTCCACACACCCACACTCTTCACATGCCACTTGGCACACATGCACACATACAAGAGATTGAGGAAGATCTTAGCTTGGTAAAAGACCATTTAGCCATGAGGCTCATTGAACCAAGACATGAGGCGAAGGACAAAAGTAGAATGGAGTTTTGGTATGAGGAAGGAGGCGCCATTTTTCCAAAAGTTCTATTGTGTTCCCAACACAATCAAATGAAGAGAACGAGAAAGAGGCCTTAGGGTGAGATGCCACTTGGCATCCATGCAAATGAGCTTGGCTTGTTCTAGAAGGTTTTTGTGTCTATAAAAAGGGAGGGTGCTGAAAACATTTTTTTTAGTCACTTGGAGGATTTCTTTTGAGAAGCATTCAGCCACCTCCTTTCTCTCTACTTTCTATCATTTTCTCACCATCCAAACACCCTTCACAATACTCTTTTCTCACTCCAAACATCATTTTGAGGGCAAGCAAAGCTAGCAGATACTTCTAAGGAGAGAATCATAGAAGGTATGAAGCCAAAAACCACCTTTCCATTTCACATGCACACACGGCCTTGGGAGGTGAAGTTTCGGTTCTTAGCAAGTTTATCATGAACTCATGCTCACACACACATACACACATTTGAGCTGGAAGAAGTTAGTTCATGTCTTGAGAAGTTTTCCACATGAACCCACACCTATATACACACGATTTTAGGGTTTTGTTTTAGACTAGGGTTTTAGTTCATGCAGGTTTTGGATTTGAGGAAGTGGAGGTCCGAAATATTGGAAGCTTTTTCCTTAAACTATATGCCATGAGATTACACGTACACACACATGGGTTAGGGTTGAAATAACCAAAACTAATGATTTTGTGTATGTATTTTCAGCTTGCTTGTTATGGATTGTGGATTTTTATAAGTAAATTTATAACTTATACTTAGATATTTTTTGTATATGTCATGTGAACTCATTTCTTGTTTTGTTGCATTGTGATACTTGAAATAATGATGCTTTTCCATATATAATCATTTCTTTGTATGATCATCCAACATATGGTTGAAATGCCTTATTGTTGGTTGTTCATATCATGAAAATGGACTGAGAAGCCACACATAGGGTTCGGATTGCATAATGCCTAACATGTTCATGGATATTTGCCATATGACCGAATCTTTAATTGGATTAAGCCCATGAAATACTTGTCTTTTTATAAGTATGACCACTAGCATGTTTCGGCTACACATGTATGTTCATTGATAGAATTTTATTAAATGCATTAGAAGATTCTAAGTTCATGAAAAGTTGGTGTATTGTATATTTCAAGATTTAAAGGTTTCAGCCATGACCATGGATGAAGTATTAACATTTTGTGATTGAAGTTCTAATGAGTTAAAACCGATTCTTGGATATGCAAAGGTTTATATGTTTCGACCACTAAATGTGAAGTTTTGAATGTTTATTTCTTGCTTGTTATTCAAATGCCTTAGAATTTATATAAAAGAACATGGTCGCATGTTATAATATTTTCAAGCCGTAACGCGAAATGTACATGGATATGTATGGTTGTATGTTATATGGTTATGATGAAGCATTCAACATTGAATGTGTCCCTTGAAAGTTCTAAGTTTCATAGTTCATGTCACATGCATTGGGATTGTGAAAATCTTTTGAAAAGAAAAAGTCTTTTTAAAGTTTTGTCACAACCCCAAAGGCTAGGAAGAGGAAATATCCTAGCGGAACTCCCCTATCCACTCAGGAGTGTCTATAATGGAGTGGTAACCCTTGGGTCGATGAAGTACAATCGACGAGCCTCGAATGGTTCCTAAAAGAAAATAATACCGGAGCGGGGTTGCACCTAAAGCTAGTGGGTGCCCTACAGTGAAGGTGAAAAGTGAACTACCATAACATGAATGATTAAAAGTAAGACGTAGTCACCTTGTTCCAAGTGGCCAATAGTTTATGCGGTAAATAGCGGGGAACACACGGTGCATAGGGGAGCCATGAGGTATCCATTTATAAGTTAAAAGTCAAGAAAAACCTTGAGCTCAAAGTTATGCTATGATATATGAACAAGAACCCAAGCTCACAAGTATGTTAAATGAACAAATATGAAAATGATGAAAATATGCTTTATGAAAGAAAGGATTATGAAAGTCATGATGTACACGGTGTTTTCATTTTGAAAAAGTCGATGCATAAGTAAAGTTTTATGTTCGTGCATTCATTTTTAAGTTTGCTTACATATGCTTACGATATTTGCTACGTAATGGGGAAACACAAGAGACCAGCTCCCCAGAAGCCTAAGGAGTCTCCAGAGAGACGTGAGGTCTCTTAGGAGTCATCGCTTTTAGAAAGATTGGAAATTGCCGACCAATTCATGACTGAGGTGTTACAGCTTTTTGAGCAACTGAGGAGCATTTTGAATTAGGACAAGGCCAAGTAGGATTAATCTCATTAAAGGACTTATGTTATGGAACCTCTTTTGATAGATGACTTATTTTGAAAACATTTGACATAATGGTCCCATGTTTTGGGAGTCTCTTTGGAACAATCAAGTTGTTTGATGACTTGTATATGAAATTTCTGTTTTGGGATTTTGTGCTTTGGTACCATGATATATGTCTTATTTATTGACGTAAGTAGACTTTCTGCTGTGATATACTGCATACTTCTAGTTATCATTAGGTGCATTGCATCTTAACTATCATGTACGAGGGGTATGTAGCCTTGTGTTGCATGTTTAGACGCTTCAGTCTCCATCAAATCCCAAGCGAGGGCTGAGGGCATCACAATATGTTATGTTAATGATGGCTCTATTAAATAAGAAATGTTATATTTTTTTTAAAAGCTGAAGTGAATAATGTTCTCTATAAGAAAGTGTGCATTAAAGTTTTTTTTTTTTTTTAAAGGATGTTGAGGAATCTGGATGGGAGACATATAGATTTTTCTGCATATTTAGCATGCATCTCATGTTTGTCATTGATCATGCATATCTTATCTCTGTGTAAGTTGGATGTTTAACTTACTGAGATTTCAAGAAATCTCATAGTGTTAGTCTAACTACCACAGTGAATAGGGTGAACCCTTGCTTCAGATGGTTGAGGATGAGCTCGATCCTGAGCGGAGACTGGATTTAATATTAATGTTACAGTGATGACTCTATACACCATAGAGTGGATGAGAGAATTGATTTGACTGTAAAACTTTGATGTAGTATATGTAATAAGGATATTTTACCTCCCACTTTATGTTTGAACTTATGCCTTAGTATGTGGACCTCTTAAGTAAGGCAATATCTATTTATGGTTAATTGATCTATTGGGATGTTTAGTTCATTTTGGCATGAAATTTTTATTAGTCACCCTTTGTTTAATATGGTTATTGCATACTGCTAGTTGTATACTGGGATGCATTGCATATTAATTGTCATAAACGGGAGGTATGTAACTATGTGTTGCATGTCTTGATGTTTCAAGTTTTCGTTTCATCCCAAGAGAAGGTTGGGGGTGTCACACTTTTTATCCTCATGCACCACCATGTTTTCATTATGCCAAATCACGTCCATAATGATGGATGCACAAAGGGTAAAATCGTGTTTTTTTTTATCGATTCCAAGTTTAACGTGTGGTTGTATCACATAGTTGATGAATTCCACAATTGGAAGGAGTGCTATTTTGAGAGTCGAGACTGTCCAGTTTCCATGGAGCTTTTCTCCAAATAACTCTTGCATATTGGTAGTTTAGAAAGAGATGCTCCAGAGTCTCTCGATCACATTTGCATGGTGAGCATTCTTCCACACTAATCGGAGGAATAAATTGTGCAACTTTTTCTCTCATCGGTACAGCTCCCCATGCAATTTTACACATAAGAATCTTCTGCCTATCCTAAATGCATCAGTGACCAAGGGGGTGGGAGCACGAGTATCCTCAAATGAAGGCAGAGGAGAAAAATTCGACGGTTAGTACACGACTAGTTCCTCATCCTTGATAACACTACTGAAGTTTCTTCCAACAACTCAATGGAACACCTCAAAACTTTCAGGGGAAGGTTTTGGCATATCTTGGACATCACTTTCCAAATGCACTAACAAGACATCTAAACTCATCCTGCACATGGACTTGTCTACCAAAAACTTTGTTAATTTCGCCTTTGGTCTCTAGGTAGACTTTGCTTGGAGGGCCTCGCGAAGGGCCTCAAACTCCTTCACCCTCACCCTCACTACTGCCATTTCATGTTTCTATATGACTATCTTAACAGAGTACTCACTCTCCTTAATAATTGTGGCTGCAAGATAAACCTTGACCTGCTCATATTTAAAAAAAAAAAAAAAAACAAATAGGAATTAGGAGATAGCAAATGCGAACACAAGATGTCACTAGGGCTCATCAGGCTAAATTCAAACCTTTCAGGAATAATGCCTGGGAAGAGTGTTGGCACTTCCAGTGCCTTTGTACCCAGAGACTCAATAAAGGCTATAGGATCCTTTAAGAATGATGATTTGGTTCTCTTGGAAATCCTTAGGCTTTAGCCTCATTGTGAGGATGAGAAACCAACACTTCCTTCGACTTCTCCTCAGTCCTTCTCTTTGAAGAAGGGTCGCTTTAGACATTGATGGGTCAACATGATCGTGTTGAAAAATATATAATAAAAATGGGCAAAATGGAGACATTCCCATGGGGGTATTTATCCCACAAGTTGGTGATGGAAAATGGAATTGTAATTGCTCGAATTGTGCACAAATGGTCTTTATTTATAGACCATAAGGCACTAGTTGGAAAATGACACAATCATTAGTAAGGGACACAAACGTTTGAATCAATCAAATGATTGTGTCTCTTGACACTTCCTCAACCAACACCCTCATGGGAACCAGTACTATGGAGAGGGTGCAATCCAAGGGGTACACCGCTTGGTATGATCACATCCCTTAGATTTACATCTCCCACTTGAACACACAAAAACGGTGATAATCTAGTTGAGTTTTTTTATCTTGGTACCAATACAAGCTTTCCACAACTCCACTCTCATCTGAAACTCCTGCAGATTGGCGTCAAAGCATGATAAACCTTTATATGTGTGCTCGCTTTTATCATTAGCTTATCTAACCACATCCTTTACCATATATGTTCTCACTGATTACATATTAGGGGTGATTTCATTTTACTATTTAGTGAACGACATCAATTCTCCATGACTGAATAAATACTTTTGTCACAATTAACGATTTGCTCTAAACTTTATCAAGTACTTCCTCTAAAGGCTATTCCTAAAGCTTTCCTTAATCACCTTAACAATGACTTTACAAATGACTTGGGTAATCAACTTGCACTGAAATTTTATTAAGTACTTCATCTGACGTCATTCCTGACGCTTTCCTTAATTACATTATTAGTGACTTTACAAATGACCAACCCTTCACTTTGGGTAACTCCGCATAACTCTATTTATATAGGCATTCCCAAAACTTCCTCAGTTATGCATGTTAACCATGAGGTTACTTTACCAAGGTATCTTTAATCCCAATTTTGGTCACATGTTCTCTAAATCTCTCCAGAGATAATCCCTTGGTCATTGGGTCTGCTACCATCTTAGTCGAAGAAACAAAATTAACCCTGACTTCACCTCTCTCCATTATATCCAAAATATAGTGATAATGCACATCAATGTGTTTTCCTTTGGAACTTTGTGTTTTACATTTTATTAATGAGATGACAGACTGATTATCATAAAACACATTGACTAGTTCTATGGATGTTCCCAAACCTAAGGTTTCAATAAAGTGTTTCATCCACACTGCATTACTCACTGCAGTACTGCAAGCAATATATTCTACTTCCATCATGGACTTAGCAACACAACCCTGTTTCCAACTTAACCAAAAAATTGATGTTCCACCAAATTGAAATATATATCCACTTGTGAATTTTTTTTATCTACATCACTTTCAAAATCAGCATCACTATAGCCGATTAATTCCAGATCACTAATTCCAAAGCACAATATGATTTACTTCCAACCAATATGATTTACTTCCAACCAATGTTTCTTATTTGGACTGGATTGATATCTGCTTACCAATCCTACTACATGACAAATATATGGTCTCGTACTTGTCATTGCATACATGAGGCTTTCCACAGCTTGAGCATAGGGAATTTAAGCATTTTGCTTGTTTCCTCTTCATCTTTTGGGCACATACTTTTACTCAAAGTATGACCTTTGCAAATAGGTGTATTTAAAGATTTAAAATATTCCATACCAAATCTTTTAAATAATTTTTCTATTTTTCTTGATCTAGATATAACATATTTGGTTTCCTATCTCTTGAAATTCTTATACAAAATACATAGCCGGCTTCACCCATATCTTTCATTTCAAATTTAGTTCTAATTTGTTTTTTGTTTTATCCATCATATCTAGACAATTACTTGCTAATAATATATTATCGACATATAATAATAATAATGTTACTTTATTATCATTTTTCCAAATGTATTAACAGTGGTCTACTGGACTCATTTCATATCCAATTTCTAAAATTGCCTTGTGAAATTTCAAGTACCATTGTCTTTAAAATTATTTAAGTTCATACAGTGACTTCTTCAACCTGTAGACTTTTTATTCATGTCCTTCAATTTAGAATCCTTCGAAAATCCATCTTTGTATCTAAAGGATGTAATTCCAAATTCATCTTAGCAATAATAGACATAATTATCCTTACAGATGTGAACTTTGCCACATGTGAATACATCATAAAGTCTACACCTTGTTGTTGAGTGTATCTTTTGGCTACTAATCTTGCTTTGTATTTTCAAACTTCCATCAACTTTAAATTTTCTTCTAAGAGCCCATCGGCAACCAATAGCTTTTCTACCATTTGGAAGTTTTGTTAACTCTCAAACATTGTTTTTTTTATTATTTTTTTTATAAAGAGCTGAGAATCACCTGTCCACGAGTGACCCCATCCTGATTTTATTAATAAACCCTCACTTATGGCAGAGGAAAACCATGGTTACATACCAATACCTGAAGATACAATATAAAGTTCTGAAACCAGGTATCAAAAAAGCCTAGTTTTTGCTATCCAAAAAACAAAAGGACATGACACAAAAAAACAAGCAGCAAATCCTCACCTGCAAAAAAAACCGTTAGCCCAACAAATATAGACAATAAAAGCTAACCAAACCAACACAACAACAAAACAGCACATGAGTCTTAACTCTGACAGCACCGCAAAGATGGTAAACCAAGTTTATCCAATCGAAGTAATCCTCGAAGGATCCTAGGCAAATCTCCAACAAAATTCCATTCCGTATTTAGACCAGCCGCCCCACTCCGAGACAACCAGTCAGCAACTTTGTTACCTTCCCTATAAATGTGCCGAACTACGCAAACCATCGAATCCATAAGAACAAGTGTATCCTCCAAAAAATCTTCCAAATACCATACTCCACATCTCTGCCTAGTCCACCAAGAGATTACCACTTGAGAATCTAATTCTATTTCCACAAAATTAATCCCTAGATTTTTAGATGCTTTAAGACCCTGCATCAGAGCTAACAACTCAGCTCTATTATTAGAATTGAAACCAATATAAGAATTAAAAGCATGAACCAAGTGGCCTTGATCATTTCTAATAATACCACCCACCCCTGAAGATTCTGGGTTTCCTAGGCTTGAGCAGGTTTTTGCCATGCCACAATCTTTAAAAATTGCCTCACGGGGACTTTTGACGTAATTTGCAAAGCATGTAAAATCTTCAATTCATACGTAGAACATTTCTTAACAATTTTCATATCTTGACTAATTGAGCCCATCCAATTTTTAATAGTATGCCAAACCACACTAACAGATTGAATGCGCCCCTCCATACGGGCAGTGCATCTTCTACGCCAAAGATGCCAACTAATAATCGAAGGAAGTAACCCCACAAGAATCCCCACTTGAGAATCAGTTGACGTACGTCTAAATCAGGCCGTCACTGTCTCCATCCAAGTATGACCAAGAGGTAGACCAAAAATATTACCACAATAACGCCATATGTTAAAAGCAAACTCTACTCCAAACAGAACATGATTTTGATCCTCATACTTACCTACTTCACAGCAATCACAACAAGAAACAATCAGGATCCCAATCCATCTAAGACTATCATCAACACTCAAATCTGTATTCCATGCTCTCCACGTAAAACCGAAATTTTAAGAGGCAACAACCTATGCCACATCCAAGGATGCCAATCCAAACTTGAACCTCTTATTCTAATACAATCCCAAGCTGATTTAGTAGAAAAATTACCACTCTCGTGTTTAGTCCAGATCAACACATCAGATCCCTTCTTACAACCGGCCAAAGCCTCAATAATATCATCCACATTATCCTGACCCACTAACGAAACCAAAAGATCCATATCCCAACTATTATTCAGCATACACTCCTTTACTTTAAGCCGTGGACTCCCCACCATATGGAATTCCTCAAATAAAGGACCCCTATCTCTCCATTTATCATGCCAGAATAAAATATTCCCCTCCCTCACTCTCCACTTTGAATTATTTAGCACATCAGGAATACTCTTAACTATCATTTTCCAAAACCTCAATCCTTTTTCCATATCAATGAGAGACCAAGGCGAAGAGCCCACATATTTTCCTATAAAAAAGTTTTCCCATAAGGATTTACCTTGAATTAAATTCCATGAAAGCCGCATATGCAATGCTTTTTGCATACCCTCTAATTTACGCAAATCTAGGGCCCCTTCCTTTTCTGGCTTACAAATATTATCCCATGCCACCCACTTTTTTTTTGCTTTACCATTTACCTCACCCTAGAAAAATGTACTCATCATACGATTTAAAACTTTAATAATAGATTGAAGAACCTGCAAAACAACAAATAAATGTAAAGCCATACTAGAAAGCGTGTGCCGAAGAAGTATTAGACGGCCACCCAATGAGAGTAGCTTCATTTTCCAGCAGCTAATTTTTTTCCAAACTTTGTTAACCATCTTCTCCAAATGCACATGCTTTAGACGCCCCAATACAATCGGAACCCCCAAGTATTTAAAAGGAAAGGAGCCTTCTGAGAACCCTGTCAATCTTTTTAGAGCTCTCTTATGAGCAACATAAATTTTGGAAGAGAAAAATATGGCTATTTTTTCTTTATTAATCATCTGGCTTGACCATGCTTCATACTTTTCAAATACCAATAAAAGTTCCCTAACAGATTTCTTACTCCCATTCAAAAAAATCACAATATCATCTGCGTACATAAGATGAGAAATCTGAGGAGTACCTCGAGGTTGTGAGAAATGCCCAATCTTGTTTGCCGCCACACTCTGCTTCAAAAGATGAGAATGGACTTCCTGAATAATAATAAATAGATAAGGCGATAATGGATCCCCCTGATGTAACCCATGACCACCTTATAAAAAACCTCTCATCGTTCCACTAAGCATTACAGAGTACCAAATATTCGAAATGCAAGCACGAATTAAGTCACAAAAAGAAGGAGGAAATCCAAAACAATGAAGGACCTCCAACAAAAAATTCCAATCTACTCGATCGTATGCTTTAGCCATGTCAACTTTAATCATAATATTTCCTCCATGAGAAACCTTGTTCAGGGAATGAACCATTTCTTGAGTAATACTAATATTCTCAAATATTTTCCTCCCAGGTATAAAAGCTCATTGCTCAAGAGATATCAATTTGGGAAGAAAACCTGCCAGACGATCCACTATAATTTTTGAACAAATTTTATAGAATACCGAACAAAGACTTATCGGCCTAAATTTATCAAATTTTGTTGGCACATCTGTCTTTGGAATAAGCACAATAAAAGAAGCTGAATAAAACCTTGGAAATTTTTTAGAGATAAAAAATTCTGAGATAGCTGCCAAGACATCCATCTTAATCACCTCCCAGCAACTTTTAAAAAAACCTCCTCCAAAACCATCTGGCCCAGGAGAACTGTTTATAGGAATCGAAGAGAGAGCCTCCTTTACTTCATCCAAGGAAGGGATACAACAAAGGCTTGTACAATACTCTACATCAATAACCGGCGAAATCAAATATGATAAATCCGGAAGTGCTCTTGACTGATTAGTATTTTTAAGGAATTCTGCAAAATACTCAACAGCACCATTATGAATTTATTCTAGTGAAGTGAACTCAATCCCATCCGGAGTTCTCATTCCTTTAATTCTTTTTCACCTTTTATTAGCTAATCACACATGAAAAAATTTAGCATTACGATCAGCTTCCATGTTCCATTTTATTTTAGCCATTTGAGCTAATCTGATATCTTCCCTACATCTCCAAGAGGACAACTCAACCGAGGCCACCACAAGCTCCCTCTCGGCAACTATATCCCACTCTCTTTGCAGACACCCTTCAAGACCCTCAACCTTCACTTCCAAAGATTCAATATGAGCATTGGTCCTACCAAACACCCACTTATTCCATTCACAAAGAGCCACCTTAACCTTTTTAAGCTTAAAAGCAAGATTAACAAGACCTGTCCCAACCACCGGCACAGACCACACCTGCTTTACAAAATCTATAAATTCTGGGTGCTCAACCCACATTTGTTGAAATCTAAATGGAGGAGGACCATAGGAATAAGGATCCTTAAGAAGTTCTATCAGCATGGAACAATGATCCGAAGTCGTCCTTGGTAAATACGAACAAGATGCATTAGGGAAAAAAGACATTAAATTAGCATCCAATAAAACACGATCCAGCTTAGCCCAAGCTCTAGCTAATCCACTCTGACCATTACACCAAGAAAATTTACTACTATGTGAACTTAAATCAATTAAATCACCCTCATGAATCCATTGGTTAAAATGATCCATTGCTGCTATTGGCCTAGAACGACCACCCCTCCCTTCCAAATCCATACAAATAATGTTAAAGTCGCCAGCAAACAAACAAGGATCCTCATTCATACTATTCCACCTCAAGTCCTCCCATAAAACCCGCCTATCCATCATATTACACTTTGCATAAATAAAGTTACCCAAAAACTGAAACTGACCCTTAGCTATACTTAAAGACAAGAACTGCGATGTCATCCGAATAATCTGTATAGTTAAATCATTCATCCACAATACCCATATTTTCCCACCAACTTCTTCATTAGATATTACATTATCAAAGTGAAGAGCCCGCATGTAAGATTGAGCTTTATCAAAATTCTGGAAAGGCTCCAACAAAACTACCATCTTACATTTCAACTTACTTTGCAAACTTTTTAAATGTCCCATAGATGTCCCGAGTCCCCTGATATTCCACACCAAAATAGAACCTATCATAAAGAAAATTTTGTGGCTCGAGTAATCACCCGATTAGAACTCCTAATTTTCTCAAAATTTGTTTTTCTTATATTTCCTCTTCCTGGCTTCTTCGTCTGTTTCCGAATGATACTCCTTGTCCTGTGGGAAAAATTCAGCATGTATATCAAGCTCCGGATCCGACAATGACCCTTCTTCCAAACAAAATGCATCCTCTTTCCTTTGGTCCTCATCCTTCTGCTCTGTATCCACCTCCGTAGCATTAATATATACGTCCTCAACCAACGTTTCCGTAACCTCCTCTGCCTCCCGCATCATGGCATCCTTTTCCATTATTACCTTATTTTGCCTCACCTCTACAGAGCTCTCCGTATTAATAGCCTCACCATGTTCTGTATCCACTACAAACTCTTCAATCAACAAAGCTGATGCAGAGGCCCCGATTACCAGATTAACCTCCGAATTAATATATTTTGCAGCTTCTTGTTTTGCAGTAACTATAAGTAACGTTAAATCGTTGGGCTAACTTTGTTTGGTCTTCCACCCCAGGTTCCTCAATAGTTGGTTCTTTAGGGTCTTCAAAAATGGGTTCTTGTTCTTCAACAACTATTTCTTGTTGCCGAACCCAAGATTTATTTTTAGGTCTCTTTTTCCCAGCCCGACAAGCACGCACGTTGTGGCACCCCCGACCCCCATATAAAGAAAAACAGGAATCGAGACGCTGGGATGATGACAACACGGTCACGCATCCCAACGAAAGTGCCAAGTGTGTGTGTACATGCAACAGTGTACAAAAACAACGCAGCGGATTGGTCAACTAAGTACCAGAATTTAAATACAATCTAAATATCAGTAGAGGTTTAAAAAGTAGTTATACAGTCATCTAAAATTAAAATATAATATAGTAAAATAAAATAACCAAGCAAGTGATCCCAGATCACTCCTCGGGCGGAGCCGTCTCCTCAGGCTCGCCCTCATCCTCCTCATCTGCATCAAAATCTGCATTACCACAAAATGGTACCGTAGGTAAGTATAACTCGAATAACTACGTAATGAAAATGCATTAATGCAACCAACATGCATGTATATGATGAAATATGCATTTTCCTCAAATATCATTTTCCCCGAAAATGATTATTTTCAAACACACGCCAAAATCCCATTTGGCCCAAAATATCTGTAAAACATTTTCCCAGAAATTGATTTACACAAAATCCAACACACTATTTTCCCAGAAAATAGTCAATTAATCCATTATTACCATATGCACCACGGTCTCCCCTAGGCACCATCCGCACGTCCTGGCTTCGTAGCGATGCCCAGTTCCGCGCCCGGCGCGTTCATGGCCAAGCACCCACTACACAACAAACGATGCCCAGTTTCGCGCCCAGCGGGTTCATGGCCAGACATCCTCTAGTCCCCGCCAGCAGAAGGACCACGAAGTCGGCACGAGACCATCTCGTCCGATCCCATTGTCGCCCAGCGGCAATCCAGGGGATGTTACTTAGTATATTCTCTCCCGAGTAACCAGAGGAGCTCTACCGAGATAATGCCCCATCTCGGCTTGGGGTCGTGATACACATGCACCCAAAATCCATTCTCACATGAAAACCCAGTTTTCATAAACACATGAACATGAATGCAATACACGAAAACCCAGTTTCCTTTACAAACATGATCATGCGTGCAAAATGCAATGTACATGAACAACACCATATCCAAACCAACAATTACCAACCCAATCAATCACACAAACAACTCCAATCACCAATCCATCCAACCCCCGTACTCCTCGGACTCAGTCCGGCATGTCCAACCAAATACAGTGAAATGAGTTAGTGCAAAAATACATTTAAATCATGAAAGTTCTTTGGAGAAATACTTACAGGCTATATAGTAATTTCCGAAGGATCACGAAGCTGCAAGAAGTGACGTCTGAGCAACGCAACAGTGCAAAATGCACTGTGGTCGTGGGTCTCAAATACCCAATTTTCAATGGAGGCAAACGAAGACCCAAGAATGATAGGGTAGGGCCTAGGGAGGTCGGTGAAGCTAGTGGTGGTGAAGGTTGGCCGTGGGTGGTGGCGTGGGCGGCGGTAGAAGACCAAAAACACCCAAATCGGAAATGTTGTTGAAAATGCTTCACCGGTGACGGATCGGAGGTGGGGTTGGGTCCAATAGGTTGCTAAGAGGTCGATGATGAAGTGGTGAGAAGATGGTGGCCAATGGTGGTGCGACGGCGGCTTGGAGAGGCTTGTGGTGGCTAACGGCAGTGATGGAGGAGCTGGAAATGGAGGGAGGTGGTCGCCGGCCGGTGGGGAAGCTGATGGGAGGGGCGGTGAGGTGCACGGCGGCGCGTGACGGTGGCTGGGTGGAGAGGAAGGAAACGCACGGGAGAGAGGGAGGGGATGCGTCATGCAGGAAGCCAGAAGAAGAAGAAAGAAAAGAAGAAAAAGAAAAGAAATGAAGAAAGAAAAAGAGAGGAAAGAGAAAATGGAGGGAAAGAAATGAGGTCCAGTCCTCACATCTTGGGTCACGAAAATGATCCAACAGAAACGATTTTAAAACAGCAAGTTAATTAAACTAATTTAAACGTAATAGTAAAGTGAAATTGAAATAATTAAATCCAACAATAAATTAATTAAATATGAAAATCAATTTAAATACATAACAATAATTAAATATTAAGAAAGTACATCAAAATAATTTTCACCAAATTAAAATCATAAAAATAAACTCACTAAAAATCCAACCAATTTTAAAATAAGAGAATAAATTTTTGAATAAATAAAAATAATCATTCAGTAAAAATACACTAAAATACGGGGTGTTACACACGTTGTGCCCCTGGATTTTACATTTAGAACAGAATGCAGGCAATGTTTCATACACAATAGCTTGCTTACGACTAGATCCCAACCCTGGTGTCCCAATCCAAAAATGAGAAATAGGTTCAATGGTAGCATCCATCTCCACACAGATACGCGCACCATCAGTGCGAGTCGCACAAAGTGTAGTATTATCATGCCTAATAAATCTACCTATCGAAACTGTCAAAATGTTAAGCAAAGATTCATGATAAGCAAGTACAGACACATATACTAGATTCCTATGAATATCAAGTACAAACAATTCATTAGTAAGCAAAATAATGAAACTAATCTACGTAAAATTTGCATGTACCTTGTCCTAAGACATCACAATATGTGCTGTTGCCCTTGTACACTCTGTGCTCACTTGTTTGTTTCTCTTCAAGTTTGAAAAACAATTCTCTATTCTTGCATATGTCTTGTTATTGCAGAGTCAATCCACCATGAATTTGATGATGGTTGCATGATTATTATTTTTGAAACTGTCATCACAATTTCCTTGCTTTCCTTTGCTTTTCCGTTATTACGACATTGTGATTTGTAATGCCAATTCTTTCCACATTCAAAATAGTTTCCATTAAATGATCTAATTTGCTTATTTTTTGACCATTTCTTATTCTTAAACTGTTTTGCATTATCTTGTTTTGTGTAGAATGTTTACCTTCAGCCATCAATAAATTGGATGATTCCCTCTCTCTGTTCCTCCTCTTCATACTTTCTCCTTCAAGTACCAAAAATACTAGGAGTGGTATCATTGTAATTTCATTTCCACTATGTGTTAAAAGAAGTAACAATACGATTCCAAAATGAAGGAAGACTAGCTAGAGGCAATAATCAAGAGGAACATAATCCTCCCATGGATGGAGGACAAGCCATGGCGGAGGCTATCCGACTGGAGTCATCACAAGCAAAACTCATAGGTTACTTTTATGTGTAGTTCTTGGTATACAAATACCCAAATTTCATAGGCACCAAAGGACTTATGAAGGTAGATAAATGGCTGATCGATTTAGATCGGACATTTGAAATTTCGGGGTGTATGGAGGACCATAAGGTACTATATGCCAGATACCTATTACAAGGTGAAGCCAAAGTTTGGTGGGACACCAAGCAACAACTGTTGGCAAGAGAACTTGGAAATTTAGCCACCTTGAACTGGGGAAGGTTCAGGGAAGAGTTTGATAACCGATTATTCCCAGAGTCGATTAAGAAGCAAAACGAGCAAGAATTTGCATCACTAGTGCAAGGAAGCATGATAGATGAGGAGTATGCTACCCTATATACGAAATTGGGGAGGTTAGCGTCTCACCGAATTTACACATAGAAGATGCAGGCATAGAAGTTTTAAGGATGTTTACAGCTAAGGATCCGTAGCCAAGTAGCTTGCTTCTGGGTTGACAACTATCAGGAGTTGGTCAATGTGGCAACAGTTGCAAAGGCTGAACAAAAGGGTTTAACTGCCCAAATCAACTCAGAAAGGAAGAGGTCCTTTCCTTTTACTGTAGGAGGAGGTTTAGAGAAGACGAGGGTGTTTGCCAGAGCAGAAAAAGGAAAAGGCATCGTGATTGAGAGACAGATGCTTACCACACACCCATTCTATGGAAAGTGCGGTAAAAACCATGAAGACGAGTGCAGATTCACTCTAAGGGCTTGCTTCAAGTCTAGCCATCCAAGCCATATGATCAAATACTTCCTCAATACAGCTTAGGGAAGTACAGCCACTCACAATGTAGACAACAAACCGTAGCCACCACCCCAAGTACCATCTCTAGTATATGCAGTAACTCCAGGAGATGTGGATGCTGATGCAACAGAAACTGAAGACTGGTATTTTTCTAATACCCCTATATCATTAAGCTTAGCTAAGGTTAGATGTATTGCACTTTATCATAGTATTTACCCTATTGTCAAGGTTAGGTGATGTCAAGTTGTTGAGATTCACAACTTGTGTACTTTTCAATTTAGGCGTGTCGTAGTCTTTTTGTGTCAGCAGGATTCAGCAAATATGTAGTTTGCAAACCAAGCCATTACCCCATAAAGTAGTAGTGACGATTCCTGATGGGAGTGCTGTAGCCTGTACTCGAGTAGTTAAGGAATGCTCTGTAGAAATGGAAGGAAAAAAATTGAAGGCTAATTTGATGGTTTTACGTTTGATGGAATTTGATCTGATTTTGGGGATGGATTGGTTGTTCAGACACTTCTTTAAATAGACTGTCATAATAGAGAAGTCATGTTTGAAAGGATAGGGTTAGTTATGTGGGAAGGCCGATTAAAGCCACCCCTCTTGTGATTTCGGCTTTGCAAGCTAGGAAATGCATTGTGGAGGGTGTAACAACATTTTTGGCAATGGTAGTTGAAAAGTCTGTGGGGAATGGAGAAGTTTGAGGAATAACCTTGGAAGAAGGCTTTCCCGAAGTCTTTGCAGATGAATTACCCGAGGTACCGCCTAATAGAGAGATTGAATTTGGAACAAAACTAGAGCCTGTGAGAGCTTCGGCTCATAAGGCAACATACTACATGGCTCTCACTGAGTTAAAGGAGCTGAAGGTGAAGATAGAAGAACTGTTGGAGAAAGGATTTATCTGTCCAAGCTCTTCACCTTGGGGTGCACCTATACTATTTGTGACGAAGAAGGATGGCTCGACGAGGGTGCATATTGACTATAAGGACTTGAATAAGGTGATGATAAAGAATAAGTATATGTTACCTTGAATTGACGATCTATTAAAACAACTACAAGGAGCATTAGTGTATTCAAAGATAGATCTACGATCGTAATATCATCAACTGAAGGTCAGAGAGCAGGACGTACCAAAGACTACTTTCAAGACACTATCAATTTTTGGTAATGCCCTTTATGTCCCATGCTCTCTTGACATTTATGGATATGATTAACAGAGTATTTAGACCATACCTAGATAGCACTGTCGTTTTCATCGATGACATTATGTTCTATTTGAAGAGCGAAGAAGAACTTCGAAGGCACCTTAGATTGGCATTGACCAGACTTAAAAATCAAGAGTTGTACACCAAACTTAGTAAATGAGAGTTCAAGCTTAAAGAAGTGAAATTTTAGGGACACCTAATATCCGGTGAAGGGGGTAGCTGTCGATCCCAGTAAGATAGAAGAAGTGATGAGTTGGCAGAGACCGACCAACATACACGAGATCCAGAATTTCGTAGGATTCCTTGAGGGTTTCTCCAAACTGTTTCGGCCACTTAATGCCCTAGACAAGAAAAATGAAAGGTTTATTTGGAGAAACCCCCTCACTTCTTCTAAGTCCATCACAACCATTATACATAGCAATTCACAACACCATTCAATATCAACTTCACAACATAATAAACTACCGAGGGGAAGAGGTAGAAATTATACCATGCTGAGGGGCTGAAATCATCATGTGCTACGTGCTGCTCGGCATGGTCTCATGGTGTCAAAAGTCACTGGCTTGGGATGTGCACAGTGGTGGAATTGTAGGAGGGTTGAGCTAGAGTTTGGTGTTCTAACTGTGCATGGAGTGGAGGAGGGCAGGGGCTATTTTGTGTGGCTGGCCGTGGCAGGGGATGGGGGTTGCGTCTGGCGGTAGCGCTACAGTGGGTGGTGGTGGCGAGGCCCTGAGGTAGAGGAAGGAGAGGGATCTAGAGGCCTCGGGTTGGCTAGGGTACGGTTGTGGCATGGGGGTGCGGTTGAGGGTTAGCCGTGGGTAGCGGTGGCTGTGGCTGGAGGTGATGCACAGCAACAGTGTAGGAGATCAAGTGAGATCTGAGAGGGAGAGAGAGAGAGAGCTTTGGTGGAGAGGATTGGGTGCACGACGCTGGGTTGGGGGCCACTAGATTGAGGTGATTTGTGAGGCTTGGTGGCGGATGGCTGGTCACGGTGGCATGGTTAGCGGTGTTGTGGAGAGGAACTAATGGGGAAAAGAGAGAGGGGCTAAGGGAGTGTTTTTGGGAGAGAGAGAGAGAGAGAGAGAGAGAGAGAGAGATCCATGGTGTGGGAGGGAATCGGAGGTAGAGGGAGGTCGCCGGTGAGGTGGTGTCATCGTCATGCAGTGGCAACGAGGGGCTGGCTATGGTGGAGGCGTGCGAGAGAAGGGAGATTGGGGAGAGAGAAGGGGACGACATGGAGGGAAGGGACAAGAGAGAGGGATGAGGGAAAATAGGGGGAAGTTAGGCTTTTTGGGATTGAATCTCAATCCTTCATATAAGGTTCGGTGGGAATAAAACACATAAAATAAATTAAATAAAAAATAAAAAATAAAATAGAAATACAATGGAATTAAATCAAAAGCCAACTTTGATTCTAAGAATATTAATCTTTTATCATAAAATAAAATGATAAAGTTAACAAAATTTTTTTAAAAGAAATAAAATCATCTAAATAACTAGAGTTTTTAACATAAAATAAAACGATGAATATTAACTTATATTCTTAAAGAAATAAAATCATTTAAATCAAATAATTTTTTAAAACTATTATTTTCGGGATTCCAAAAATATGAAGAGGCATACTTTCAAAATTGGTCTTGGTTCAATAATACTAAAAATACCCAATTTAAAATAATTTGTGACATTTAAAATATTTTGAAGACTTTAAAACACTAGGCTCCATTTAAAAATCATCTGTCAATTTAAAACACAATTTCAGGATTTAAAATGCAAAGGCAAGACTCATGACCAATCGAGAGAAAAATAGTGGTTGGTCACAACTGGACCTACTAAGTCCTTAGAAATGAACTAGCTAAGAGAAACAAGTGGTTTTAGGCAATGGTTTTGAAAGTGAAGGGAATACGATCATGACTTAGCTATTCTAATGGGAACTTGTTCAAACTTCAGAAAACTTACACCCCTACACCCTGCACAGTCAGTTAGCCTTCATCCTTAGGTAGAATAAATTTCCCTAGTTGCAGAAAAGAAAACAAAAGAGAGTATCATCATAACTCCCTAGCCGATTACACCATGATGAACCTATGTGTGATTTTAGGATGAACCATGTTATACTTTGCTTCTTGTATGTTTTTCTTCTTCTTATGAATTCTATAAATAGCACCCTTCATCCACCACTTCCATCCATGCCACATTCATAAACACAAAGTAGTAGAGAAATTGAGCACCCTTGCAAGAGAATTGGTTGTGTCATAAAATTGAGTTTTGATTAGAGTTTTAGTATTGATAAAGTGATTGGAATCATACTTTGTTCATATTTTATGTTTGATGGAATAAGCTTGTGTTAATCTTGGAATATGATCATGACATGCATAGATATGAAGTGAAAAGCTTATATAAGTTCTTGTAATGATAGTTAAGAATTGATATTTAAAGAAAGATCACATGCCATGTTAGTTGTTAAATTGATATCTTGGGTTGATCATCAAGCATGTTTCGGCTTCTACAAGGTTAAGAGTTTGATTGTGATATTTTGAATAAGTTTCCAATAATATGTCTTTTAGAAGTATCATATCATCATAATGAGAAGGGTATACATGATTTTAAGGATTTTAGGAATGTATTCGCCAAAGAGAAGTTAGACACATCACTATTGAGTACTCAATTTTAGGAATGTATGGTACTTTGGTGTTATCCGTCATGTAGAAGTTAGTATACTCAATTGTGAATTGAATCTAAGTCACTAGCATGATAACTAGATATAATTTGATGAATAGTTGGGTGTTAACTTTTGGATTTTACAAGAAGTACATTTAGAACATAAGCTTAAAACCAAATATAGTGAAAAGTTGGCAATATACATGTCACGGGTTAATTGATCTCTCATAGTTAAGAATTGATTCATGTGATGCTAGAGCTTCAAATAGATTTGGATAAATGGTATATAAGGAGTTTATGAAGTGTGATGAAGTTTTAGGATCAAAATGCAAATAGGGAAACTATAGGGTCATATATATGCAACTTTGGGTAATATGTGTACAAATGTGTGAATATGAGTTTATGTATAACCAAACTTTGTAATTTATAACTTCGAATATATCTCTTGTCTCAATCACAACAACCTTAGAACTTGAGAAATTTGTAAATTGGTCTCTAATGCTTGTGGGTGCATTGTTATGAGATCATGTTATGATCAATGCAATGAAAGTTATATATGCATAGCTTTGATGATGTAGGCTCAAGTGAGTTACGGTAACCAGCAAGTACTCATGGTGCAAATGAGGAGTCATGATGATACCATATGTTAGGAATGATGCTAAGGAAGGACTGTTTTGAGAAAATGTTCTCTGTAAAAAAAATGTGCAACAAAGTTTTCTGGAAGATGTTGAGGAATCTAGATGGGAGACAAATATGGTTCTCTTTCTGCATTTTATGCATTCATCTCATGTTTATTATTTGTCATGTCTATATTATCTTTGTGTATGTTGGTTGTTAACTTACTGGGATTTCAAGGAATCTCACTATGGTAGTCTAAACTAGCATTCCTCTCTACAATGGTAGAAGCTGTGATAGGACCAGAAGATGGTGAATTCAAACCCTTGGCTGGGGATAATTGAGGAGAAACAAACCACGACCGTAAATTGGAGTTATTCGTGATGTTCCTGGAAATGGTCCTGTCAGCCATTCAATGCAACTGAGAGATGCTTTGCAAATTGTTTCCTTTTGAAACCCCATATCAACCAAGTTTGTAATAAGGAAAAATAATCTCCATAAAAATGTTGGAACTGTTGTCTTACATATGGGACATCTAAGTAACGCATTATGAGTGTTTAATTAAGCTTTGGGATGCCTAGTTTCATTCTGGTGCAAAAGTTTTACAAGTTACCCTTTCCGCTGCGATTTAATGCATACTACTAGAAGCATGCTAGGTTGCATAGCATGTAATCTGTCATGAACGAAGGTATCTAGCCTTGTGTTACATGTCTTAACACTCCAAGTTTCTGTTCCATCCCAAGCAGAGGTTGGGGATGTCACGTGCAATCCATTAGGCGATGAACAAACTATTTGAGTTGTATGTAAGTCTATGTTAATACCAATGAGGAATGGCAGTAATCATTTCTAAAATTGTGTTTTTAGACTTTTGGTATGACAAGATATACTTTTTCGACTAAACCAATATATATTATGCTGTGATTCTATATCTATACCCATCACATGCACTTCCATCTGGATGAGGCATGCCTAACCCTATCAAACCCTAGGTGATAACCCTCTGGCTGTCATCCTTGGCACCAGAACCTCACCAGGATCTTTACAGGAGGGCCGGGGCCCCACACCCAGAATTATGTATGTGAACTTTTAACTTAGAATGCGCATTTATGCATTAATCCACTAAGATTGTTTGCTGGATTGTTGAGATAATTGAAGCTGGATCGTTTGATCAAACTTTTTTCCATTCATTTGTCTAACATACATGCTTGCTCGAAGTTGATCAACTAATATATTGTTTTCTTTTTTATTCTCTAACAATTCATATGACTTTTATAACATGCATATTGCTAATTGTATTCCTAGCCGAATTAGGATTTAACATACTAGTTTAGGTTAGTAGTTTGTGCCTAACTTAAACATAAAAGGCTATATATGGATTTTCATGAAAACGACATCGCCTATAGGTCTATTTCATCTTTCTTACAGTTAGACTATATACCCATGAATAAAATAAACTAATTATGTGTTTTTTTTCTACTTTCAAAAGCCAGTCAAGAACTTTTCATAAAGAAATTAACTTACCTTCCAAACTACATTTGGTGGAATTGGGTGTAACCCTAGGCATGCTTTAGGTATTTCCTTGTTGCATGTTGTCACAAGTGCAAGACTAAATCACTATCTTATATTAGTTAAGGAGTACGATAGATTTGAATAAAACTAGATAGAATTGGGAAAATCACTATGCTCGAGTAATTTCATTGAGGTAAATAGAAAATGTTAGGATTTTGGTTGGGAGTATTGTCAATGCTCATCAGGCCTTGAATCTCAATGCTTGAAAGAATTTGTAATAACCCTGACTTATCCAAGTCTTTGTCTATATTTTATTGCCAGTTTATGTTTAATTTTGGGCCATGCAAGAGGTGTAGAGTACTTAGAGACCTTTGACCCTATTTGGTTCTAATGCACTAGGCATCTGAGCCCATAAGATATGCCCAACTAGGCCTTAGAAATTCAGCCAACCCATTGGGCTAAATCCAAAAAACCTAAGGGAACAAGGGGCACACCCAACACCTCACACCTTTAGGCCACTTGTCACAAATGCAAGTCCCAATGAATCTAAGACACGATTGTGGGAAGAAAGGGTGAGAGACTTAGGGTTTCGGTAACCCGAAAGCCCTAGCACGCCCACCATGACAAAGGCCACTTGTCTTGACACTTGTCACACATTTAGAAGGTTTCTAGAAGGAGGCAATCGTGGGGCCCCTAGGGAAGACTATGGATCACTCAGCCAATGCACCCATTCACCAACCACCCACGTTTTCATGCCACTTGTCAAAATCATGTGAGTTCCAAGAACATTTCATGGGAAAGTGACGCATGGGGAAGCTCAAGGGGCTAAGGCACTTCCCACTAAGAGGACTAGGGTTTCAGTTTCAAGAAGGGTTTCAACTACTT
This sequence comes from Juglans regia, assembly GCF_001411555.2. NCBI lineage: Eukaryota > Viridiplantae > Streptophyta > Magnoliopsida > Fagales > Juglandaceae > Juglans > Juglans regia. Next base: position 30,419,365 of record NC_049901.1, on the reverse strand, counting down.
TTTGCCAAGTGTCACTCATGCATGAGATTTTCTAGAAGATGGAAATGATTGAAATTGGAAGGGATGCATAGGATGGAGCAAAACGCTAGTCCCTAGGTTTTGGCCACCACACCATTCTCCCACACACACGCCACTTGTCATTCACTTGGAAATCTTAGAAGAAGATTCATGGGGAAGAGGAAAAGTTGCTTAGGAAACATGCACCCCACGCCACCCAAGTGTTTGAAGGAAAGGAAAGGATTCCTAGGGAAACACCACACACGCCTCCCAAGTCTAGAGGAGAGGAAAGGTCTTATGGGAAAAAATAAGGGGCGGCACACACACACACACACACTCATCGAGGTTCTAGAAGAATCGTTGTGGGGAAGAGCAAGGCAATGGGCAGAAAAAGGCCCTAGCACATATCCATACACCCTACTTGCCACTTGGTAAGCATGCACACGCCTAAGAGGCCCTAGGTCTAAGATTAAGGTTTTGTCAAATGACCAACAAGCCCTAAAGGTTCAATGAACCTAGACTACTTTGTGTCACACGCCCAAGGGCACTTAGGAATTCAGATTTCTTAAGCAAGAATATGAGTCACTTGTCACTCAAACAATAGAAGTCACTTGGACTTCCTAAAAGGGAAAGAGGAAGGGTGTTGGCCAAGCCATATGACACATGGCATACAATCTTTGAGATTCCCTATGTCTTGGGAGTCTATAGAAGGGGAAGACCAAGGGCCGGCGCCCAAGAGAGGAACACACCAAGGGGACACTTTGCCCATTTCATTTTCAGATTCTCTCTCTCTCTCTCTCTCTCTCTCTTGACCACCCTGGGAAGAAGTTCATATCTTCACTTTCTCACCATTTCTCATCAACCAAACATCATGTACGTATCCTCCACCTTTATCCAACCAATCTCACGAGTGATGAAGGAAGTCATGAATCCACCTAAGAGGAAGAAACACGCACGGTAAGGACCACTCAACCATTTTTACCACACACACACCCACGACCACTTAGAGGGAAAATGGGGATGAAAGGGTTTAGATCCATGTATTCTTTTGCACATGTACATTAAGGAAGGGCTAGGGTTTCTCCTCAAGGGAAAGACTGAACCACCACTTGCATTATACACATGAGTATGAGATCTTGGAAGGGAAGAAAGACCATGACCACCACTTTGAGTTTGAACTATCCTTTCTCTATAGAGTTTCAACCTTAAGAGTGAAGTTCGAATGCATAAAGAACCTTTCTAGCCTAGAAAAGGATTTTACAAGCCATGAGGGAGTAAACCCCAGGCATGACACACTCACACATGCACCTACTCGAATTAGGATTTTGTGTGTCACTTCGTCTAATATTGTTTAGTATATTTTCAGCTTGATTATTGTTGACTCTTTGGATTTTCCGTAAGTAGACTCTCAACCTACTTTGGATAATGTTTGTATATGCCATGTGAACGTTGCATTCTTATTTGCTAACATATGCACTCGTTGATTAATGATAATCTCTTGCTATGTAATTGGATTTACATGATGATTTTGCTATGCTTACTTGTTTATGATGTTTTCAGATATGCTTAGAAATAATGGTTCAAGTTGTTTGTTACAACATGGTTTTATAAGTCTCAAATGATTCAGCTATGTGTGTATATATGCTTGGGTTTAAACATTGTTCTTCCACTTTGGTACGTGTTGAATGCTATTGCCCATGTTTGTAAACTAAGTATTCAAATGTTCTAATATTTTCAAGCTGTAACCTGACATGTTCATATGGTCCATGAAAAGAAAAGTGTTACAAGTTTCATGTCACATGCATTTAGGTGGTATACTGTTCTCAAAGAAAAGAGTCTATACATATTTTATAATAACCCCAAATGCTAGGATGGGGGAATATCTTGGTGGAACTCCACTGTCCACTCTGGAATGTTTAAATTGGAGTGGCAGCGCCTGGATTGACAAAGTATCATCGACAGGCATTGAATGGATCCTTGTGGAAAGGATACTGGAGCATGGTAGCACCTAAAACTAGTATGTGCCCCACATGTGTTAGATGCGGAGAAGGCGAAATGATGAACTGCCACATAGTTAAGGATTATGACGTAGTCACCATGGTCAAGTGGGCCGTTGGATGATGTGGTAACTAGCGGGGAACCAACGGTTCATAGGGAGCCATGAGGTATCCAAGTACATGTTACAAGAAGTGAAAAAGGCAATGAGTTAAGAATATGTTACATTTATATTGTTCAATGTGCAAAGATGAAAAAAAATGTTTTATTTAAAGGTTAAGTTGCATAAGCCAAGTTTTGTGTGGAGTACATGTCTATGCATTCATTTCATGGTTTGCCTTTATATGCCTATGTTATATGTTGTATGTTGTTTGTTTACTTACTGAGATTCCTCAAAATCTCACGTGGTAGCTTCCACTATCATTCCAAGCCCAGAATGATAGAAGTTGTTACAGGACAGAAGACCAAATATGGGGAGCGCAAGAGGCTAGAAGTCGTTGATCAGTTCAATACGGAAGTACTGCAGCTCTTTGAAGAGCTAAGGAAGATACTTAACAAGGACAAGACAAAATAGAAAAGGTCTTGTAGGGTTTTTTGAGAAGGGATCTTGGAAGATTGTATTAAAAAGAGAGAGAGAGGATTTATGGTTTAGTTTTGGAGATCCTAAGATTTAGAGAGAGAGAGGGTTTTCAAAGTGCTATAGCTCTTTGAAGAGCTAAGGAAGATACTTAATAAGGACAAGACAAAATAGAGAAGGTCTTGTAGGGTTTTTTGAGAAGGGATCTTGGAAGACTGCAATAAAGAGAGAGAGAGAGAGAGAGGGGATTTATGGTTTACTTTTGGAGATCCTTGTTGTTTTTAGGAGATTTCACAACATTATCACTTTTGAATTAATTTGAACAAATGAAATCTTTTAGGATAATTAGTTTTATGGTACCTTGATATTTTACAAATTGCTCTAAATCTTACTTAGACTTTTGTGAATTTTCCGCTGCAATTTATTCCATACTACTAGAATATAATAGGTGCATTGCATCTTAATTATCATGTACGGGGGTATGTAGTCTTGAGTTACATGTTCTGACGCTTCAGTCACCGTCCAAGCCCAAGTAGGGGCTGGGGGTGTCATAGAATTAATGAAATAGGGAATTAGACCAAGGGAGTAAACCAGGACCCAAGAATGAGGACTGAACAGTGACCCATTGGCCCAAGAAAAGCCCAACCCATTTTGGGAAACCCTAGACCCATTTTCTTGCTTGACCAGACCCGATTGGCTATAAAAATCCTAAGGTGCCGTATGAAATGCACACTTTGATGCCCTAGGATTTGTGCCACAACTCTTCTTCTCCAATCTACTCTATACACCTCTCATCCGGCCACCATACCTCCAGTTCTTCCATGCCATTCACCACCCTTTCTGTTGGTAAGTTTCCTTGCTACACACACACACCTTCACACACACAAAAGCATTGAGTTGAGCCACTACATAATCATGTACACACAACACGTCAGTGCTCCGCACACTATCACTTATTTCGCATATACATTAAACACCATCGCAACACCATGTTTCCTAACCACATCCACTTATTTCACATCCACCGAGATTTGTTGGAGCCGCCCTTAATCAAACCTCAAGCTATACATAGTTAAGGTTTCAAAGTCCTAACTCTTTCGATATTCCACCTTTCTTGGGTGTTTCCAATTTGCCTTATGTAATTATTCCTTTCTTTCACTATATACATTAAACACATAAGAATATCATGCCATATTAGCGTAAACTGAATGGAGGGAGGGAGAGAGAGAGAGAGAGAGAAAGAGAGAGAGTTCATGTATGAGCCTTTGTTGGAAGCCCTCTTTTTCAAACCCTATTTACCATGAAGAATGTTATATGATTTTAGAACTACATGAATGCTGCTTGACTAAATATTATATAGTATGACTATTAATTTTAAAGAAGAAAATGTAAGGCAAGGTTAAATAAAAGAAAAGAAAATAATGTGTTTGATGAGGTGTAACGAATGGGCCATATGAGGATGCGGATGGTGCGTGAGGTTGGGATGGATGGCAATGTTGGAATGCATCTCTGGTGGTGCACCAAGTGATGATCCATTCTAGAGGTTTGGATCTTTTCTGCTAGATACAGGAAGAACCATTGATTGCAAGGGTCACTAAACCTAACACACAGGAAGTAATAGTGTGTAACGTCAGTTAAGGATAAAGTTAAGGTAACAAATGATTAATGATTGAGTTTGAGAAAATAAGGTTTTATTTTCTTGATACTCTGAAGCAAATGTTTCTTGTATACTTAAAGGAAAGGTTTTTCTTAAAGAATGATGATGTTAACTAAAAACCCTATATTTATATTTTATTTATTCCATGATAAGGTTCTTACTGAGTATTCGTGTAGTGCCCCATTCCTTAGTAAAGAGCCTGACAAGGATCTATGGTGTCAAAGATGTCAGGCGGTTGGAAACAACCTAGTTTTTAGATCAGGAATAGGCATGCGTTCTAGTTATGAGTGCACATTATGAGAAACATATATGTGTATCATAGCATAATAAGTAAAGGTTTAGTCAAAGACTAATTACTAATTGTACCAAAGATCTAAACTGGTAAAAGGTACATCCATTAGTAAAATATCCATATATCATTGTTAGTTCCCAAACAATATTATATACCACTAATTGTTCATCCCTTACATCCAAGTACAACAAACCAAACATGATTTGTCGCTTGACTAAAAAATACATCTTAACAAAATACAAATTGCTAATAACAGAGACATGCCTCTGTTTCTAAGATTCAGGCAGAATCGGGCCTTCCTTGGGAAATGCCTCTTGAACTATATCTGCATCAAGATCTATGGCTCAAGTAAACAAAATTTTAGGTGGGACCACCATTGTGAGACATCTAAGAAATTCTAGTAGGTTAAAACCAATGACAATACTATTAATGAGAGACCATGCAAATGAATATGCATGCACTATTTCATGTAAACAAATATGTGAATATACATTTATGCATGGAGAGGAATCACCCTCTGAGTAGAAACACATGCATTCATAGTCATGGTGAGGAATCACCCTCGAAATAAATCTCATATGTGCATAGCCACTATTAAGGCGAGGAACCACCCTCTTATCAAAACATATAAAACTCATCATATCTCATCATATTAGTACCAAGCTGGGAACCACTCCACCATTTGATGCAAGGAATCACTCTGCCTAGTCAACGTTTGAGCTGATTTGCCAATTTCAAATCATCCAACATAGGGAATCACTCAACCCGATCAATACATTCAAAGAAAACACATATGATCTACCGAAGAAATCTCTCTACTCGGTCAGCCAACTCGAAGATACCACACATGATGAACCTAGGGAGTATCTCTACCCATTTATCAAGCGAGGCCAATACAAAAATGTTCCATCTTGGTCATTACGGGGACTCAATCTACCTGTATGAAACTTGTGGCAATGTGTTATAGGAATGGTGTAGGGACTTCTCAACCCATCTATGATTATTGACACATAATAAGACTCAACACCCAGTAATCATCATCAAATCACAACATTCACAAACTCATCATCTTAAATCACAGTATAAAAGTAAGCAATAAATATAATGAAGAAAATATACTTTCATATGAGAAAAAGGGTGAGATACGAAATATGCAAAGCCTAATCTTACAACATACTCACAAACATTTATCACACATTCATAGTATGGTCATAGGAGCTAACAAACCTGAACAATATTACAATTATTACAGTAGCGTCAGCGTCGCACCCTGTCAAGCCACTTGCTTTCATATTGATTCCTACGGCTTGCCCTGGGTCCAATCACACAATCCTACCCCTATTGAGGGTCTCCCATGTGGCGTTGGATCATGCTTTTGAGATTAGATGATATAGCCTGCAAGTTCGTAATCTTTTTTCTGCAGGCTCACTCCAGACGTGACTGCTCTTTTGGAGTATGGGACTCTACATATGACCCTGCCGCATTTTGAGCATCTCTGTGTCATCTTGGAGAGCTTGTACGTCTATATCGGTCTTGTCCTTAACTGTTGCTCGCCCTTTATTCTTAGCTCACCCTTTTCCAGAAGTACTAGCCTTTTTAGCTATTTGTTCTTGCCCTAGTACAGTCTGCACAGTTCTTGCTCGCCTGTTTCAGGGTGAAAATTCCTTTATTACCCATTGTTGGGATGTGTCAGCTAGGCTTTCCTACACTTTGCTCACCCATCTACCTCATCTTCCACCATATCTTGCCCACTAGAAGGGGCCTCTTCCATTGCTTCACTGCAATCCTCACAATTCGACTCATTAGATTTTTTATTTTATTTTATGTTTTCCCCACCTGAAGAGAGGAAGGTTTTATGGATGTTGCTGGAAAGAATCTAGTCCAAGAGGGTGACATTGACAGTGAGGCTTGAGGCATTGAGAATGGATTTGGATTTAATCTTTAACATTTAATGATTTAGTTTCCGTAATGTGTGCACAAGAGAGACTATTTTCTTTTAAATAAGTGCTACTAAATAAATGTCTATTTTTTTGAAAATTCTTTTAATAAAGCATTCGATAATTTTCAAAGGTATTGAATCTTTTATACCTGGCGCAAAGGGTATATGTTTTAAGCTTAGTAGCATCTGGATCCTCTAGCATTACAAGATTTAGAGGGACGGAGTGTTACATTGGGGATAGACTATAAAATTTTTCCTAGAATGATGAATAATTATCTACGCACATTAAATTTAGTTTTGTGGATATGACAAGTACTTTTCACATATATAATATGTTTTGGAAAATGCACTTTAAATTACCAAAACTATCACATTGCATCCTTCATGTACTAAAAATTTGCAATAAACACACTCCATTAAGATCCAAGTCCAACCAAAAAGGGTGTATGGTTTCACGTTGTCATGTACCTATTTTTCATCCATCTTTATATAAGAAAGTAATTTGAAGGTTTAATTTCTTACATTGATAGTTTTGAGTGGATATGGAGAACTTGTGGCACAAATTAGAAGTAAGGGTCTTCATCTGGACTGGATTTGTTTTTTGTCCGGTCTGAAACCCACCTATCTAGGTTGTTCCAGACGATTATCCCCCTGAATCATATCTAGGTGGAAAACTGGAAATGTATATCAGCCTAACCCAAGTACGTATACTTGTTATTTGCCCAGTATCCATACTGAGTTTCTATTTTTTTTTTTTTTTAAATTTCAATTCTTACAAAATGACGTCATTTTGATTTTGGTAGGTTCAATAACCTAAGGCTGTCCGAAACCTTTATGTTTCAATTCTCGCTCTCTCTCTCTCTCTCTCTCTCTCTCTCTCTGTGTGTGTGTGTGTGTGTGTGTGTGTGTCCCCTTCCCCAATACCCTAGAGCCTTTCGGTCATTAATATCGAGTTATTGTTGTTAGTGACTATCCATCATAGAGGCCGCCGTCCATTACTGTCACATAAATCCTAGGACATCTTCTTTCAGAGAACATTTTTCACTTCATTTTTTCAAAAACATAACATTTCACAGTTATTAGGGCCATCATTAATATAACGTATAGTATCATCTCATCTCCCTTATATACACTGTGAGAACCTGTCAGTGACCGTAGTACAACTTATGTTTAAACTACATCTTTGTCTGCAGACATCGTAATCCAATGCATTGGTAACATAACATTTCATCATCATTCATCATGATAACATATGCACCCACCAGCATTAGGTGCCGTATACGACTTCGCTCTAGCATTCTTTAAAAAGAATCCATTCGAAAATTGTTGATGGTTCTTTGTCAACCCAGGGGCTATCACTCCATTTTCTCCAGAGTGGACAGAGGAGTTCAACTAGAATAATTTCCCATCCTAGCCTTTGGGGTCTTGAAAAAAATTTAATTTTCTTGCAATGCTTGAAAAATGTATTTCATGACATGTGCATATATAGTAAGCTTCATGAAAAATGACATTTATATATGCAATCTACTAAAATGGTGAGAAATTTCACATATAATTTAAGCAAGTAAGCAAATGTTCAATGTTGTATCCTATGATGTTTCATGCTCAAAATGACATTTAATCTGAAGGAGGCGTTTAAACAATAATTATAAATAAATTATCTAAGAGTAAGTTAGAGGCTAACTTACAAACTTTTTGGTAGTTAGGAAATTGGAGCGACTGTAATAAGATGCATGCTAAGTTAGGAATTGTGAAACTAAGGAAGACATTCATAATCAAAAGGGTTCAAACAATGATATTTATGAAATCATCACTAAGGCCCTAAACTTTCACTACTTGTATTTTGGCCCCAAATTTCACTGAATTTCATAAACTCCCTATTTTCCATATTTTAAATCCATATATGACTTTAGAATTGCAAGAATCAATCACCTACGATGCAAAACTCTATCCAACCTGTGGCATGCATTTTGTGGGCCTCTTTGTAATTTCAAGCCTATAGCCTTTTTGGATGCATGTGTGATCAAGTTTCATCAAGTATCAAACCTTAAATCTGATCTTGGAACCATGGTCATAACTTAGATTCAGGTCACAAGAGTTGATCCCAACACTTATGTATGAATAACACCAAATCATCATAAAACCTTCAAACCAAGTGCATGCATGATGTTTCTAGCTTCTGTTTGTCAATGTGGGTTTTAATGCCTAAATGAATCTTGCATTCTAACTTTCGTCTAGATAACAAAGCATTTCTAGATGTTAAACACTCATGCTTTGGAAACTTAGCCAAGATTTCACAAGATAAACTTCAACCAAGTGTAACCCGAAACATGCTAGACGATTAACACAAGATATTGATTTCTAAACCTATCACGACATGCTATTTTTCTCAAATTTAAACCTTCAATAAGTTTTCCAAACATATAAGATCATATCAAGACATGTCATGGTTAAACTTTCATCCCAAAACAATTTATTCCAGCACAACTTCAAATTTGAACCAAAATGCATGTCCTCAAGTTAAACCTTATATAACTCAATCAAATCCTCATTCTCATGTCATGATTCAAAGCCTAACATGCCATTCTAACACCCAACAAAAGATAGAGTAAGATTGCTTACCCAAACCGTGGCTTTGAAGTCTCTCAAGAAAAACTCACTTCAAGAATCTCACACTCAGCCACTTAGTTTCACCCGGCTCTCACACTAGGAGAAATTTGCTCTAGAGAACACTAAGAGAATGCTTGAGGAAGTTGTGTGAGCAAGTGAGGGGTGAAGGGGGGGGGGTATTTATAGGACTCAATGGTAAGAGTGGGGAGTGAGGGAGTACATGGTTTGTTGAAATGAAGTGAGTGTGATTGGTGTGGGTGGGTGGAGTGCTTGATTGCATTTTCAGGTTTGTCATTTCTTGCACAACTGAATTGTAACACTCCGCTCCTTCTTTCTGAAGTAAGCAAATTTAATTGCGAGCTCGTTATGCGTGCTGAACCTCAATGGCGTGTTTCTACAGATATTATGTGATTTTTAAAGTACGCCCAATGTTTTAAATGCACTGGAAATATTTATAAGGGGTATTTCTAGTGTTATTGAACTAAACTTGATTTTAAATAAGACAATTATAATATTTTTGAAGAGCTCCAAAAATATTATAATTGTCAGAAATCATTTTAATATCAATTATGGATGGGAATGAGGATTTAGTGTGAGCTAAGGCACATGGAGGTAGTGACGGGTATATTGTCTAGGATTGGGATGCGTGACTCCGTCCATTGGAATCATGTGTCGGAATGTTGTCAATAGGAAGAGTAAGACGAAGGTCTTAGTGTCTTAATCCTAAGGTGAATCATGGGTTCACTTTAGTGGATGAGCACTTAGGGTAAGTCCTTGAGTTTGGAAGATGTAGTCACCATAAGTAGATTCCGAAGGTTTTAGCATAATGATGGGAACCAAATTAGGCCTAGACTTAAAGATCATTTACAAGTTCCAGATAGACCAATTACAATATCATGAACTAAGAAGATCAAGGAAGCAATGTAAGGATTGGTGCAATCTACATGGGATGAGTCTAGCAAGAGCTGAATATTCAATATGGGCTTGAGAGAAGGAGATCCAGTGATCATCCACGTGATACAAGCTATGGAATAGTGCAACATAAATTAGGGCCTATTATTATGATTATGTGATTGAAGGCCATGGACTTGTTTATTTCATTAAATGGGCTTATTTTATTAGTTATAAGAATTAGTCTAGAATAACTGGGTTTGAGGATGCTTGGCCCACATATGGCTTATTTCTTATGAACTAGAGTTTTTGAAAAGATCTTGTATTTTGGCCAAGGGCTTATTTGGAAAGTTACCTTTTAAGAACTAGGGTTTAAAGAGGTATTGTAGCGAATTACTATAGCCACGAAACTATTCACTTAGGGGTATTTTTGGAAGATGAGGATTTATTTTTGCTAGGATTTGATTAGGTTTTGCTTCAAATACTCTTTGTAGCCTCATTTTAATCAGTTTATGAAATTTTATGAATTTATTCATTGTGAGTTGAGTTTTACTTCTCTTGTTCTTGATTGAACTTTTGAACTTATCAAAGGTAAATCACAACTTTTGTGGCGTTCCTCCTTGTAATCTGGGTTCTTGAGGCAGGTTCTTCTAGATTTTAATATAATCTAAGTTCTTGAAATGAGTTCTCATCGGGTCTAGATTCTCCATCCATTGACTTGATTTTGGCTTTCTTGGGTGAGTTTTCGAATTGATTGTGTGTTTAAGGGATTCCATTCCCGCTGGTTCATATCACATAGTAAATGACACGTAAGAGCATGAGATAGAAGGAGAGTGTTTGAAGTGAAGTGTAGTATCTTCTAAGTTTAGTTGCTTATGCACTTGATAGAGAATGATGCTAAGGTTATGTGTATGCATGTAAGTTGCTAGCACATGAATGGACTGCATGATATGAAAGTAGCATGGAGTCCAAGTAAGTTGTAACACCCGAGATCATCACCAAGCCGTTTTCTAAAATTTCTGGATTCATGCATATGGAAAGCTAGTTGATTTGTCGAATATTTATATGGGCCGATAAATATTTTTCAAGAGACAAGTTGGAATATTATAGAGTTTTGGTTTAAGGCCCAAAACTTAGAAAAGAGTCATTTCATTTATTTATTTTTTATTCACTACCATACTTGGACCCAAATGTTTTTGAAATGGGCCCAGAAGCCCAAGCCCGTGGGAACTTAGGATCCGACTCCATGCTATACACGTCTCCACGCTCATGCACTAGTTCACGTCTCTCCCTTTTGTTTCTCTAGGGTTTTTTATCAGTTTTTGTTTCTATATTTATGTGCCTTAAACACATCCTGCACACTTCTCTTCCTCCTAAACACAAGACCCAACGACAGAACAACAACCTCTGCCCTTCTAAACCACGAAGTACATACATTGCCATAAAGATAATAAACACATCGTTGTGTTGCATGCCCCTCCCACCATCCAATTTCAATTCTCGTCCTCACCACCGTGTGAAGCCCAGCAGCCAGTTTTCCTAGCATCAACCACGGGACCATCGTGGAATAGCCACTGCCTCCAGTGTCCACCCAATCAACAACAACCCGGGCACACCTCCTCCTTGACTCCACAACCCAGCCATGGAGGGTGCACCCTTGTAGAAACCATAAGTAAGATCACTGTTAACCACCCCCACTGCCAAAGCTCCTTCACAACCAACCCACAACCGCTAGCCAGCCACCGTATCCAGCCTTGTAACCACCGTGCAAGGAAGCCACCAAGTCACCTGCAGTCACACGGTGAACCTCTGTTTTTCACAACTAAAAACAGAGCAATCCACATACAGCAACACCTCCACGCCGATTGCCTCAGCCTCAAGCAACATCATTGCCCAGCCATTGAGCTCATCACTATCGACCTCTGCCTAGCCCTTTGGTCTGCCGCGTGCCACCTCAAGCTCACGGTGAGCTTCATTCTCTCTCGCGCTGAGCTCTCTCTCCATCTCTCTCTCTTTTTCTACGTGAGGTTTTTCTCTCACTCATCTCTCTCTCTCTCTCTCTCAGTGCCCCACCACCGTGATCTGCCACCGCCCCCAGTTATGCTGCCGTAGATTTCCACCCAAGCCACCGCTGCACATAGCTTTCGGTATGCATGGCCCTTGTCACGTGGTATTAGATCCTAGGTTATTTTTCTCAAAGAGCCATGTAGGTTATGAGTTTTTCTTTCCCAAAAATGCCCTTGAATGAGTATGTATTGATCATGTTTTTATCATCTGCTATGTGTGGGATTTTATTTGTAATATAAGAATTTATATTTACGGATAGAAGTTAAATTACTAAATATATGAGTTCTAAATATGATTAAGTTAATTTTCAAAATGAATCTAAGTTGTAGTTGTTTAATTTTAAAATATTTTGGTATAAATTTATTAGCTAGTATTAAATTTTGTAATGTGATTTCATTAATAAATTAGATTTTGTGTTTTAGTCGGACTAATTATTTGGACATTGATGAATTGAGAAATGTGACGATATTTGAGGATTACGTGAATTTAGGTTTTTGAGGAATTAAAATAGGTTATTTTAGCATCTTAGTCTTAAATATTGAAATACGTGTTTGATTTGAAATTTATGAAAATTACGTGATTGTGTTATAGGTGACGATTAATATTTGTACGACATTTCTTGAGGAAATTTCATAAAAGCTAGGAAGTTCAGGTAAGCGGGGTTTCTATGCTAGACTTTGCATAAAATAAAAAATGAACTAAGGTTGATTTGTGAAAATGTGCATCATATGTTTTGAAAAGAAATGTGAAAATAACCTCAGTTATTTATTCTTTATTACTCATTGAACTCTGATGAAAGAGAAAGTATTTTGTCATGAGCTTATTTTTTACATTCTATTTTTGACCTATGCAGAAAGAACGAATATGAAAATTTGTGCATAATTATGCAAATATGCTTTGGATCTGCTTTGATTACGAAGATGATATGATTTTGTTCAGTACTCTGTTTGGATAAGATGTGATTTCTGAAAACCTTTGGCATGACTCTCTGATTTTGAATTTGATTATGTTTTCGCTCTGTTCAGTTACGGCCCTACCATGGGTGATAATAGTGGCATACGGCCCAACCACGGGTTACAATAGTGGATACAGCCTAACCACGGGTTATAATAGTGGATACGGCCCTGCCACGGGTTATAGTAGTGGTCTCTGTTTTGAGTGCACACCTTGACGACAGAGTGATTTATGTTTTGCTTGGCTATCTACAGATGCACAACCCTACCACGGGGGTTATACATGGCCTCTGTTCTAATATGATGTTCTGATGATGATCATCATCATTTATGCTATGCCAAATGATATTTTTGAATGAAATTATTTCTAAATCTTCACTCTAATGTTTTGATAACATGTTTTGCTTCCGTACTCTGAAAATGAAAATGTTTTGTTCTGCATTTTGATCTCTGTAAATGCTATTGTTTACACACTGGTATATGTTCTCTACTTACTGAGTTGTTGATAACTCACTCCTTATCTCCAAATATTTTTTTAAGATAATTTTGATGGTTCAGCTGGAGAACAAGAGTAGGAAGTTTTAACAAGGTAAGATGATTGTAGTGAAATAAGTGTCTGAGGGTACAAGTTTATTGGAAAGTCTTATTTAGTAGATTTATGATTTTATGTTATATAATATTTGGAGTCCTAGATATTTCTAATTATTTATGGAGTTTTTAAATTATCTCATTGAGGTATTTATTTAGAGGAACATATATTTTTGGTTTGAATAAATAAATTTGTACTTTTTGGAAATATTGGAGTATTTAAATATGTTATGGAAGTTGGATTTAGGTTACAAGAGCTAACACTTCAGACCTCCGGGAATGGGGCGTTACATAAGTGTTACGTCACACTCTTCTAGAGTTTTTCCAAATACATGAAATGAAAATGAAAACGAAACGCTTTCTCTTTACGATGCCTTACGAAACGACACGAAAGATGTTTTATGAAAATATGCTAAGTATAAGTGTTCAAAGGTATACGTATGTAATGACCCTTCTTGGCAGCCCCTTTTTACGCACACAAAAGTATTAATTGTACGCATGTGAATGGATGACTATACGCAGTATCTATTGCATGTATTTTCCACGAAAAAGAAACGTTGAGGCTTGTGTCTCGAGCTACGACTGACGCGAAGAAAGTGTTTTAAAAGGTCTCTATGAACTGATATTTTAAGGATGCCATGAACTTATGCTTTAAATGATGCCATGAAAGATGATGTTTAAGCTCATGCTTTTAAATGAAATTTTCCATGAATGAACTGTTAAATGAAAGATAGAGCTGAAATGAACTAAAGAAAGGACTAAACTAAAAGAAAGGATAAACGTTTAATGTATGAAAATACGTAACGGCCACATGAATGAATGAAAATGGTACCGAATGAATGGGTAGATTGCAATGCCGGGTAAGTAGTACTGGTAGTGCACCCAGTGCTGCCCTCTGATTGAAAAGGGATTCCCAACACGTGGCCACGGGCGGAGTCCGAATCCAAAGGAAGACCGCTAACTCCAACACAAGAGGAGTAACAGTGTGTACTGGCCAATAAAAGAGATAAGAAAGAATGTATGAATGCATGAATGCATCGCACTCTTGAAGAAATGAAGGCACTGACTGGAGAAACGTTTCACGAAAAGAAAACCCATTTTTAAAGAAAAACCTCGTCCAGTGACGTTTTCAAACGAACGCATGTATGCATGTACGTATAGTATGTATGAAATGATGAATGCATGAATGAAAACCTTTGTTATTATATTTTAACAGTATGAAGTAATGCCTACTAGTCATCGACTCATTTTAGTTTTTATGTATGTCCCTCCCACCACTGGGACTGAATTAGCAGTACGCGTCAGGACGGACACGGCCCAAGGGGAAGAGCACATAAGTCTAGGCATGAGAGTTTTAATTGTATGAGAGGCCTTTTTATTTTATTGTAAGATTGGTCTTTTATGCTATAAAGCTCTTTTATTCTCAAAGCACATTTTATTTTATAACGTAGAGTCTTGCACCCTGGGTATGGAAGCAAAAAGTTTTAAATCGAACAGAAATTCCTGTCATCTTTTCTAAAATCATTTTATAAAAAGTCCCACCACAAGGACAAGAGATACGTGAAGGTTTTAGGTGCAGGTTTTGAAAGGTTTCAGAACTTAGAAGATAAATCACATGAGAAATCCAAGTTGAAAGCCAACGGTTTTGGCTTCACCAAACTGTGCAGATGTTTTATCCTCTTTTGTCCCATCCTCTTAGTCTGATTGGTGGGCATAATTACCACCCTTGAGTGACTTTCCTAGGTGGGTAAAGTGGTGAGGTTGAGTGCCAATTGGTTAAGCTTATGCAGAAAATGAAAAGGAAGCTTGAATGTACAAGGCTTTCAGTCAACATAAGCTACTTCACCTATCCATTTGCCAATTAGGTTTTGATGCTCATGGATGGGGTTTGGCCAAACATAATATTGAGTGCTTTGAAGCACTTCCTAAGGGTGATATGCCAAAGCTGGTGGCATGTGGGAGTGGCCAAATTAAGTGCAGAAAATCCTTGAAGAACAAGGTACTCGTTTGGGACAAAACTTCAATTCCTAGGTTAAATGGTGGAGATTTGGGCTTGGCTTATGGAATTGTTTTTGGCTAGCTCTTACGTCTGGTTTTAGGGGATATCATGAGGGTTGAATGGTGCATAAATCTACTTGAAAAACTTATGGAAGGGGTGTGGTTTTGGCAGCTTGGGTAGAATAGAAACCAATGGTATGGTGTATGTGGGTCCCACATGTAAGAGTGATATGAAATACAAGACTTGGGCTTCAAGTGTTGATTTTTTATTGGGCCATATGAACAAGCATTTGTTGTGGGCCTAGAAGTGGATTTATCCAAATTTATTAGGCCTTTCCTTGGCCTCAATAGTCCATTAGGTTGGTCCTAACTTTGGGTCTTTCCTAAATTGGGCCAGTAGCCTTGAATCTTATTAAGTTGGGCTCAATAGTCTTATGTCCATCAAGTAAGGCCTAAAGTCTTATGTCTCCCAAGTTGGGCCTAAGGTCTTAGCGTCTATCCTTCACCATTGTCATCTTAGTAAGCTAGGGCTTTTATTAAACCACTCTTGGGCCTTCTCCAATCCATCTAGTATTTTAACCAATTTACGTAGCCCATCAAGGTGGCAAGCCTCCAATTTGCCATATGTCATTCTCTCATTGGCCTCTTGGCACCTTTCCTCAAATTTAATAAAGCACTAAAATTTTCTAATAATTCTAACTAAACCAAAGGTGTAAGCTCTTTTGCTAACTCAATCTCAAAAAATTTTCCTGCTTCTCATATATCCCAACTTCTACTTAGTTAGGGTCAAAACTACTAGGGTCAAGGCCTAAGGTATTTTTAAGTGGGGTGTTACAGTGTTCATGATTTTCTTCGTTAGGGTCAAAAATCAATCCAAAGATGTTTATCTCTCTCTCTCTCACACACACACGCATATATATATATATATACACACTTAATTAATTACTGTCATTAAAATTAGTTATCATTTGGATCATGCTAATATGATATACTCATCACAGATGGATAGCTCAAGTGTTTCACAGATTTTGATTGAGGGGTTATAGTTTGAGGATAACAAAGGTAATTTTCTCTTGGTTAGATAAATTAAAAGAGGAAAAGAAAAATCCTTAAAATTGTGGGAAATCTTGTCCAAATTTGATTCTTTCTACACATTTGATTTTTTATAAGGTAACGTCTTTCTGGGTAATGTAAGCATTTTACAGTGATCATATCTATGAATTGGTGGTTACTAATTTAATCATACAAATGAGTTGTTTACTATTGTGTTGATGTGATGCATATTTTGGAAGATGGGTAGTGCTACTATGCCCTCTCAATTTGCCCACTTGGTGTGCCGCTAGTGCAAATTGCACTTTTTTTTTTTTTATTTCAAACATTTTTTAAACTTGTTTAAACATTAAAAAAAAAATACGAATATACTAATAGTCACTTCCTTAATTAGTAACCAAATATAATTTTTTTTAAAAAAATTACATGTATGAGTTGTCAAAATGAGAGGGCATACTAGCATTATTCTTTGGAAGATAGTTTGCAAATAATTGTGTATTTGAATTTTGTTTTTTTGGAAGAACCCACTAGCCTTTTTTTAAAGTCTTTCATATCCATCCACCAATATCATGATTTTACTTGAACCTTTGTTTCTCTCAAATTTTTCTATTTTTAAATGAAAATCAGATATTTACTTGAGGAAAAAATAAGTAATTTTCAATGCCCCAACACTCCAAACATGAAACTTTCCAACAAGTTATCAGAAGAAACAATTAATTAAAGAAGCATATTTTGAGATGGGTACTATTACATGAATTATTGGCTTATTAGGATGATTTTCATTTTTCAGAGTAATTACTAGACCTTTATATTAGTTTTTCTATTTTTGTAACATAGAGCATTGATGAAGTGTAAAAAATGTGTAATTAAGTAGCTTAAGTGGGTAAATTATTCCATCACAGAAGAGTTGAGCACTTAATTATACATCATATTTAAGTAATGGAGCAAAATGGATTTTTTTCCAATATTTTGCACATAAAACACATAGAAACTGTAGCCGTTGGCACTAGGAACAACCTGACATTATATTTGTGAGCCATCAAGTCTATAGTTCCATCTTTGCCCTTAAAATGAAAAGCATTTACACTTATATGTTGTAGGGCATTTATGGAAGAGAAAAAATCCCAACTGAATGGAATATTGCTGCTGAGTCAAAGGGTAGGGGCAAGTTTCAGACATGAGGCAGGAAGAAGAAGAATTAGTTAGGATCTGGGGTGCTTAAAATGGGCAGAGGGTGCAATGGTGGCTGGGAGAATGGAAAAAAGAGAAAAAATTCTTCTGGTGGAGAGGAGGTGAGAAGCAACAGGAAAGGCTTTTTCTCCCCACTTCTTTCTTGTTTGTTTTTGTTACTCTGAATTCCAAGACCCTATAATGCTTAGACAAGATCTTGATTTAAACATGTTAGGCTAAATTTCTAAGCCGTTTTGGGGAGTAACCCATAAACAGAATGGATTGATTTCTCACTTCCTCATTGATTTCCATTTCACGACTTATTGAATTGCAATGTTTGTTATATTTGGAGAAGTTTGGAATTCCTTCCCCTTAATCTTGATTTGTTGTTGACACAAGGCACAACCGATGCTTGACCAGATTTAAAGATTTTGATAGTCTTCTTTTATTGCCCAAAATTTACTTTGCAACCCAGTAGAGAATTTCGACTGAGATATAGATTGCTCATGAATTGTTACACTTTCCAACCATGATCCTTATGAATGGGTTAGTGGTTAAGTAAAGAGAATTTGAGCATTTTTCATTGACAATCTATGAATGGGTGAAACTTGAGCTTAGGTGTTCGAGTTTTTGTCTCTTAGGTTGATAGTTTATATTTTGCACAGTCTTTCTTTAGGATATTATGAATTTGTCATTTCTTCACTGTGTTTTCTTTTCCTTGAAATTTTCCTCTCAGAAATGAAAAGCAGATTTTCAAACCAACCCAAACTCTGCATTTTCAACCATAAAATTCTTCATATGTAATTAGACACTTTCCATTCATGTTCACATTGCTAAATATTCATCTTTGTATATACAATACTTCTCACATCTTTTTACTCTAGTTTTTCTGATTTGCTCTCTTGAAAATAAAATTTAATGTTTACATGAACTATATTCACTACAAAAAAAGGGTAGTTTGTCGGCGTCCCATAAACACCGACAATTGGACAATAAACGTCGGTAATGTTTTTACCGACATTTGTTTACTGGCACAACACAAGTGCCGGCACTTAAGGGTAGGGAATATTATTTGCTGGCGTTCATGTAAATGGCGTGGAGGAGGCTGGCGGCATGGGGTGGCTAGTTTGTGTCTCACGGTGTGGAATGCACACTCTATTTTTGGTGAGGGAAACAAATGAGTGTTGGGCGGTGCTGAGGTGGTGTTGGGTGGTGCTGGGCCGGTGGCATGGGTCTACGGCGGTCCTAGGGAGAAGGCCACAGTGAAACTGGGCCAGAGTTTGGATATGGGCAGAGGCCGTGGTGTAACTGGGCAGAGGACGTAGTGCACACTCTGTTTTACAGCTAGATAGCGCCACTATGCACACTCTGCAATAGAAGGTGGCTAGCTTGATGTGGGGCTTGGGCAGTACTTGAAAGCTCACTGCAACTCAGGCTGTGGCAGTTGGTTCTTAGGTTGAAGGTGATTTACACAGGAGGGTCATGTGTGTGTGTAACATATAGAAGAAAAAAAAAAAGCATGATAAAAACCCTAGAGACGTACATGCATGAACGTGGAGACGTACGTGGAGTTCGATTTTTGGTTCCCACGGCTTGGGCTTTTTGTGCCATTTCCAAGTGTTTGGGCCTAAGTCTATGGATATTGTGTAGAATTAACGAGTTGGTTTGGTTATCACAATCCACAATCTATTTGGCTTGTTCGAAAGTTTTTGAATCAAGCATTTAATAAATATTAATGGGTCTCAACTCAAATTCTAAACTAACCAAATCTCATCTTGTAAATTTTTCGGGCCCTGTCGTAATAAAATTTTTCGGCCCGTGACCTATTCAAAATTTACCCAATAAATATCAAATAGATTTCCCATACATAATAACCTAAAAAAAAAAAATTATAGATCGCGACTTGGTGCTCTATACTTTATTGACATTTATGTAAACGCAGACAAATATATATTTAATTACTGGTGTGACAAACAAAACGTCAATAAATTTCTATTTTTTCGGCATATCTATAAGTGTCTATAATATAAACACCGCTAAATTCTCTCTACTTTATTGAAGCTTATGCAAACGCCGACAAATGTATATTTAATTACCGGCATAAAAATGAAACGTTGATAAATTTCTATTTTTTTGACATATCTATAAGCGCTGCTAATATAAATGCCACTAAATCCGCTCTACTTTATTAACGTTTATGCAAATGTTGGCAAATGTATATTTAATTATCGGCGTGAAAATGAAACGTCGATAACTTTCTATTTTTTCAGCATATCTATAAGCGTCGCTAATATAAATGCAGCTATATCCTTTATACTTTACCGACGTTTAAGCAGAAATCGGAAAATGTATATTTAATTATTGGTGTGAAAATGAAACGTCTATAAAAGCCTATTGTTCCTCCATATATATAATTGCCGGTAATTTAGCAGCGTTTATGCAAACACCAACAAATGTATATTTAAGTACATGCATATAGGCATATGTGCCGCTAATTATCGGCGCATAAACAATATGTCGGCAAATCATTACTTGTACCGACATTTACATAAACACCATTAGTATAAATGCCGGCAAATGGCCCTTTTTTGTAGTGATTGTCCCTGTGAAATCGATCTTGGAACTCATCCATGTATTACTTTGAAAGCTTCTGCACTTGGAAGATTCAGCAGCTCATCAAGCACATGATATAAGACTAGAGTTGTAAATTTATATAATTTATTATGGCAACGATTAATAATTTTAATTTTAGCATAAGCAGCCCACGAGGAATAATTTATTCTAAGTGACGAGCAATATGGATTCTAAACTCTGTAATTATATTTCATATTTTACAAAAATAAGTTTATCAATTTTAGTTAAAGTGATTGTATTTCCTAAAGCATAGAGTAATGCTACATGTAGTCGTTGAGTATGCAAGCGTCACACAGTTGCTTTGAAAAAGAGTAAGGTCCACTATTAAAAAATTAATTTTTTTTTCATGTGGGTCTCTTATTTATTCATTTTTTTCAAAATGATTGCACGACGCTTGCATACTCATGACTGCAACTATCATTTCTCTATAAGAATTTTATTTTATTTTTTTTATTTTAGAAAAAAAAATATTCTTCCATCATATAGTAAATCTTTTTAATAAAGTAATGCAGTTTTCATTTTATTTATCTTCTCTTACGTTGTTGATTTGATTTCTATTATATTTCTCTCTTTATTTTTTTTATTTTTAAAACAAATGGAAGATAATTTTAGTGGCCATAGTATTGGTGGTACAACACCTAGTGATGTTGGTGGTTCCAGTTCGGTTGATATATCGTTAGATTTGGAGGAAAACACTAGTCCTTTAGTACCTTCCACCATAGAGCCTATTAATCTCATTGACTCTAAAACCCGTTGCAATTAGTGTTCGAGACTATATGGATACCATTATAATAATGGCACTTCGTTCTTGATACACCATCTACGATTTTCTTGTCAAGCCTCCCCCATTAGAGGGAAAACTCATAGAAAGGAAACAACACCATCGCAATAGGGAGTTAAGATAGATGGTGAATATTTCTAGTCTCAAAGGTTAGGAAAATATGATCCTGATAAAATAAGGGTGACGATATTCAAGTATTTCATCTGGTGTGAAGACCTATTTAGGCTTGTGGAGCACGAGGCATTTGTCGACTTATGGCTAATTTAGAAGTTAGATACATTTTGCCATCCCAAACCACTTTGAAGAAAGATTGCATAAATTTATACAATGAAGAGAATCATAAGTTAAGGGTTTTGTTGAGTAGTCAAAGTGTTTGTTTGACTACCAATTTATGGACATCAGAGCAAAACATGAATTATATGTGTAACTTGTCACTTCATTGATCGAAATTGGGACTTAAACTAGAAAATCGTAAGTTTTGCCATATTCCTAATCGCAAGGATGAGACCATTGATTGGGAGATTGACCGGCTTTTTACAATCACTGTAAATAATGTCTCTTCTAATGTCACTGTTGATTATATGAGATAGAGCATAAAATACAAGGAGCTCACCGTTATGGAAGGTGGGTTCTTGCACATGTGGTGTGCTACACATGTTTTAAGCCTTATTGTATGTGATGGTTTAAAAGATATATATGATACAGTAACCAATATTAGAAATGTAGTAAGGTTTGTGAAGTTTTCATTGGCGAGACTTGTTATGTCTAGAAAAGTGCTAAAAGGCTGAATATTGAGTGTGAAAAAATGATGTGTCTAGATGCACCTACAAAATATAACTCAACATACATAATGCCAAGTGTTGCTAAAAACTATGAAAGAGCTTTTGTCTTATGATATGGAGGAGCCACAGATTTTGACCCCTAAGTTTGAGGATTGGCAAAAGCTTGGGTATTTATCAAGTTTCTCAAAGTATTTTATGATGCTACCTTGAAAATCCCCGTTTCATTGTACGTGATTTCAAATGTACCATTTCAGCAACTTTGTACAATTGAGCACACTTTGAACAAAATGTATAAGAGTGATGATGGTAAGTTTATGAGCATGACATCTAATATGAAGGTTAAATTTGATTATTTATGTAGCTTTTGTCCTTTGCCCGTGATACAATATTAAGTCTATGGCATTTTGGTTGAAAAGGTGAAAAGGGATGGAGTGTGGAGATATAATTGAGGCTGAAGTTAGATTGCTCTTGAATTGTTTGATTGAGCAATGTGATAAGTTTCATGGGCTAAGTAGTAGAAGAACAAATGTGGCCCAAGGAAATTTAAATTCTACTTAAATATTATTGGTGACACTATGGACTCTGAAGAATTAGATACAGCGTTAAAGCAATACTTTGAGGAGGAAAATAGTACGGTATTTGGTTCAGAGGTGGATAGGTATTTGTTGAATGTGATTGAACTAAAGACACTCAAGTTTGTGATCTTGACTTGGCGGAAGAAGAATTTGTGTAGATATCCTATCATTGTGGAGATTCCACGTGATGTGTTGGTCATCCATATTTTCATTGTTGCATGGAAGTCTGCATTCTGCACTGGTGGACGTGTATTGGACTCATAAGCTCATTGGTGTCGAAGACTATGCAAGCCGTAATCTGTACTCAAAATTGCCCAAGAAAAAAACTAATTAATATTCGGGAGGTAGAGGAGTATGTATAAAGCATTGACATTTTAGGTAAATATTTTTATATGTTAATTTTGATTTTTGTTACTAATTAATCCATTTATCTTTATCTTTTCTCTTCTTTTTTTTTTCCTTCTTAAGGTAATCTTCCTCCTTCAACTATTTTAATTTCTTAGGTTATAACCTCTTAGGTTCACAATTTCCCAACATACTTCCTCATATTTCAACCGTTTGTTGCATAATACTTAATGCCACCAAACAGCAAAATGTATGGGAGGATGTGACTGTTGGACCTCGTGTGTGTGTGTCGCCCCAAGTCCATTTGTGGGTTCACAACAATGTAAAAGTGAAGCAAAATACTTAAGAACTAGGGACTGGAGATAAAGGGGTGATTCACTCTTCATATCATCTTGTGAAAATGTAGTAACTTTTGATATCTGTGTTTTTCCATCCCCATATTGTACTTCTTGTACTGGGGCCTTATCACCACTAATCCATGTTAATCTCATCTGCACCACCAATATACTAGTGTTTTACTTCCTAAACAAACTTCATATATACATATTGATGTTTGCTTTTTTGTGTGTAAATAAAGGGTGCTTCTACGGAGACAGATAGGGTGCATTCTTAGTTATTTTTCTTAAACATTAGAAATGTATTTCTTAATGTTTAAGGAAAACTAAACAAAAATGCACCAATCGGTGCAAACCATCGGAAGACCGTCGGGAGACTTATCATTTCTCATAAATAAATTGAAACCAAACAAGAGTTATATATGTGGAAAAATATATGTTGCTTACTGAGGTTCTGGTTAAATTTGTGGTATCTGTTATGATATTAAAAACATGAAACCTCAAGGAACCAATACTGCAAGTGATTTTTACTCATTTTCCATGTTTATATTCCTTGCTTCTTTACGCAGTTGAGGAAACTTGAATGGGATTGAAATTCTTTGAGATCAGCAGCTGAGGAAATTTGAAGATGGTTGTACCCATGGATAGGGATCATTGTGATGTAAAACTCATAGATTTGTTTCTTGAAAATTGATGTTTTGCATTGTGATATAAATATTGTAATATGTAGTGTGTAGTCACTATAATAGATAGTGGTTTTTGAGGCAACTAATTTTTGTCGCAAAAATCAAATTCTTGCTACTAAATACCTTTTGTGGTCAAAATATGTTGCCGAAGGGTTGTCGCATAATTTTCTTCACAAAAGCTCATTGCGGTCATCACATTTGTAGTTGTCGGAAAAGTTTACTTTTTCTGACAAAAAACTTTGTTGCAAATGTAAAGCTTACTGGTGTATTGTGTGTGTTGATGTCTATTATTATTTATTGTGTTCTATAAAAAATTGAAAGTATAACAAAAATTTTAAAAAAATGCTTATAAAAATATTCATTATATAAAGAATAATAAGCATATACACTACAACAGAATGTGTCTTTTGTGATAGAGGAAATTGTCACAAAAAAATGGCAAACCGTCACTAAACATATTTGGTGACGGTTTGAAACCGTCACCTAAAGTGCGTCACAGAAAACATTTGGTGATGGTTTACTGTTCAACCATCACAAAAAATATTTTTAGTGACGGTTGGAAGTGTTCCGTTTGGTACAACGTTCGAATGTTCCTTTTTTTGTGACAGTTGAGAACTGTCACAGAAAATCACGTTTGGACGTAAAATCAAACGTTCGGACTTTAACCCAACTGATTGGCGCTCGAATGAGAGAATTTGACGTTCGTTGAATATCGTTCGAACGTATCATATTTACATTCGGACGTTAACCTGACCGATTAGCGTTCGAATGAGAGAATTTGACGTTCGTTGATTATCGTTCGAACGTATCATATTTACGTTCGAATGTTACTGCGTCTGAACGTTAATTACAATAAACGTTCGAATATTTGTTCAAACGTAAACGTAAATGTTCAAACGTAACGTGTTTAAAGTTCGGACGTTATTTCAAATGTAAACGAAAGAACGTTCGAATGCAAGTTCTTTGTTCGAACGTTAATCGCTTTATTGTTCGAACGGTTTGTTCATTTTAGCATGAGGACGTTCGAACGTAGAGTTTGACATTCGAACAATCCAATTGTATTTACGTTCGAACGTTTGTTAGAATGTGAACCAACATTCAAACGATTTTTATTTACATTTGAACGTACAGATCAGAAACACTAATTTCATAAAATTTAAAAATATAATACCAATTGTATCATATTACATAATCTCAATTAACAAGTAACAATATTTTATAAAAGTACAAAATTAGATATTAAAACTAGCCAGAAATACTGATAAAATTTATTTGTTCTTTTTCCCTCGCCCATTGCGATTCTGTTGCGGAGACATAACACGCTCCATTTGCACCATCATCTCCCGTTGCACTTGCTCTTGCACTTCACTGCGTATTCTTTCCTCATGGTCTCTCTGTTGGTCCTGCAAACGCGTCTCTAAATGAGACTATCGTTCTAAGAGAGACTCTAACTCTTGCTGTCTCGACCTCATATACTCATTCTCACTCCGTGCAGCTTTTAAATCTGCCGTAAGATTATTAATTTGTGAAGCCGATGAGGTTGAGGAGGATGAACATCTATGCTTGATAGATCATCCCAAACCTCTTGCCATACTAGACTACGGCCCGAGCACTTGCGTGAATATGTCTATATCACTAGGAGAGGATTCCTCAGAAGCTGACTGCATCTCCATCATTTTTCTCTGCAATTTAAAAGGTAACGATCGTAAATAATTAGTAACGTATTAAAAGAAATAGAAATAAGAAATAAACTATTCAAATGTTATATAAATAATTTATTTAACAAAATTAACACTGCTTACATAATTATCTGCAGCGACAAGATCCATCCACTCACTATGCTCATTAATGTGAGCAGCAACATAGACATGAATGAGGAAAAAATTTTCAGGATCATTACGTTTCTAACAAAGCGACATTAGCAATTTTAAAAAGATAATGTTAGTACTTATCAGAAAGAATATCAGGAAAATAAATGAATTCTATAAATTTTTAATTACCATTTTTTCAGCAAGACGGTGGAATGACCTTGAACCGGCACGATGGTGGACAATCAAAGCGGATCTATTCTATGCATTTGTAGAACTCAAGTGCTACAAAATATATTAAAAATGTTAATTGTAATATGTATACATATAATATATAGAACGAATATGAATGTAAATAATTAAAAGATATAAATGTAAAATACCTGATAATCTGGAGATGCGAAAAGATCACAACACTTTCCCCAATCATCTAACTTCATCTGCTGAAAAGGAGACTGCGCAGCCTCTTCCAACGTATCAAACTTCTTGAAGTGGTCATGACATTGTCCTTTGTGACTTCGGAATAGTGTAGCCATCAACTCATTCACGGTTCTCAAATCCTCGCTACGGCCAAAGTTGAGGTCGAATTCATCCTAACAAGGGAATCAGGTCAAAAATATAATATACTAATCTAGGTGAAAAAAATGTACTTAAAAGTAAACTCACCAGCACACGACTTCGAATGTGCTCCTTAATCTCATTCGGAACATCTCGCCATGAGCGCACATAAAATGGAGCATAAGCTTGAACTACTGTGCCAATATAGGAGGAAAGCGTTGCTGCACTATCATTCACTCCTCCAGTGGAATTATCAGGAATTGTGATCTTCAATTTTCCGTGCCTTCTATTTTTTTCAAGAGAGATTCCACGTGTATAGCCACGACCACGACGTGCAGATGCATCAACTACATAATAATAGATATACTATAATTATAATTATATAATTATTGAGACAAAAATATTAACTATATATATAATTATCAATGAAAATATTTCCTTACTGGTAGGTGTCGACTGGCTGTTATTCTCTTCTGTGTTAGCTTGATCTTCAGGAACGGATTCCTGGAGTAGGGAGTCCTCAATGGATTCAGGACTTGGACTTGGCGGAGACACATTTCTTGGTTTTCGTTTTGGCGGCATTCTTGAAAATAATAAATTATATAAAAGAAAATTAATTAGAAGAAATTATGAAAATTCAAGATATTTTATAATCACCTATATGAATAAAATATTTAGTACTTTTATTCTTCATCTTCAGATGAATTTTCCATGCTTGTTTACGAATCTCCATCAATAACATCTTCATCATCATCATGCACCTCTTCTTCATCGTCCTTATCCACCTCCTGCTCGGATTCTGATTCGTCTTCATCTTCTGACTTGTCTTCTTCTTCTTCATCCTCACTTACTTGAATTGAATGATTATTTAATACAGACGGGTCGAGATGGACGGGTGGGACATCATCTCTATACAAGGGGAGCAACTCGAGTGCACCGAGGTCAACAAACAAGTTAATACCCTCTCCATCTTCCTGGTATGCCTCAACAATCGGAGTGTCATCTTCATCTCCACTATTCTTGTAATCTGCACTCGTTCCTGCTTCATATATATTTTGAGGAACAAATTTTTGTATGACTCACCAAGTTATCTCTCCACTATCTTCATCAGCACTTTTCATTGGATCAATCAAGTGATAGACTTGGGTAGCTTGACAAGCCAATACGAATTGATCATCTTCGTAACATTTAGATGCAGTATTGACACTCGTAAAGTGATTATCCCTATGTATCGAAATCCGACCACCGCCTAGATCCCACAAATCACATTTAAAGACAAATGTTACAGACCCACCCAGATATAATATCACGTATGACACCATAATAGTCAATATCATCTGTTCCATGACTCCCCTCGACCAACACACCACAGTTTTGAGTCTTTCTATTACGTTCATGGTCCAAAGTATGGAATCTATAACCTCGAACCGTGCATGCAGTATATCGAAGTGCTCTATTTGAGGGACCACGGGCCAATGCATACAATTCAGAAGAAATTGATTCGGGATCACGAGTACGTTGTTCCAAAATCTAACAATTGAAATAGTATATATTTATTATTTCATTATCCAGAGTTAAAAATTTCACAATATAACATATATATAATTTTAGTTCATACACATTCTTCAAACCATCCGGGAAATTCTTCCTCGTGTCTTGCCTCTATATTTTCTACGCCTTCCATCCTAACTTTGTCCATGTGGTCACTGTTATAACATGTTGCAAAATAAGTATATTTTGAGCACAACAATTATAATTAATTTTAAGAAAACTATAATTTTTCAAAGCAATGAAATGACATACCTGAAATAATCATCAATCTCTCGGCAATTATTTAGCACATACCACCGAACTTTACTCAACTCTCCATCAATTAAATCGTAACCTGTTTGTGCACCCAAGGGTCGTACATTCTGGAAAAACATTGATAGCTCACGAGGAGGCGGAGCAGCAAGATCAGCATTTCGCTCTTGATGATTAAATCGTGTCTCAACACCACGAAGATATAGAGAGCAAAATGTTAACCATTCATCGTGTATATAGGCCTCTGCTATTGTACCCTCAGCTTTGGCTTTATTCCCAATAGTGCGCTTCAGTCGACCCAAATATCTTTCAATTGGATACATCCAACGGAACTGCACTGGTCCACCCAGAAGTACCTCTCGCAGTAAATGTATTGCTAAATGGACCATGACATCAAAAAATGATGGTGGAAAGATCTACTCAAATTTACATAGTATAGTAGCAATGTCTTCTTCCAATTTCGACAACACATCTCGATTTACTACCTGAGCGCACAAATCCTTGAAAAACATACAGAGTTCAGACATGGCGACACGTACATTAGATGTCAGCTTCCCACGAATTCCCACAGGTAATAACTTCTGCAAAAATACGTGACAATCATGACTTTTCAATCCATTGATTTTCCAATCATCAGGACTTACGCATCTACCAATATTTGAAGCATAACCATCTGGCAACTTCACACCTTGCAACCATTTGCAGAAATCCATCCTCTCCTCCCTCGTCATCGTAAAACATGCATGCGGCATGACCACCCTATTGCCTTCCACCCGCAAATGCAGATTATGTTTAATTCCCATTCTCTCAAGATCTTTCCTCGTCTTGATCGTGTCTTTCATCTTTTTGTTAATACTCATCAATGTACCCAGTATATTATCACAAATATTCTTCTCTATGTGCATTACATCCAAACTATGTCGCAACTTGCATGACGACCCATACGGCAAGTCAAAAAAAATACTACGCTTTGTCCAATTCAATTCTGCTGCGCCTCGTTTTCTCTTGTTCTTTCCCAGACCTTTGCCAAAATTGTTCGCTCTAACATGTTGCAGTTGTTCCACTATCTCTTATCCAGACAACTCTTTTGGTGCAATCCTATCCTCTACTCTCCCATCAAATGTGGCACATTCACTTCTCCATGCATGATTTGCTGGTAAATAACGTCGATGACCCATGAAACACAACTTCTGAGAATATTTTAGCCACTCACTAGCAGTTTATTTATTACACGTCGGACACGCTAACTTTCCTTTCGTACTCCAGCCAGAAAGATTCCCATATGCCGGAAAATCATTTATGGTCCACATTACCGCAACATGCATCTAAAAAGATGTCGACGTAGATGCATCATAAGTTCTAATGCCTGTTTCTCATAACTCTTTCAGCACTTCAATCAACGGCTGCATGAATACGTCAATATCATTCCCAGGTGATCTAGGGCCAGGGATGAGTAAAGTTAACAAAAAGTTTGGCGCCTTCATGCACCTCCATGGTGGAAGATTGTATGGAATCAATACCACGGGCCAAGTGCTATAACTTGTACTCATATTTCCAAAAGGGTTGAATCCACCGGTTGTGAGTCCCAGGCGCACGTTCTGAGCTTCTATCCCGAACTCTGGATGCTGATTATCGAAAGACTGCCATGCAAGTGAATCAGCTGGATGCCTCATATATGCGTCATTCTTAACTCTTTTATCCTCATGCCACCTCATATCATGAGTTGTTTTCTTACACATATATAGTCTTTGCAACCTAGGTTTCGAGGGAAAATACCACAACACCTTAACCGGCACGTTTTTCTTACCCTTCCACCTGGACTCTCCGCATATAGGACATGCTTGTTTCTCCTCATTCTCCTTCCAGAACAATACACAATCATTCTTGCATGCATGTATGGACTTGTACTCAAATCCTAATCCCTTTCTCAACTGTTTCGCTTCATAAAAGTTTTTGGGTAATGCAGACCCTTCGGGAAGCACCTCGGTAAATAAGTCCAATACCATGTTTATTGCTTTCATCGACATCCCACACAATGACTTAATGTGAAGCAACCGCACAATAAACGACATTTTGGAATGTTTTGTACAACTTGGGTAAAACTCGCGCTTTGCATCTTCCCATAGTGAAGGAAAATTTTCACAATCAGTCCCTCCACCACTTGAGGCATTGTCGTTAACCTCATCCATAAACATCTCAGCTCCAATGTCACCCAACATCTCCTCCATCTCATCCTGCTCATAATCATCATCCATGTGCTGCAAATAATTGTGATGATCGACCAATACATCTGCTGACCCTTCATACGGCTCACCATGCAGTACCCATCGCGTATACCCCAGATCCATACTGTTCACAAATATATGACTTTCTACTTCATCTAATCCTATCGCACACAAATTTTTACACCCTCGACATGGACATTTAATGTAACCACGACTATCAGCAGAGACCCGTGCAAAATCAATGAAGGTTCTTACTCCACGTGGATAGGGTACGTAATCCTTTCCAAGTCTATCCCCCAGACGCATCCAATTTTTGTCTATTTCTAAAAACATCTATATATTAATAACACGTACATTGAAAATTCACATGCATGTCATGCTCCAATTCTCATTATTTTTTTGATAAGGTAGTTGGTCCTATCCCATTCGAGATTATATTCTCCATATTGCACAAATCTCGTCACTCTACTACTTTCCACGTTAGTAGAAATTTCGACAGCACCTCCCAATAGTTCTCCAAGTATACATGTTCAAATATCGGGATTGTGACCCTACGAACAGTATACCAGAAGAACAGTAGAGGAAGACACCGAAACTTCATATTAAACGTGGAAAGTAGCAAGTAACAAAAATGTGCAATACATATAATATAAATGTACACTGATTCCCAAACGGGACTAAGGGTATTTATGCAATGTCACACGCATCTATCAAAAAATCATACAAACAATATCTCCATGTTGCTTAAATTAACAATGTCACCTTCAAGTAGTGTTATATTGTTAAACTAAAGAGAGATGGAAGATTATGTGACCCTAAGTTTCGTGTCTTGTACACAACTAGGGAGAATGATCTTGAAGAAATGTTTAAATTTTAGTCTAATTACTTAACCGTCACAAACTGTCCGACCTTGACAACTCTCAAGGCCGAAGAGACTATGACAGTCAAACAATTAATTGAAATTCCAACATTTCTTCAAGATCATATTCCCTCGTTGTGTACAAGATCATCATTCTTAAAGTATAATTTTAATTGTTATACTTAATTTCAAAGGTTATACTATAATTTTAATTATTATAATTCGTAAAGAGTTATTTTAATTATCATACTTAAATTTCAAATGTTAGTCTAATTATCATACTTAAATTCTAAATGTTAGTCTAATTGCTTAACTGTAATAAACTCTCCAGTCCTGACAACTCTCAATTAGTGTATATCAAGACCGGAGGAGAGTAGTCAAGGCCGGAGAGACTAAAACAATCAAGCAATTTTACTAAAATTTAGAGATTATAATTGTTATATATAATTTTAAAGGTTATTATATAATTTTAATTATTATCATTCCACAATTATAATCTTAATTGTTATACTTAATTGAGTGAGTTATTTATTTATATAGACAATAAGTATATAATTTTTATATAAGTATCTATTTGATCCTTATTTTCTTATTCTTTAGTTTATAATAAATAAGTATATTTACATATTCCAACTCTACTTATTTAGTAGGTTCAAGACTTTTTTATTGAAGAGTATTTTAAAGGTTATATTATAATTATAATTATTATCATTCTAAAAGTATAATTTTAATTGTTATACTTAAATTTCAAAGGTTATAATATAATTTTAAATATTATAATTCTTAAAGAGTTACTTTTATTTGTTATTACTTAATTTTAAATATTATTATCAATATTTAATTATTACTATTCTTAAAGTTGAATTTTAATTATTATATTTAAATTTCAAAGGTTATAATATAATTTTAATTATTATAATTCTTAAAGAGTTACTTTTATTTGTTATTACTTAATTTCAAATATTATTATCACAATATTTCAAATCCATATCACAACATATTCACAATAACTCACAAACTATTTACAAATTATATAAACAATAATCACAATATTTCAATTGTAAGCATAAAATAACATGCCACATGTATTAACATATTCTATAATTTGGGTAAGCAATAAACATGTACTAACAAAGCTTAAGGACAATATATTTGTAACAATGTAAACATATTCAAACGTCATTCACAAATAATAATTTAAATATTTCAAGTCCATATCACAATATATTCACAAAATAATATGCCATATGTATTAACATATTCCTAAACTTGAGTAAGCAATAAACATGTATCAACAAAGCCTAATGACAATATATTTCTAATAATATTTCTTCAAAACGTCATTCACAAATAATAAAAACAATATTTCAAATCCATATCACAACATATTTACAATAACTCACAAACTATTTACAAACTATACAAACAATAATCACAATATTTCAAGAGTAAGCATAAAATCACAACAACATATTGATAAAATTTAGAAATATACCTAGCACTCACAATATCCTCTTACAAATCAAAATCTTCCAACTTTCCAAAACAACCAATCCTTTAAAAAAATACAACACTAATTTATTAAAAATATTCTATAACAAAAACACAATATAAATATCATAAAATTCAAAAAAAGACAAGAAATCAAAATTTTTTCTTACCAAAACTCAACTCTCTCTCACTCTAAATCTAGTATTACCTAACTCACATCACTCTCTAACTCAACTCTCTCTCACTCTAACCCCCTCTCTCTCTCTCTCTCTCTCCTGCAGGAGCTAGCTCGGGCCGACCTTTACCTAACTCTCTCTCTCTCTCTGTTGAGCGCACGGGAGAAGAAGAAATGATGTGTTTCCTCCCATGCGCGTACTGATTAAGTTCTAAAATTATTAGTTTAAACGTTTGAACGTTTAAGTTGTACGTCCGAACGTTATATTTTAAGTTAACGTTCGAACGTAATGAAAAACAACAATGTATTCCCACCCAGAACGTTTGGACGTTTTCAATACACGTTCAAACGTATCTTTCTTATGATATAACATAAAATCTAGCGGGAAAGTTCCCGCACTTTCCTCATATATGTTCGAACGTATCATAATTTTTCGTTCAAACGTTCGTAGATTTACAGATTAACGTTCGAACATTTAACTTAAACGTTCGAACGTACATTTCATCAAAGTGAGACCATATTTGAGCGGGAAATTTCCCGCACTAATTATTCCGCTCGTTCGGACGTTAACAGATTTGGCGTTCGGACATTCATAATTTTCTAGTGATTTTTATCAAATAACGTTCGAACGTATAGTATAAACGTCCGAACGTCTGAATAATCACACAGATACATTAATCGAGCGGGAAAATTCCCGCCTCTTAGTTTAACGTTCGAACGTTAACTTAAAACGTTAAGTTAACGTTCGAACGTACGATTCCTAATATACTAACTTATAATATAATATATATACCACATTTTATATATCTATAATTATATACTACATTGTATAGTATGATAGCATAATACTTTAAATGAGAACATAATAATATAGTATATAAACTATACCATATATATAAATTAATAATATATATTAACTTGTTACTTATTAAATTCTTTATTATATACTAACTTATAATATAATATATATACCACATTTTATATATCTATAACTATATTTCACATTGTATATATATATATATATAGACAATTAGAATGTGTATTTTGGTCACGTATCTTGATGTCTGAAGATACGTACGGCCCACTTCATAGCCACAAACGCAACAAATGAACCTACACAACTACAACGTGATCACCACGCTAGCTAGTTAGTTGGTCCTGTATTTTTTATTTTTCTTAAGACATAATTTATATTATACTTATAATTTGAATAATAATCATATTCTAATTAAATTAGTATGAATATATTATATATACTTACTCAATGTTATATATTAAACTTCATATTATCTGTATATTAAATGCTTTTAATCTTTACTTAAAATTAAGATCATAAACTTATAATTTTCTTGTTAAACATATTCAATAAAAATTCAAAAATAATAATCACAATATTTTAAATCCATATCACAGAATATTCACAATATTCTCACAACAATATTTATACACATTAATTCATCAATGAACACCATAAACTCACAAACTATTCACAAAATTCACAAATAATAATCACAATTATTTCAAGAGTAAGCATAAAATCACAACAACATGTATAAACATATTGCTAAACTTTAGAAATATAACAAGCACTCACAAATTCAAAAAAAGCAATTAATCTAATTGTCAATAATATTATATAACATCCTAATATATAATATAAACATTTATAATATAATATATTATAGATAATATTTTGGAAATTAAATTGATAAACGTTCGAACGTAATAATAATTACATTCGAACGTTATGTGTATATGAGGTCAAAACCGAACGTCGAAATGACATTACAGACCCATCGTCTACTCCGTTGCACGCCAACACGCCTCCGTCACC
This sequence comes from Juglans regia, assembly GCF_001411555.2. Taxonomy (NCBI): domain Eukaryota; kingdom Viridiplantae; phylum Streptophyta; class Magnoliopsida; order Fagales; family Juglandaceae; genus Juglans; species Juglans regia. Next base: position 30,384,690 of record NC_049901.1, on the reverse strand, counting down.
GCCGCCGTCAACTCCGCCACAACCGTCACTAAAAGGTAGGCATTCATGTTTTATTCAAATAACATGTATTTTATTGAGATTTAGATTGAGTTTTATTTAAAACCAGATAAGTGGTGGCCAGATTTTCAACTCCATTTTCCGGCCACCACGGCCAGACATTGGCCGAATAGTCACCGTAGAAATGTTTATTGAACTGTATACTTCATTTCTACGGTGACATTTCCGCATTTAGAACCTTGTAGAGAAATTTTCGAGATTTCAATAATGGCTGAGTCGACTCAGCCATTCTGCTTCGTAACGTTCACCAAGACATTCGAACGTACGACGTTTAAATTATAAAGCCGTTACGGCTTCTACGTTCGACCGTTCATTGTCTCACATTCGGACGTCATTTTCATCAATTTTACGTCTAAACGTTTAATGTATACATCGAGACGTATTACTTTTTAAATATTATTAAACGACATACGTCCGAACGTGAGTATTTTACTTTCGCACGTAAATCACATACGGTCGGACGTTTAATTATAACGTCGAACGTAGTGATTTTCTACTTTATTCATGCTTCGATGTTCGGACGTTCATATTTACGTTCGAACGTAAAAAAAATATGTTCGAACGGATAACATAAACGTTCGAATGCATATGTTTTACGTTCGAACATAAATTTATTTACATTATTTTACGTGCGAACGTATAAATAAACGTTCGAACGACTTCCAGAGAGGTGTCGAGCGAGCGTATACATTATTTTTTATTGAACACTTGCGCTCGCGAGCCGATGTTCAATACAACTTGCGCTCGACACCTCGCTCGAGCGCAAGTGTTCAATAAAAAAAATTTCGGAGTCGGAATCGGAGCTTCTTGGAGCTCCGACTCCGACTCCGAGCTACTCCGAATTCCGACTCCAAATTTTGATGACTCCGACTCCGTCGGAGCAGAAGTCGGACGGAGTCGAAATTTTTGAAATTTTGCACACTCCTATGTAAATAATTTTTTTTCCTTCTCTATTTTCAGGATATGGCTTTTCCACTGCATACTAGGAAACGAGGGAGGGAAGGAGCCACGTTTGATACTGCTCGTATCAGAGCTCATACTGTTATGGTAGAGCGAGAGGTATTGATTAATGGGTTTGACGAACTCTGTTGGCAGCAGACGAACTTGAGAGATGTTTTCGTCAGTAGAGGCTGGGGAAATATCTGCACATCATCTACTGGCCGCCCATTTGAGCCAGCATCAGCCAGAGATGCAGGCCAGTCAGAGGCTGAGGATACTGGCGTCGAGGCTCGAGATGATGACCGAGACGAGGATTTCTACATCCTCATCGACAGGGATCGCATGCAGATCGAGCAGAAGAACGCCTTCAACCAGAACTATCTGCTGCATTTCTTCCGCATGTTGCACCTTATTGTTGCAACAAATGTCGATCCCATGGCACATAAAACCACATTTAGTCGAATTCGGGCACAATTTTTTATACGAGTGGCACGTGGAGATCCTATAGATTTGCCACTGCACATCTTTGAGAGGATCTGTTACGAGGCGAGCATCGTCTCCAAGGATAATCTCCCATACGGTGTCCTAATCAGCCGACTATTACTTGCACTGGGAGTGCCAACCCAGCTAGAGGAGCGGGTCAAAGATCAGATGAGCCCCCTCGACATGACCACGCATCGATTTAGTATTGGACAGGCGAGGGCACGTCAGCCACCCCTGTAGAGGATCTAGTTCCTTCAACGCAGCCTGAGCCAGGTCATGTCGAGAGTAGTAGTCAGCATACGCCGAGTACATCTGCAGGAGATGTACGGCCTGCTTGGGTTGATGCGGTCATCTCACAGCTGACTGCGCATATCGATCATAAGATCGATCGATCGCTCGAGGCTATATCGGCATCTGTTGCTGAACTCACCCATCGTGTAACTATCCTCAACGACAAGGTTGATACCTTGACTGAGGAGGTACGGAGTTCGACTTTTGCGGATAACGTTATCATCTGACTGTTGTTTATTACATTCTTTCAAATTTTGTACTTTATTTTTAATATTTGTAAAGAAAAATATTATTGAATATTTCTATCGTTTTAGTTTCAATTTTTAATCTTCTTTGATGTTATATTTTCCAACTTTAATACTAAATCACTGCATTTCAAAAATATATAAACATAAATATATATTTATATATTACAAATTGTGTATATATAAATATATACAATTCAATTTTTTAGACTTGTTCACAAATTATGCACAATAAAAACCACATAATTTTTAAATTAAAGTCATTTAATTTAAATTTACAATGAACGTTCGAACGTTATTACTTAACGTTCGAACATTGGCGCAAACATTTTACGTTCGAACGTTAATTAATAACGTTCGAACAGTTGCGCCAAAACATTTTATGTTCGAACTTAAACAGATATAACGTTCGAACGTATATGTGACGTTCGAACGTATATTTCTCATACGTTGGAACTAAAAAAATTCTCATCTATCTTTAGTGACGGTTTCAAGAAACTGTCACAGAAAATGCCTTTTAGTGACGGTTTAGGGACTGTCACAATTTCTCAACCGTCACTAAAAAGCAATTGTGTTGTAGTGATAAGGACCTATTAAAAAACTTTTTAAAAAGTGTGAAAAATATACAAATACAAAGGCCCTAGAAAAACCCATAAAAAAGTCTAATATATTTAAACCTAGATATCCAGTTACAACCCAGGTAATTCGAATATCTGGGTTTAAATCCTTGGCCCAAATCTGGATACCCGCTCGAGTTTGACCAGACCCTACTCGACTGGATATCTGCACGCTTTTCAAGACCCAAATACATATTTGGGTATTGTCAGCTCCCCGAATTTGTATCTAGATGCCCATCACTAATAAGAAGATGAAAATTAATCTCTCTTTCCTCATATGCATGGTTAATAATCCCTCACTCGTAGCCTTCAAAGGAAAAAATGTACATACGTAAGGTAACAAGTTTTTATTTTTATTTTTCCCCAAGCTATAGATATATTTAGCAGTTACATGATACAATAGTCAACAGGGTGGGAGACCCCTACATTCATCCCAAACCAACAAATATAACACAAGACATAAATAAATAAAAAGAGGGATCTGGAGCCAATAACTTGACCCCCACAAGGGAAGCCGCTTGAAGCGGTTTGGTACAGATTGAAAATAGACTAATATTGCGACTGAAAGTCGCAGTGAAGTGATGTGTGCTACATTTCACTGGTTTGGATTAGCTACCGAAGACTTCCACAACCTATTTCCCATGATCCCTTATTAGGGGAAGCAAATTATTGGATATGCACCAAATCGGTTGTGGAAGACCACCCAGGACTGTGGTGGCACATGGAGGCCATGCACCATGCTAGGAGAGTGGAGGATGGCCGGTTGAGTCTGCAGGATCCAAGGTCTTTTGGTAGAGAGCAAAATTCCCTTTGAAGAGAGAAAAAGATAGTATCCTTTTTCTTTTATGTATTAGCTGTAAGGTAACAAGTTTACTTAGAGAAAAAGGTTACCAAAGAGTTAAAGCGTATCCATATTTAAATGATTTAAGGTTTTATTATATACACGCTCATTATAAGATTTTAATGAATTAGGAAATCATTTACATTGAAAACTTGTTAGGATGCAAAGAAGGTCAAAATTTCTAATATTAATAAATTAAGGGGCTTTCTCAACTCATAATTAAGAACAAAGTCATGAGAAATTCGAAATTGACAATCATGATCAGGGATCGCCGGGACCAACTATATATTAGCCAAGTTGAGATGATAAGAGATCAATACAGACCAACCATTTGAAGATCTTGTTGAGAACCTCTCATAGTTCATGTCTCTTTCTCTCTCTTTCATGGTCCATGTTCTATATTCAACTATTTAATTTCATTAAAATAGAGGATATTTTTCTTTTTTAATTCAATTACAATCCTATTTTCCAGGTAGACAAAGAGAAACCATGCCAGCTTCCTTAGCGTTTTGTTCTAACACGAAGATCATCTTTTGATCAGAATATCTATCCTGATAATTTACGCTATTATTGGTTGCGCCTCGCAATTTATTTGGCTATAGGCATTGGTACTAACGTCGCATGTGTATTAATTTCGACATTTAGCATGGCTATATATGCTTGCTTGTTGCTTCAATTCAGGAGAGAGAGATAAGAAATAATAGCTAGCTAGTACCAATAAATTCTCTCTCTCTCCCTCTCTCCACCATTAAGGATCGATCCTCCAGAAGCGTGCAGACTATTAATTGACTCTTTATTCTATTCAATGCTTTTAGGGCCGTTTGATACAACTTACCAAATCTCATCACATATAATTTCAATTAATAATCACACTAATATTCACAAATTATAATCTCAACTCATCTCATTATTCAAACAGGCCCATTATCTCAATTTAGAATAGACATGAGGATGAAGCTGTACTTTACTGGCCGCAGAGCTTCCGATCTTATTAAGCAGTGAAAATGATATTTATCCGGTTAACACAAGATAGTAATTGGTGTTCTCTAGCTAACATAAAGCAGAGAAACATATTGAAAGAAAATCTTAGAAAAAAATAAAAGACAAAAAGGAAAAAAAAAAAATCATAGGCCATGCACCTTGTGTGACATTTAATTGACAAACAGCATTATTAGTGAATAAGAGCTGCATCCAAGAGTACATTCCAAGTATTAGGAACTCCGGCAAGGCACCAATGGCTGCAATCCATGACCTTGTGGCCATGTCCATAGTAGAATGACGGATGTCCATCTTTTCGTAGTTGTGATAGTGTTGTAACATTCAGCAAGTGGACCAGCCTCGACATAGTGCCTATTACTTTCTCAACCACCAGTTCTGCAGGATGTGGACCTCCTGGATAATTTGAACCAGCCACTGGTTGTGCTTGTCCCTCACATAGATTTGCATTCGACTGCCCCCAAAAACTTCCACTAATTCCATAAAAATATATAAAACTTGTGAAAATTTATAATAATACATGCGCGCGCAGTTCAAAACCATGTTTTCTGTTGTGACTAACAATCAAAACTACTCTCTACTACTACACGATGGGGAGGGCAAGGCCAACTTTTGGTTTGAGCCTTGGCTTCCATCTGGTGTCCTAGCTGGTCGAGTTCAAGAGATTGAGTCCACTTTGCTACAGATTTGTGATTTATTATCTCCAGTCGATTTGAATATTTCTCGTCTTTCAACTTTGGTTGTGGCAGATTTATGCAATGAAATTCTGCAATCTAATATTCGGCTGAAGCAAGGTTCAGATATTTTCATATGGGCACCTTCGTCAGATGGTAAATTTTCGACTAAGGGGGCTTGGAATATTTTAAGACTTCATTTGGACCCTCCCCATTGGGAAAAATGGACCTAGCTTAAAGGTATTCCTAGTAAAATCTCTTATATTGCTTGGAAATTTGGAAATCATGCTTTGCATGTTGATGCAAATGTTAAAAATATTGGTATTCATTTACCATCCTGCTGCTATTGTTGTGTGGATAAAGGTGCTATTGAAATGGAAGAACATTTGTTTGGGAATGGTTCACTAGCTGAAAAAATCTGGAAATTTTTCTCCAAGAGGTTAGAGGTGAGATATAGGAGAGGTCAAAGTATTTTGATCGAGTTTCTCTTTGGTGGTCGAAAGCCAAATGTTCTTCTCAGCTAGGGATAGTACATTGCCTTATTTCGACTATGATTATTAATTGAGCTGAATTATTGCATATTTTATACATTTAGAACCAATATATTCTATTTATTTTATTACATTATTATTGGTTTTAGATGAAAAAAATGGTTAAGACGAATAAATTCGAGTTGTGATTTAAATTGGTTAATAGCATAATTTATTCTTAATTTTATAACTTGTGATTTAATTGGACAATGTTCATTCACATGCACAACATATTTTTGATATTCTATTATTCTTTTTTTATTTTATTTCTAATTTCTATTATTTTATTTCTAATTTCAAATTCAAATGACTTTCAAGTGGGCAAGACGTTGAAACACCCTAAGAACTTTCAACGAGTGTAGGACTCTTCAAATAAGGATGATAATGGGGTTTGTGAGTAATTCAGATCAGAGTCTAAAATGAGTTAGGAGACAGAATGGACACACTTTAGTATTTTAATCATAACTTTTCGCTCAAATATCGGAAAGCTCTCTTAAAGGGCTACAAAGTTGTCTCTAATAAAAATTTCCAAATTCGAACCCCTGAAGAGCGTACGTGGCTGCCAAGTTGAGTCCTAAATTTTAAGCGATTTTGTGTACGGGAATACGAAGACATTAGGATTTCTTTCCTACCCTATTTAAGCATATCATTAGCACGAAATTGTGGACTTTTTTAAGAGCAGCGCCACATATTTGAAGAACTCTTCCAGGGTCAAATTACCACTCCAGCCGCCTCCTCAATTGCCTACCACCTCCATTTCCATTTATTTGGCTTGCTCTTTTCATTCCTTACTTTTTATTTAATTTCAGTTTAAACTTTATGGAATATTTTTTAGATATTTGGCTTAGACTTTTGGGCATTTTATTTGCTGTTTATTTATTTCGTGTTATTTATTTTTCTTGTTTTTTTAACCTTTCATGTAAAAGTGATTACAATTGCTATGGATTAATTTTGAGAATTTGTGATTTGAATACAAGGATGAACCCTAGAATCTTGATTTTGGGGCTTTTCAATTTTCAGTTCATATTTTATCAGTTACCTTATAATTTAGTTTAATTCTTAGATTAGTTTTATTAATCTCTTAGTTCCATTGCATATTAGATCAATTAAAGCTTAATTAGGACTTAAATAAGTTTTGTTTTATTATTTGATTTTCAGATTAAGTAAGATTGTTTAGTTTAGTTGATTTTCTTTATTGTTAATTTCAATTTGTTAGTTTTTTTTTTACATTTCATTTCGATACTCAAAAATCCAAAAATATGAATGTAGTCCATATCTAGTGTCCTTTTCGTTCTTGTTACACTCTTCCATTCATTGCACATACCATCATTTTTATTTTCTCCTTGTGAATATTTTCACAATTTTAAACAAGTTTTATTTAAAGTAACTTTTCCTGAGGAGACGATTTAGAAATTTATTCCTAATTATTACACGTCATCCTCCTGCACTTGGGATAGCCTTTGTGCTGCTCATTTTTTAGCGAGTTAAGTTTTTGGTGCCGTTGCCAAAGAATAGTTGCTTGACGTAAATTTAGACTCATTATTTTTTATTTTATTTTTATCTCAAATGTTTCTTTCACTATCTTATCTCTGATTACACATTTCACTTGTCATCTACTACTCAATCACTTGAACCTTACTTATGCTATTTGGACTGATGTTTCATGTTATGGATGAGGGACAATTCAAATATGTTGGTTAGAGTTACATCGAGCACTAAGAATAGTATACACAGCCAAGAGATAGATAGCTCTTCTATTTTTTCTACAGACGAGAACATTGAAATTGAACAAACCATGACTGCACCTGCACCATGCACTCTTAGGGATTATTTGCAGCCCACCTGCACCACTACACCATCATGCATTATTTTACTTGATGATGCACCTGATTTTTCTATTAAGCATGGCATGATGTAAGTGATGCCTCAGTTCCACATGATGGATTCTGAGAGTCCTTATCAGCACTTGACAGATTTTGAGTTGGTTTGTACTACGTTTATCAATATAACCACTACTGATGAATTTATTAGATTTCGTTTATTTTCTTTCTCTTTAAAGGATAAAGCGAAGATTTGGTTTAATTCTTTGAGGCCTAATTCTATCTCTAGTTGGTCTAATTTGCAGCGTGAGTTCTTACAAAAAAAATTTCTTTTTTTGAGAACTCAGTATTTACAAGAGCAGATCAGTCAGTTCAATCAGAAATCTAATGAGACTTTCCAGGCCAGCTGGGAAAGGTTTAAGGATTTGGTGAACATCTGTCCACATCACGGTTTTGAATTCTGGATGTAACGCCCCGTCCCCGAGGGCCCGGAGAGTTAACTCTTATTCCTTAAGAACATTTCCAATAATCAATAATAAATAATCAAAAACTCCATAGAATACTTAACTTATTTGTTCGATCCGAAAATCCGTATCCTTCCACATAAATACTAAACAAAAACCTCAATATAACAAATAACATCTCCACAAAGACCCAAATTAATAATAACTTAACGTACCAAAATAACCGCTAGAGATAAAACTACTAAATATGATCCTCCAAAATACTCGTACCCTTAGCACTCATTCATCTATGATCATCAGACTCTTTCAATACTTCATATTCTTGTTCTCCAGCTGGACCATAAAAATATCTGAAAAATGTTATGGAGATAAGGGGTGAGTTATCAACAGCTCAGTAAGCAGTGAACATATGCTAGTATGTAAATATGAGCATTTTCACAGAGTTCAGAATGCAGAAACAAAACATTTCAGTTTTTAATATGCATATCTCAAAAATACATATTATCAGAAAATCAGAGCGACTTTTCAAACATTTCATATTCAAAAACCAACTTTTCATATTCAAAGACTCATTTGGCACAACATGACTGAACATCTTTGTCTTATCATATCATATTAGAGCATCATATCAGAACAAAAACTATGTTTAACCCCCGTGGTAGGGTTGTGCATCCTACGGAAAGCCAAGCAGAACATAAATCACCATGTTACCAAAGTGATTGCACTCAGAACAGAAAACCACTATTATATCCCGTGGCGGGCCAGAGGTCACTATTATCTCCCGTGACAGGGCCAGAGGTCACTATTGTGTCCCGTGATAGGGCCGGAGGTCACTATTATATCCCGTGATAGGGCCAGAGGTCACTATTATATCCCCTGACAGGGCCACATATCAGAGCAAAATAAAATCAGAATCACCATATCAGAATCAGAATCAGAGTCAGAACAGAATCAGAAAGTCATGCCAAAGGTTTTTCAAGTGCCACATCTTATCAACACAGAGTACTGAACAGAATCAGATCACAAAAACATAACTTATACACAATTTCATATTCGCTCTCTTTTTCAAAGTTCAGAAACAAAATGTCAAAAATAAGCTCATGTCTACACCAGTCATGACAGAAAATACTTTCGTAGTTAAATAGAATCTCAAGAATAATGCAGAACAAATAACTGAGGTTATTTTCAGATTTCTTTTCATAGCAAAACATGCACATTTTTCAAAAAGGACCTCAGTTTATTTTATTTAATGCAAAGTCTAATATAGGAACCCCGCTTACCTGGACTTCTTAGCCTTTCGAAATTTTCTCAACAATGCAGGACAATTATTAATCGTCACCTATAAGATAATCATGTAAATTTACATAAATTTCCAATCAATCTCGTATTTCGATATTCAAGTCTAAAACTTCTAAAATAATCTATTTTTAATTCCTCAAACCCAAAATTCTCATTATTCCTGAAATACAAACATCACTTTCTAAACTCATCAATATCCAACATATTACTCTAACTAAAATATTAAATTCCAACTTATTTACAATTGAGATCTTACTATAATTTATAAAACTAAAATAACATAACTATATTGAGATCATCATAAGTAAGAAAATCATACTTTTATTTAAATCAAAAATATTCTTCTAAAAGTATTTAAAATTAAGATTTTTCACTTGCCGATCACTTCAGAAATTCATCAGTATTTACATAAAAAAATATTCCTTTAAAATATTAGTCTCTTACAAAAATCAATTTAACAATATAAATCCACACGTGGACGTCCAAATGAAAACATACTCTACAACCTACATAATATACTCATTAAATTGAACACCCGAAACAATAATTCTAGAGGAATAATATAAGGGGTAAAAAGTAGTAGTACTCCCTACTATATGGTTAATGTAATTACATACATATATATATATATATATGTATACACCTTATAATGAACTACTAGGAAATAGAAAACAAAACGCAACAACAGTGCAGCGACAGCACTTACGGCGAGATGGGAGGGGGGGGGGGGGAGCACGACGGCGTGGAGCTGGCGATGACTACAGAGGATGTGGGGTGGCGCCTGGTCACTGGCTGAGAGAGGAAGAGAGAGCGACGAGCAAGAGAGGCACACGGTGAGAGAATGAGGGAGAGACCGAGAGAACAGAGACACCAACAATAAATGGCATGAGCTTACCGGAGAACTTGAGGCGGCGTGAGGTGGACTGGGGTGATGGGAAGTCCTCCTTGACAGTTTTTGTGAGGCCATAGAGCAGTGGAGCTTTCGGTGGAGGGTGATTTCACCGGCTCAAGGTGGCTGAACATGCTCTATTTTTGGATACCAAAAGAGCAGTCCGAGTCTTGCAGTAGCAGCTACGGGGCGTTGGGCTGTAGCTCCGTGTGGCTGGGCATGGTGGGAGGTCTGGACAGAGGTTCACTATGGAGAGTGGATGAGTTGTGTGGCAACAACGAGTGGGTACAGTGGGTGATGGAGGCTGAGGCGTGAAGAGAAAAAAATAACTGCAATGAAACTTGCTAGCACAGTGGAGAAGGGATCTCGGTTTAGCCTTCTGTGAAGAGGAGGACGAGGGGCACTTATTCTAGGGTTGAGGTTGCTTCACATATATATAGACAAATAGAAAATAGATCAAACCTAAATAAAAGGGAAGAAGAGCGTGCATGAAAATGGAAACAGCTTGAAGCCGTGCGATGAGAAGTTTGGACAACGCTTCCACGGGCTGGGCTCTTAAGTCTGAAAAAAATATATATATTTGGCCACGTCTTGGATCTTGAATGAGATTATTGCATGACTTTTACCTTTTAAGTCTCAGGCCTCAACTCAACCTAAAAAAAATGCACTTGTCCCTTAAATTTTTCGAGTAAACGACCACTTGGTCCATTAAAAGATTTTAAACCTAATTATCAAGCCTATTGAATTATTATATTCCACCAAAACATCTTAGGCCCAAACTCTCTAAAAAAAAAATTACTCATAATCCCAAATGATTTTTCATAACTATAAACCCAAAAATTTTGTAAAGCGGCTTGGCTGGGCCGGGTGTTATACTGGAGGTTGGTGAATTATTTTTACACTGATCTCACTCCACAATGCAAGCAATTTGTTCAGACTATGTGCAATGGAGAATTCTTTAGCAAGGAATCTGATGAAGCATTGCCATTTTTTGACTATCTGGTTGAGAGTGCACAACAATGGAACACTCGCACTGATCGAGTTTCATTGACAGCACAGCCACCGAGGGCTATTGTTGGTGAGGGAAGATATGAGCTTAAGGACACTGATGTTCAAGCCCGAATAGCTACATTGACTAGAAGATTAGAAGAGGTCATGGAGATGGAAAAAGTGAAGGCCGTGAAAATAGTAGAGGCATGTTCTTTATGTGCTGATTCAAACCACAAGACCCAAGATTGCCCAATCATGCCAGTATTTCAGGAGAGTGGGTTTGAGCAGATGCAATCAGCGAACTGGGTAAATAGAGTACAAAATCAACCTTTTTTCCAATACATATAATCCGGGGTGGAGAAATCACCCAAATTTCTCATGGAGGAATGATCAGCCTGGCCAGTCGCCACCACCTTCTCAGCAGCCATTTCATCAAGCTGCTCCTTAGCACCAGTATCAGCCATATTAGAGTTATCAGAGCTATCCTTTTGTAACACCTCCAGGATTTCAGCCTCATTCATCTACGAAGAAGTCTCTAGATGACAATATGGCACAAATGGCCAATACACTTCAACAATTTATGTAGATTCGGGCCACCACAAACAATCAGAACACTCAGGCCATAAATGACTTGCAGGGCACCATCAATAAGATGAGCACGACATTGGGCACTCTAGAGTAAGGGAAATTCCCAGCACAGCCTCAGCCTAATCCTCAAGTATACCGACAACAACAACATCAAGTGCATAATGTCTCAGGGGAGGTTTTTGAGACAGCGAAGGTCGTTCTTACTTTGAGAAGTGGAAAGGAGGTTTCCCAACTAGAGATGACTATGGACACACAGGTAGTTGCTCCTACACCTGAAGATGTAACAGAGACTGATGAAGCTGAAAAAGAATAAGAGGTAGTGAGACCAGAGCTGAAGAAGCCTGTGAGTGCAAATGCTGAAACTAGTAGGGGTACCAACCTGTGGTTCCCTATCCTCAGAGATTGGCAGCTGGCCAAAAGAACAAATATCACACTGAGATTCAGGAGATTTTCAAGCAAGTAAAGATTAATATTCCATTCTTGGATGTCATACAACAAGTTCCTTCATATGCAAAATTTCTAATGGACATGTGCACAGTGAAGAGGAAGCTGAATGTAAAGAAGAAAGCTTTCCTAACGGAGCAAGTCAGAGCATTGATATTGAGCGAGACTCCTCAGAAGTTTGGAGATCCTGGCTCTCCCCACATTTCCATTATGATTGGTGAGTCAAGCATTGGGAGAGCTCTAATTGATTTGGGGAGTAGTGTGAACTTGCTACCATTCTTAGTGTATGAGCAGTTGAGATTACGTGAGCTAAAAAGACCTCCATCAAGCTACACTTAGCTGACAGATCAGTCAAGGTGCCGAGGGGTATTGTTGAGAATGTGCTGGTCCAGGTGGACAAATTTTACTACCCAGTAGATTTTGTAGTTCTTGATATGCAGCAGCCAACCACTACTATTTACCAGGCGTTTTTCATCCTTGGAAGCCTATTCCTTGCTACCTCCAATGCATTGATAAATTGTCGAAGTGGAGTGCTGAAACTTACATTTAGGAATATGACATTGGAAATGAATGTGTTCAATACTTGTAAGATGCCTGGTGATTGCGAAGAGTCAGAGGTGCATGCTGTTGAAGTGATTTCAGAGCTTGAAGAAATAAAGAGAGAGGCCTACGATAATTCCCACTTGGCGAAAGAGCGAATGAAGGCCTTGCATGACAGGAAGATCCATGACAAACATCTTGTCCTTGATCAGAAAGTGCTCTTCTACAATTCAAGACGGCATCTTTTTCCCAGGAAGCCGAAATCTCGATGGAAGGGGCCGTACATTGTAAAGAAGGTTCATCCTCACGGGACTGTAGACATTGTCAATCCAAAGAATAGAAATAGCTTCACTGTCAATGGACAACGTCTAAAGCCGGTTTTGAATTTCTTTGATCCACACGAAGAGATTTTGCTAGTGCAAGATTCTAGGGAAGTGTTTTGATCTTTTCCCCCTTTTACAGTTTTCTTTACTTGTATTTTATTATTATTATTATTATTATTATTTGTTATTTTGCTTTGATTTTATATTTCATGTTGATTTTTTTTTTTTTGCTTTCTTATTTATGTGCACTTTGTTTTCTTTTGTTCGATTCATTGAGGACCATGTCTCTTACTAGTTGGGGGGTAGCATGTGTGCATAGATTTAAAAAAAAAATAATATGATGTGCATTGATACATATATGATTGACACACATTCCATCTGGTATTTTGTGAAATCTGAGCATCTTGGTGGAGTAGTTGAACGGAATCATTTTGTGAATATTTATTTTCAAGCTTAAGCATAGATAATGATTTTTTATACATCATATTTTTTTGATGTGTAGCTTGAAACACCGGGATGCTAGATGAGACTTGATAAGATTTTTGTAGAACGAATGGCAAATCTTGAAGGACATTTTGCACATGCTTACACTTGTAATGTTCCTTATTTTGATGCGGATTCAAAATGTGTTTGTGGGACCTATGAAGTTCAAGTCTTGTTTCACTCGGGACCAAGAGATGTTGCGGAGCATTAGATGTCTTATCATTGTGCCACGAGTTACTACAACTAAAGCCTTTGCTTGGCAACCTCCTAATTGTGGTTATTGGAAATTAAATATAGATGGTTGTTCGCTTGGTAATCCCGGTTTATCTAGTGGCGGTGGTGTGATTCGAGATCATAGAGGAGATCTCTTTGTAGGTTTTTCTCATCACTATCAAACTCAGACCAATATTGTAGCTGAATTTTGGGCTTTAAGAGATGGACTTAGACTTTGTAAAAAACTAGGATTATTGGATATAATAGTTGAGACAGATTCTATGATGTGCTTTCTTGGATTCATCATGATGAATGTTCCCATTGGTACTTATGAGACTTTTGGGAAGAGGTGATTGAGCTTATTCGGACTCCTAATTGTCGCATTTGTCATGTTTTTCGAGAACGCAACATGGTTGCTGATTTTTTTGCCAAAGAAGGAGCCCATAATTCTTGTATGGATCTTCGTGCTCATAGTCTTATTCCTAGAAGACTTAAAGGTTTGTTGCTCCTTGACAAATGCTCTTTACCTTGTTTGAGACTGAGGATTGCTTAGTGCAGGTTGCAACGGGTTGGCATTGCGATTCTTTACTTCCACGTTTGTCTTCTTATTCTTATTCTTTGTTGGAGCTATTTGGCAAGATCAAATTGGATTATGCAGGTCTATGCAGGTTTTATGCAGGTTTTTATGTAGGAGGTATTCTTTATGCAGATTTATTTAAATTTAATTGATTTATTAAGATCTAAGTCCTGTTTTTCTTTTATTTGATACTGTATAGTGTTTGAGTTAGTCTATATCTTATTTTGGTGTTTGGGTTTAGGTTTTTTGATTATATGTAACCCCTAAGCATCCGGTTATAACCACGGTATTCCTCCGCCATAATATCAATAAAATTGGGATACCGTCATCTTCTTAAAAAAAAAAAACTAGTTTTTGTAGCAAAAAGTCAATACCTTGCTGCTAAATACCTTTTGTGGCCAAAATATGTAGCCAAAGGGTTATCGCATAACTTTTGTCACAAAAGCTCATTGTAGTCGTCGCATTTGTAGCTGTCGGAAAAGCTTATATTTTCTAACAAAAAACTTTGTCGCAAATAGTAAACCTTACTAGTGTATTGTGTGTGTTGATGTCTATTATTATTTATTTTGTTCTATAAAATTGTGAAAGGATAACAAAAAGTTAAAAAAATGCTTATAAAAATATTGATTATATAAAAAACAATAAGCATAAAGGCCTATTAAAAAACTATTTGAAAAATGTGAAAAAAGATACAAATACAAAGTCCCTAGAAAAAAGAAAAAAAAAAGCCCAATATATTTAAACCTGGATATTCGGTTACAACCCAGGTGATTCGAATATCCGAGTTTAAATCCTTATCCCAAATCCGGATACCCGCTCGAGTTTTGACTGGACCCTACTAGGCTGGATATTTGCCCGCTTTCCAAAACTCAAATACAAATCTGGGTATTGTCGGGTCCCCGAATTTGTATTTGGATGCCCATCGATAATTAAAAGATGAAAATTAATACCTCTTTCCTCATATGCATGGTTAATAATCCCTTACTTGTAGCCTTCAAAGGAAAAAATGTACATATGTAAGGTAACAAGTTTTGTTTTTTTCTAAGCAAATTATAGAAATATTTAACAGCTATAGGATACAATAGTCAATAGGGTGGGAGACCTCTACATTCATCCCAAACCAGAAAATATAACACAAGACATAAATAAAAAAAGAGGAATCTGAAACTAATGACTTGACCCCTACCCATTTCCCACAAAGGAAGCCACTTGAAGCGGTTTTGATACAGACTGAAAAGAGATTGTAATACTGCGAGTGAAAGACACAGTGAAGTGTTGTGTGCTGCATTTCACTGGTATGGACTAGCTGCTGAAGACTTCCACTACCTATTTCCCATGATCCCTGATTCGGGATAGCAAAAACATAAGAAGATAGCTAACTGGATATGCACCAAATTGCCAGCGGAAGATCACCCGAGATTGTGGTGGCACGTTGAGGCCATGCACCATGCTAGGAGAGTGGAGGATGGTCAGGTTTGTAGGATCTGAGGTCGATGGCCCCTAAAATGCCACGGGTAGCGACATCAAGCATTTCTTAGTGCGACAGCGCGTGATATTCGTGAAATATCACGCGCTGCTCTGTTCAACATTCTTCTTTGGTCGTTTGAAAGATCAGAGGCTGGGGAGCCCTGCGGTGGGGGCGCATGGCGGTCTTAGGGGGCCGCAAGGCAATAGATTGGAGCTTCTCCTTGCTATGGATGGAAAACTGGAAAAAAAAAATCGGTAAAAAACAACTTGAACAATTTTGGACAAGCCAAAAGGGAGGATGGAGGGAGGAGCAGAAGCTCCATCCCCCCTCTGGGCCAAGAGGATGAGTTGTTTGGGTCTTTTGGTAGAGAGCAAAATTGCCTCAGAAGAGTGAAAAAGATAGCATCCTTTTTCTTTTATTTATTAATTGTAAGGTAACAAGTTTACTTAGAGAAAAAGATTACCAAAGAGTTATGTAATTTGAAAACAAAGCGTATCCATATTAAAATGATTTAAGGTTTTATCATATACACGTTCATTATAAGTTTTTAACAAATAATTAGGAAATCATTTACATTGAAAACTAGTTAGGATACAAAGAAGGCCAAAGTGTCTAATATTAATAAATTAAGGGGCTTTCTCAACTAATAATTAAGAACAAAGTCCTGAGAAATGGGAAATTGACGATCATGATGATCAGAGATCACCGGGACCAACCATATATAAGAAATTAAGACAGACCAACCATTTGAAGATATTGATGAGAACCTCTCATAGTCCATGTCTCTTTCTTTCTCTTTCATGGTCCATGTTCTATATTCAAGTATTTAATTTCATTAAAATAGAGGATTTTTTTTTTTTAATTCAATTACAACCATATTTTCCAGGTAGACAAAGAGAAACCATGCCAGCTTCCTTACTCAGCGTTTTGTTCTAACACGAAGATCATCTTTTGATCAGAATATCTATCCTGATAATTTAGGCTATTATTGGTTGCGCCTCGCAATTTATTTGGCTATAGGCATTGGTACTAACGTCGCATGTGTATTAATTTCGACTTGAGCATAGTTATATATGCATGCTTGCTTCAATTCGAGAGAGAGAGAGAGAGATACGAAATAACAGCTAGCTAGTACCAATAAATTCTCTCTCTCTCTCCACCATTAAGGATCGATCCTCCAGAAGTGCTTCTGTATAATAGACTATGAATTGACTCTTTATTCTATTCAATGCTTTTAATATATATCTCAACATACAATAGACAGGATGAAGCAGAGAAACATAATGAAAGAAAATCTTAGAAAAAAAAAAAAAAGACAAAAAGGGAAAAAAAAAAATCATAGGCCACCTTGTGTGACATTTTATTGACAAACAACATTATTAGTGAATAAGAGCTGCATGCAAGAGTACATTCCAAGTATCAGGAACTCCGGCAAGGCACCAATGGCTGCAATCCATGACCTTGTGGCCATGTCCATAGTAGAATGACGGATGTCCATCTTTTCGTAGTTGTGATAGTGTTGTAACATTCAGCAAGTGGACCAGCCTCGACATAGTGCCTATTACTTTCTCAACCACCAGTTCTGCAGGATGTGGACCTCCTGGATAATTTGAACCAGCCACTGGTTGTGCTTGTCCCTCACATAGATTTGCATTCGACTGCCCCCAAAAACTTCCACTAATTCCATAAAAATATATATAAAACTTGTGAAAATTTATAATAATGCATGCGCGCGCAGTTCAAAACCATGTTTTCTCTTGTGACTAACAATCAAAACTACTCTCTAGTCTCTACTACTACTCGAGCTTGTATATATAGTTGAGATGTTGCATGCTTGTGTGCTGATCAACTTCACTGCTATATTAACAGAATGACTTTATAACTTATATTGATCACCGAAAAGAGAAACTAAAAATAATAATAAATAAGTAACAATAACAATAGAAACACTATTTTTTTTTTTTCTAGTAAGCTATATATTGATCTATTAGATCTTTCATGCATATTAGCTGTACGTGCATAGCATATAAGGGACTTACTTTGAATGATCTGGAGAAACGCCTTGGAAGAAGACCTTAGTTTTCAAAGGGTCCACGTTTAAGTCTACCCATTTAGCCCATGTGTTCAAACCTTTTTCGAATGCAACCAAGCGATCCATGTCTTTGTAAGTCTTACTTCCTTCTCCAATAAAATCCCATCTGCAATTAACAAATCCATCCAAGCATTATTTACTACTCGTGATAGATAGCGAAGGCCAGGTACTATATGCATGCATGTATGAATGAAAATACGTACGGTTGTTTTCTTCCTGTATGAGTCCACCAATGCCATGAATTGAAGATCAATACGTCGTTTCCAGTCCATACCTTCGCACCTTCTTTAATCGAATCTAGTTTCAGAACTCGACCCATGCTTGTCCGTACAATATCGACGAGAAACGCGTGGCGGTAAAGCAATAGCTTAACATTGTATTCCTGTAAATTAAATTTGACGTACACTGAAATGAAGTGTATATATATATATATATATATATATATAATACAGGGGACGTCGTCTCGCTAGCTCAGTCTAAAACAATATAATGCGATGCCGATGGACGACGGCTACTTTATAATTTACATGATACATATTCGACCTATATATAATATTTATATTAATAATATATAAGACGTTTTTCATTTTAATTTCTAAAATAAAGGAAAATAAATATATTGAAAAATTATTTTGGTCATTAATATATATAATCAACATGCATCAATGTTCAAGAAGAAAGGGCCTTGGAATTCTGTTCATTAATATTTGATCGAACAAATTATAATCGATCGTTAGTGTGAACTATTTTCCTATTTTAACAGAGCATTAATCATCATATTCGGATTTCTTAAGCTGATTTCATCCAGATAATGCAAACCATCCACTTGTAAGGAAACGTGTTGTTCTCAACAGAGCATTAATTATTGCACCATGGGTCGTTCTTAAAATATATAATATTTCACCAGCCATTCGAAAGCAACAAATCTGGAATTTTATTATGAGTAAACGTGTTAGGAAACGTGTTTTTATTATGATTAATGGTTGCTACAAATTTTAAATAAATAAGTTCAGTAGTACAAGTACGCTCCCTTGTAAAAAAGTGGATCCTACTAAAATAGAGTAATTTTTTTTACAATTTTTAAATTGGAGTCCAAATTTTTGCAAAGACATGCGGATGTGCGAGATTTGTCTATTTAAAATTTATATAAATTATTTTTCTTTTATTTTTTTTTGTCTTTTTTTCTTTGGCCCAAGTATAAGAGGCATGTATACATGGTTGAGGCCAGACATGATATGCACCGACAAAAATGTACATGCATGAATGAGTAAAACTGCTGCGAGGAAATGAATGAGTTAAATCAATCTAGCTAACCGGGAAAGTGAATGTGGAGATATCTGATCCAAACGGTCTGGCTAAGGTGTATTTAGCTTCTGGTACAGCTGTATGAAGCATGCAATTGAGTGATAACCATTGGTTCAAGCTCAATGAGTCCCCAACAAAGATTATGCTCTTTCCTCTCAGCCTCCTCAACAACTCTCGACCATCGAATCTGCATCAACAAACAATCAGCTAGCTGCATGCATGTGATCATATATATATATTTTTTATATCTTATTTCTTCCTTATTTTGTTTTCTTTCGCTTCTAATAATTAATTATTTGTGAGGACGAAAGGGATGAAAGCAACTTAAGAACAGAATTATCTGTATTTTAAGAATTACGTATAATAGGCCATGCAGGGGGATCTTAATTTGTTTGATGCATGTGAGAATACAACTGTATTGTGGGACCGGCCAGCCTGTCGCATATATACGTACCCAAATCAACTAGCAAGGAATTCTACAAATTTATATGAGGTCATTTTCATTCATTTTCTGGATCTGGCCGGGTAGTTTTTTACGGAATTATTCAACAATTTTAGCAACCTAATAATTTCTTCTTTTAATATTAATACGTGCATTGAAATAATTTCCATATATATATATATATATATATGATTCATCTAATTAGCCAAACCGACATTAAGGTGATTGATGCACCGAGGAAAAAATCAATTAAGACTCTAGCTAGTTCGATCAAGAAACGTCTTTATAAAGACTTGATTAATTTACATATAATTTCCCCAACTTAATAATTAATTATATATATAGTTACACTATCTTTATTAAATTCGCAGCAGATCTAGATGTTTATTTCACAATTTTAAGTCCATCAACATTTTATTTAACAGTTTGCATGGTCATATAAGATCCTAGTCACGTATAAATTAATGCCATGCATGCACGAAGATTTGAGTGATCATAAAAATATTTTATATTCTAAAATAATTAATTATCCTAATGATCATTTAAGATGTTTAATTAAAGGATTCATGCATGGAAGTTAACTTTAAGTAAAATTCAAAAGAATATTCTAATCCTACCAAAAAATAATATAAAATAAAAGAGGGCTTTAATTACACGATATATATATATATATTATATATATATATATGCTCATCAAATATCAACACTGCATACACACACAACTACATGATATTATATATTGCCCAACATGACTAATTTCATGTTCTGATTTCATTATATAGTATATATAATATACGTATAACTAGCTGTCTCTTGCATTTGAAATAGATCGCAAGTAAATGGTGCCAAACCTACCTTGTGTGGCACCGACATTTATGAGAAGAAAAAATTTCCAAAAATATAAACTTATAACAAAAATCTTATGCGATGCAGAAAGCTGCGCAATGTTTCTCGACTGGCTTCGGGCATCCGCGCGAGAAAGTGAATTCAAACAGTATTCCAGAAACTTGAACTTAATTAAAGAACGAAGAAATTAAAGAAAGCATATCGAGCAAAATCATCTCAGTGTGAAAGTGAAGTACTGTGTATAAAGCAAGCAAGCATATATATGCAGCGCCCTATAGAATTAGAAATTAGGAGAGAGACCGAGCGAAATAGAGGTACTAACCTTGGTAAGTTGCAGCCATTAGGCTGCCATCTGTATTTGAGATATTGTTTGTCTGGACGCCCATTCTTTTGGCAATCGAAATCTTTCTCCATGAACGGACAGCTTGATGAATCATAGAGAGGATATGACTCATCACGAACCCAACTTCCTTTGTAAAAGTCACACCCACAATTCCCTTTGTGCAAGAGAAATATGAGTAGCAGTACTGCTCCCACAAAATAAGATGCACCCATGAGAGAGAGAGAGAGAGTTGGTGAAAGTCACAATGAATGTGAGTTTGATCAATTAAATATATAGAGGAAATGGGTGTGTACGTAGTACTAGTCATGTATATATGTTTTCTGTTGGCGCTTTTATGTGCTTGTCACGACTTTTTAAAAACTAACCATATATATATATGGTCAATCGATTCCCGGAATATTCATTTGGAAATAAATAGCATAAAAAACGTGTGCGCCTTTAACTAGTACGTCTACTAGTACTAAATCTTAGATGGTAATTAATTTGTAAGAGTAACACTAGTTGAGTACCATGTATCGTCCTATATATATAGATATAGATATATATATATGTATATCCTGCTTCTATCTTATTATGTGAATTTGACACTTTTAAGTGTAGCACATAGAATTATTCCTTTGTAAATTGCCTCAACCGCAAATTCTTTTTAATCACTTTACGAGCACAAATTATGCTTTTTAAAGAAAAACTTTGGTTGTAAATTGTTCAATAGCGCATTTGATTGTTCACCTATATATATATATATGTTAGGTACAGGTGGGTAGCACCGTACCCCAACCCCTGGCTCCGCTCTAACATTGTGACCGCTGTCTGCATCTGCCAAACGGATGGGTAGGTTTTTCAGCTCATCATCCCCATCTCTGTGATCCAAATCGCAAATCCAATCATCCAAACACCAAATGCATGTCCTCATCCAAACATAAAAAAAAAAAAAAATCGCACCGATCTAAAAAAAAAAAAAAAAACAATGGCCACAAATAATGTGGTGCCCTTGACCTCACTCGTGTTTTGGCGAAAGTCACGATGCCGGGATGTTGGCCGCTCGAGTCACACACCCCTAGCGCACTGTGAAAGCAAGTGTATGTATGGATGCAATATAATAGTGTGCAGTTAATTCACAACAGTAATATAAAAGGACAGTCAAGAATTCTATCATCCGTATCAAAATTTAAAGTAACATCACCAAACTAAATCCATAAACCAGCAATCTTCCAAACTCTGGCATTTAAATAATACAGCCATCCAATTAGGAATCAGGGCCCAGATAAAAAAGTTAACTACTCCAAAAAAGTTAACTACTCCAATTAGGAATCAGGTTAATTCCCTCAACCTTTTCCTGTCTTCACAAATAAAAAAGTTAACTACTCCAAAACATTCAACATGGAAAAGGAAAGCTCGTGCACAACATTTGAAATTAGAGGATAGTGAAAATGAGGATCTTAAGATGGGGAGTGATTTAACTTCTTTGAAGAGAGTAGTGGAGTCCTCCTCTATTAGTACAGCTCATGTTAAATAACAGAAGACTAATGAGATACATGAAGTGGTTATTAAGAAAGAACATATGGTGGTGGCTGCTAGGCAGCACCACCAACAACCATGATTCCTTGCACACTATGAATAACAGAATGTCTGGAAAAGAGGGGTACATGGCCTTAAAGCTTGACATGAGTAAAGCCTATAACAGTATTGAATGAAAATTTTTGAGAGAAGTGATGAAAAAGATGGGAATTGCTCACAATTGGATACATTTGGTGATGCAGTGTGTGGAGACTGTCTCCTGTTCAATTTTATTGAATGGCTTCCCTCAAGACTATTTCAAGCCAGCTAGAGGAATTAGGCAAGGAGACCCTTCGTCTCCCTACCTTTTTTTTCTTTGTGCAGAAGTTCTTAGCTCCTTACTCAATCATGCTGAAAATTCAATGGCCATATCAGGTGTTCCTATTGCTAGGGGAAGGATTCACATAAACCATCTGCTGTTTGCATATGACAGCCTCCTGTTTTGCAAAGCAAATTCCCTTGAGTGGAGTAGGTTGCTGTTTGTTCTCTCTTTATATGAAAATGCCTCTGGTCAACACCTCAACAAAGAGAAAACTTCAATTCATTTCAGTAGGAACACATCTCATGAGAACAAGGATTTAATTCTGAGCATAGCAGGTGTGAGGTCAAGTCAGTCATATGAGAAATACTTAGGCCTTCCAGCCCTAATTGGGAGATCAAGAACTCAGTCTTTCAATCTCATTTTGGACAAAATCAGGCAAAAACTGAGCAGTAATAAAATCAAGATGCTTTCTCAAGCAGGGAAGGAGATCTTTATCAAATCAGTTGTCCAATCTATGCCCAACATGGCAGTCTTTAAACTTCCTTGGGGCCTTTTGAAAGAAATTAATAAGCTGTTGAGGAATTACTGGTGGGGTCAGATTGAGAAGGAGAAAAAGATCCACTGGATCTCTTGGAATTCCATGGGAAAGGCAAAGAAGATTGGGGGCCTTGGCTTTCGAGATTTACATAGTTTCAACCTTGCTATGTTAGCAAAGCAAGGGTGGAGGTTGTTGCAATACCCTCAAGCTCTTGCTTCTAAGGTTTTAAATGCTAAATATTTTCCCAATGGCCTTTTCTTAAAGGCCAAGGTGGGGAGTAAACCTTCATTCATATGGAGGAGTATAATGGCAGCCAGACAGCTAGTGGAGAAAGGCACTAAATGGAGGGTGGGGAATGGCTCCAACACTAATATTTTGCAGGACAAATGGATCCCTAGGCCATATTCTTTCAAAATTCAAGGTGTTGTGAGAGGGGTGAATCCTGAGGCTATAGTCAGTGAACTTATTGACCATAACTCAAGGCAATGGAAGACTCAAGTGTGGAGGAATGCTTCTCTCAGGAGGAGGCAGAGCTTATTAAACAAATTCCCATAAGTTACTCTAACTGTGAAGATAAGCTTAATTGGAATGGGACTTCTCAAGGCACTTTTTCAGTCAATTAATTGACATGGATAATAGACAGGCTTCAAGTAGCTCTCAACACAATCAGTTATGGTCAAAGCTATGGAAATTGAAAGTTCCTCCTGTAGAAAAAAAATATTCTATGGAGGGCCTGCAATGAGGCTTTACCATCCAACTTCAATCTGCACAAGAAGAAAATCCTTGAGTATCCTTGCTGCCCTCTCTGCTTACAAGAAGAAACAGTCATACATGCTTTATCGACATGTCCTGCTGCATAAGATGTCTAGCTTCAATGTTCAAGACAAATTCAAAAAAGCTCATCCAGCTTTAACTCCCTCAGGGATCTGTTTCTTGAACTAGAATCAGTTGGGGGCTGGGAGCTTGTGGAGGAGTTAGTAGTGGTTAGCAAGTGTATTTGGTTGAGAATGAATGCTTATGTTTTCCAAAAAGAATTTAGGGGCCCAAATTCAGTTGCTGAGCATGGCAAGTCTATTCTAAAGGACTTGTTGGATATGCACTCACAAGAATTTATTAAGTCTCGACAACAACCTCAGACAATATCACCTTGGCTTCCCCCACCTCCTCGAGTTTTCAAAATCAATTGGGATGCAGCAATTGACAAGTCCAGATGCAAAATTGGTATTGGTTTGATTATAAGAGATTGGAATGGGTTGGTGTTGGCAACATCAAGACAATTGAGGTCACTCTATCTGGATCCTTTTCTAGCTGAATCTGTTGGGGCTATGGAAGCTGCTTGTTTTGGTTCTCACCTGGGACTAAAAAGGATAATACTAGAAGGGGATTCACTCCTAGTTACTCAAGCTATTAACGACAAAGTAGAAAACTGGTCTGCAGCTGGTATGATTATTGATGATATTAAGGGTCAGTTAAATTTTTTTGACTCATGGTCAGTCTTACACATTCAAAGAAAGGGTAATAAGGCAGCTCATGTGCTTGCCAATAATGCTCTCTTGTCTTCTACATCCTCTGTTGATGTAGGCAGTATTCCCTCTTGTATTCTTGATTACATTTGATGAATGTTATAATGAAGAGGTTCATTTAAAAAAAAAAAATTAAACCAATTAAACCAGAGGGCAAAAAGGGTCCCCAAGTCTTCACTCATCAGGCAGAGCCGAACCTCCAAGCTCATAAACATCCTCTACATCAAAGTTTATGGTTCTGCAAAGAGGAACCGCAAGTGGGAACACCACAGTGATACAAAATCTAAGTGGGAACACCACAGTGATGCAAAATCTCATGAAGGGACGATGGGTGGGGCGATGGAGAAGGGACCAAGCCGTACAATGCGTGGCACGAAATGGGCTGGAACATAGAGGCAGTGCGTTGGCGCACAACCGAAAATCACAGGACAGAGAGAGATGAGCAACACATATTGGGGAAGTAAACAATGGTCAGAAGGTGCAGAGAGAGTTGAGCATCGCTTGATGCATGGAGGCGAACTTGAGGTGGGCAAGGGTGGCACTGCAAGGTCATGCATTGCAGAGGAAGAGGAAGAGGGTATGACACGCAGAGAGGAAGGGAGGGAGGAAGAGAAGGAAAGAAGGAAAGAAGAAAATTAGGCCTTTTGACCCTTAGACATCAAACGATGTTGTTTTCAAGGGGGTGACGGGCTGGACTTTAGATTCACAACATAGACTTCTACACGGGCCAAGCCCACAACACAACCACACACTCAATAACATTTAGAGAAATCAGACCATGGGCTTCACAAATAAGGAATAAAGATCTTTGTGCAACTCTCTCGTTCTCTAACTCGAGACTGGAGACCGTTGTGGCCATAAAGAAAGGTCTCTGATGGCGACAAGAGGCCTTTGTTGGTCTCTGGTTCGCGACCAAAGCTTCAAAGACCAGAGGCCATGAGAGAAGAAGACAAAATTACAAGAAGAAGAGGAAAAAGAAAAAGACATGAAGTCAAAGTGTAATACCATGTAGGTTATAAGTTCATAAATTAAAGTCTAAATCTTCATCTTAAATATCATTTTAAAACTTAGAAAATATATAGGTATATAATAATATTTTCATTTACCCTATAACTTTTAATTCCTAGAAAACTTCTTGTCGTTCTTTTCCATAAAAAGCCACCTTGAAAGTTGAAGCTCTGTCTTGGAATGAACTCAAAAATTTCCAAGCATAAAGACCGAGCATTAAGGCACAAGAAAGGTCCGATTATACTTAATTGGGATGATTGAGCACTCTACTTGGCATAGTTGTTCACAATGATTGACTATAATACGCAACTTGCTTGCTTGGCACCCATGCTTAGTAGACTTGTTTGGAAGATACAAGAGATCAAGCATTAGGGCAAAAGAAAAGTTTGAGCATAATTGCTCAGAATGACAACATTCTTGCACAGCATGACTGAGCATACTGCTTGACAAACTTGCATAGAAGCGCTGAGCATACTCACCATGACTGATCATGGCTGTAATACCCAGCTCCTTCTTCTTACGTACGCTTCTCTCTTTCTGACGTATGTTTCGTCTTTATGACGTAAGAAAATCCTGAAGGCAGAGATTATGTGATCATCTGCCTTTCTCACTAGCGACTGCGAGCCACGTTATGCGTGCCAAACCATGATGGCGTGTCTCGAAAGATATCGTGTGACTTCTAGGGCACGCCCAATGTTTTAAATATGCTGGAAATATTTATAAGGAGTATTTCCATCATTATTGAATTAAGACTTGATCTTAAATACGACAATCATAATATTATTGAAGTGCTCCAAAAATATTATAATTGCTGGAAATCATTTTAATATTATTACTAAAATAATTTCAATTATTTAAGATATTATGAGATTTAAATTATGTTGAGAACTTTTATTAATTAAATGGTTTTATTCTCTCAAATATGTTAAGTGAGACTTCATCATTTTATTAATGATGAAGAAATATTATTTTATAAACTAAATTTAGTTTAAAATAATATTTACCTTAATTCCTCTAAGTGCTTTTAATTAAGTTAATGTTTTACACGTCTTCAAATCAGTGTTTTAATTCCTCGTCACTAGATCGTTGTGTAAATCCCTAGATGAAGGGACTGGGTTAAATACCCAGACCCCCTCTCTTTCTCCCTCATTTCCCCGTAACCCTCTCTCTCCTCACTCTCCCCAGCGTACAACATACGCAGCTTCCCTCCACGCCGAACGGCTTAAGGCCTCAGCCCGGCACCGTCGTGTGCCACCAGCTCTCACCACGGGCACCATTGGCCCCCTCTCCCTCCAGCTAGTCCATCCATGCCAACCTCTCCCTCTTATGATCTCCCTTTCTCCATTTCAAAACTGCACAGCCTGAATGGGCTTAGTGCACATAGCGCCGCCGTGTGCTGCCCTCCAATGCCACCACTCCCTCGGTAGCTTCCTCTACCACCGGCCACCACTCCCCAGTGAGCTTGGCCTCTCCCATGCAGCCACATTCCCTCTCTCGCACACACGCACGCACAAGGAGACCCACGCACGGTGAACCCCTAGCGCCGCTGTGTGCAGCACCTATGACCACCTAGCAACACCATGGCTCCTCCCCGGGTTGCACGGCGTGCACCATCGTGCACCGCCACCCACGACTGGTAACCACCACCATCAGCCTCCTCAAGCCGCCACCAAGCCAACCCAACCTCCCATGGCCCCGATCTGCCACCCACGAGAGCACACTCTCTCTCTTAGTCTCCCACGGCTTCTCCTCCAGGGTATGGCCAGATCCGCCACCATGAGCCACCGTGGCGCCACCTCGATGCAACCACGAGATCCACCTCACCTCCCTTAGCCAAGCCCTAGGTCCAAACCATCACTTTATGTGGTGGGTAATCACTGCACGTGATGGACAGCCACTGCGCGTGGTTGACCGCCACTGTACACAGCTAGATCCACCGTGTTATGCCCCTTGCCACCATCACAAGGCCACCATGAGCTCTCCCAAGACCACACCTAGCTATCCAAACACCTAAACAGTCACCGTACGTGAGCTAGCCGCCACGTACGACTCTTCCGACATCATCGACTATGACAGTCAATGAGCAACGCACGGGTTATCCCGTCGATGGTATAACCCTCTATCTCTCGTTAATTATGTTAGATATTGATTAGCTGACTAGGTTGTGGACTGTTCTGTTAGTATTTGTGGAGTTGTGGCATTGTGATCAAGTGTTGGGCATTCTGTGTAGTGAAGTGTTGGGCTTGTCTGTGTTGTATGGAGGTGCATTGTGTTGTGTAGTGTACTATGAAGTGTTGGGGGTAATTGGGAAGTGTGTTGTGTAGTGTGATTGGGGAATATGTGCTGTAATGGTGGCGTGGTATATGTGGAATGGATACAGTGCATACTGAGTGTACTCTGTGTGTATGTGGCGTGTCGTATATGTAAAGGGAGTACAAGTGGAATGTACTCCATGTGATGGTGAGATGCACCATATGGCGGGTACGCCATAATGGTGATGTGTCGTAGTGTGTATGAATGGAGTACACGATGGGTGTACTCTGTGTGGGGTATGGTATATGTGAGGAGTACACGTAGAGTGATGCACCATATGGTAGATATGCCATAATGGTGATGTGCCGTAGTGCGTATGAAGGGAGTACACGATTAGTGTACTCTGTGTGGGGTATGGCATATGTGGGGTGTATATGTAGAATGTACTCTATGTGGTGGACGATGCACCATATGGCGTGTATGCCATAGTGGTGATATGGCGTAACATGCGTGGAGTATATGCAGAGTGTATCCCATGTAGTGGAGTGACACATCATATGGCAGATATGTCATAATGGTGATGTAGCGGGAATGTGTATGAATGGAGTACATGTGGAATGTACTCCATTTGATGGGTGATGCACCATGTGACGGATATGCCATATTGGTGATATGGCATAATGCATGTGGATGGAGTACACAGGGAGTGTACTCCATGTGATGGAGTGATGTACCATATGGCGAGTATGCCATAGTGGTGATGTGTCGTAGTGTATATGAAGGGAGTATACGAGGAGTGTACTCCATGTGATATGGTGATGCACCATATGGCGGGTATGCCATAATGGTGATGGAGCGTATGTAAAGGGAGTACGAGTGGAACGTACTCCATGTGATGGAGTGATGTACCATATGGCGAGTATGCCATAGTGGTGATGTGTCGTAGTGTGTATGAAGGGAGAATATGAGGAGTGTACTCCATGTGATATGGTGATGCACCATATGGCTGGTATGCCATAGTGGTGATGTGGTATGTATGTGGGGAGTACATGTGGAATGTACTCTATGTGGTGGAGTGATGCACCATATGGCAGGGATGCCATAATGGTGATGTGTCGTAGTGTGTATGAATGGAGTATACAGGGAGTGTACTCCATGTCATATAGTGATGCACCATATGGCGGGTATACCATAGTGGTGATGGAACGTATGTAAAGAGAGTACGAGTAGAACGTACTCCATGTGATGGAGTGATGTACCATATGCCAGGTATGCCATAGTGGTGATGTGGTATATACGAGGGGAGTATACGTGGAATGTACTCCACGTGGCAGCGACACTCCGTATGGCGTGTCGTAGAGATAAGGATGGTTATGTGATTGATGGGCGTAGAACGTGATGGATAGTGTCAGGAACTGTGGAACAGTGTCCAGAAATAGTTATGGCGTAGCCTGTAGTCTGAGGTGACAAGTGTCACTTCGATGGACTTATGGCTAAGAGTATGCGTGAAGTATCAGAACAAGTACAAGAGTGCGCAACGGAAGCATGACTGAGGAATGTCACGAAGTGACATGACTACTGACAGTCGTGCTTGTGATGGGCGAAGTAGTGGAACAAGTGTAAGAGTACGCAGCGGAAGCATGACTGGGCAACATCACGAAGTGACGTGGTTATTGGAAGTCATGCTTATGATGGGTGAAGTGTTAGAGTGTAGGAATGGCGTAACGGGAACGTGAAGAGAGGTCACAATGTGATGGGAGTACGTGAGGAACCATACTCGTGATGAGTTAGGAGTTGACGTAGTAGAATGTTGGGTAACGCGACAAGGTCACAGTGTAGCTCTGGAGCAATCTCGAGCTATGTGACGTGACATAAGGCGTAGTTGTGAATGGAGTCTTGTCGTATTAAGTGTTGGGATGAACTATCAAAAGGGACGGATAGCATGAAGAGTCATGCTAGCCGGGTTAAGAGAAGATTGGTATCGGAGTATGGCCCTTGTCCCTACGAGCAGGTGATCAACGCGTTATATATGTTGATCTTAGGTGATAAAGGGGTAAGGTACATGTGTAATCTGGTTAGACACATGTGTCGGACAGATTCATCATATGTAATGGGTAATCTGTCCTAAGTATAGTTACACGGTGCTTGAGCCTCAGAGTTGGCTTAGAGCCGTGTGCTTGTATGAATGGGAATGAGGATTTAGAATGGGCTAAGATGCATGAAGGTAGTGATGGATGCATCGTTAGGATTGAAATGTGTGATTCCATCGGTCGGAATCATGCGTCGAATGTGGTTGTAAGAAGAGTAAGACGAATGTCTTAGTGTCTTAATCCTAAGGTGAATAATGGGTTCACTTTAGTGGATGAGCACTCAAGGCAAGACTTTGAGTTGGAAGTTGTGGTGATGGTAAGTGGTCCCCGAAGAGTTTAACATAGTGAAGGGCACGTAAGTGCACGAGATAGAAGGAGAGTGTTCTAAGTATAGCATAGTTCTATTTATAGTTTAAGTTTCTTATGCATTAGATAGAGAATGATGCTAAGGTTATGTGTATGCATGTAGGTTGCCATCTGACAAGCACATGAATGGACTGAATGACATGCAAGTAGCATGGAATCCAGGCAATTGTTACGTTCATACTCTTCTAGAGTCTTTATAAGATAAAAGAAAATGAAAACGAAAGATTTTCCTTTATGACGCTTTAAGAAAAGACTAAAGACGTTTTAAGAAAGAAAATGTAAGTGTTCAAAGGTATAAGTATGTACGGCCCCTTCTTGGCAGCCCCTGTTTACGCAACTAAAGTATTAATTGTACGCATGTGAATGGATGACTATACGCTGTATCTATTGTGTGTATTTTCTAAGAAAATTCCATAAACTGATGAAGATGCATGAAAGGCATGAAAGCGGATGCTTTTGTGAATCCTACGAATCGACGCTCTCATGTGCGCCACGAGGTAACGCTCGTGGATGCCATGATTGACGACGTTCAAGGTGACGCTTATAGATGCCACGAAAGCTGACTTTTAAGCCCATGTATGTTCTTAAATGAAGTTTTCCATGAACGAACTTTTAAAGAGAGGATAGAACTGAAATGAACTGAAAGATGAAAAGACCATTTTTGGGCTTACACCTCAAACGATATTTTCTCACGAAAAGAAATGTTTTCTCATAAAAAGAAAGGACTGTTAAATGAAAGAACGAACTGAACGAAAGCTCCAACTCTTTCGAGCTTACATGAACGAATGAATGAAAAGTAAGAAAGAAAGAAATGAAAGCATGAATGTATGAAGACACGTAACGGCCACATGACATGAATGAGAGGGTACCGATGAATGGGCAGATTGCAATGCCAGGTAAGTAGTACTGGAAGTGCACCTAGTGCTGCCCCCTATGAAAAGGGATTCCCAACCCGTGGCCACGGGCAGAATCCTGGTCCAAAGGAAGACCGCTAACCCCAGACACACGGGGCGTAACAGTGTGTACTAGCCTATGAAAGTGATAAGAACGAATTGATGTATGCATGCATGTACGAACGCACGAACCTTTAAGAAATGAAGGCACTGACAAGGGATACGTTTTAAAGAAAGGAAAGCCTTTTAAAAAGAAAAGCCATGTCAGTGAAGTTTTCAAAAGAACGCACGCATTCATGTAAACATGCACTCACTCTTGAAGAAATGAAGGCACTGGAGGGAGAAACGTTTTACGAAGAGGATGCCCATGTTTAAAAGAGAAAAATCCCATCCAGTGATGTTTTCAAATGAACGCACGTAAGCACGTATGCACTCACGTAATAGTATGTACGAGTGATGAATGTATGAATGAAAACTTATGTTGTTATATTTTAACTGTATGAAGTAATGCTTACGAGTCTTCGACTCATTTTAGTTTTTATGCATATCCCTCCCCCCATAGGAACTGCATGATCGGGACAGACATGGCCCATGGGGAAGAGCACGGAAGTCTAGGCACAAGTTTTAAATGTACGAGAGGCCTTCTTATTATAAGATTTATGTTTTCCATTGTAACCCTCTTTTATTATCAAAGCACATTTTATTTATAAACGTGGAGTCTCGCATCCTGGGTATGCAAGTGAAAAGTTTTAAATAGGACGGTAATTCCCGTCATCCTTTTATAAAAATATTTTAGAATAAGTCCCACCACAAGGACGGGCGTTACAATGGCGGTCCTCTGTTATATAATCAACAAATTTCATTTCATGTACCACAACACCAGTAACTTAATTTAACATGATCTTTAATTGGGATAATTAAGGCTAATACTGTAATGCATTGGATTCCAACTCATGTCTATTGTGGACATTATATTTTCATCATTCATCCCCACCATTTAATGTATATATAAAGTGGAAAGATAAGAAAACATAAATAAAACAACCATAATAGATATCATCAAGTGTCCAATTAGAATTCAAAACATCTACGAGCTCATTAACATGTTCATATCATAAGACCCATTCTATCAACATGTTCTTTAAATTGCTTCACTACTAGACCCTTTGTCAATGGGTCTGTTATCATAAGCATAGTACTAATATATTCTATGGACACTATTTGTTTCTGTACTTCCTACTTAATGCTTAGGTATTTGAGCTTCATGTGCTTAGCACCTTTAGAATACCTATCATTATTGGAGAAAACTACTGCAGAGGAATTATCACAATAAATTCTCAGCGGCCTGACAATAGAGTCAACAACTCCAAGCCCTGAGATAAAGTTCCTCAGCCATAAACCATGCACTGTGGACTCAAAGCACGCCACAAACTCAGCCTCCATTGTAGATGAAGTAATGATTGTTTGCTTCATACT
Organism: Juglans regia; assembly: GCF_001411555.2. Classification (NCBI taxonomy): domain Eukaryota; kingdom Viridiplantae; phylum Streptophyta; class Magnoliopsida; order Fagales; family Juglandaceae; genus Juglans; species Juglans regia. Next base: position 30,351,925 of record NC_049901.1, on the reverse strand, counting down.
TCTCCATGAGATTGCTCCACTAGCCAACAGGAAAACATAACCTAAAGTGGATTTCTTGCTATAAGAGCAACCAGCAAAATCAGAGTCTGAGTATCCAGTTACCTCCAAACTATCAGTTCTTCTAAAGGTATGCTGGTAATCCTTAGTTCCTTGCAGGTATCGCAATATCCTCTTTGCTGCTTTCCAATGAGATATCCCTAGGTTACTTTGGTAATGCCCAAGCATGCCAACTACAAAACTAATGTATGGCCTCGTGCAAATCTGTGCATATATCAAGCTCCCCACAACCAAAGCATAGGGAATTTTTGCCATCTCTTTATGCTCCCACTCAGTTTTAGGAAATGGTGATAGGCTAAAGTTATCACCTTTTGATATTGAAGTGTCCAGTAATGAACAACTTTTCATGCCAAATTTCTCAAGAACTCTTTCTATGTAACTTTTCTAAGACAATCCCAATAGTCCTTGTTTTCGATCCTGAAGGATTTCAATTCCGATCACAAAGGATGCCTCACCCATATCCTTCATTTCAAAGTTCTTAGAGAGAAAACCCTTGGTTTCATAAAGTAAGCCAATACTAGCTAACAAGATATCATCAACATACAAGATCAAAATTATGAACTTACTCCCACGTCCTTTAGGTATATACATCGATCAACGATATTTTCTTTAAACCCAAAGGCAGTAATGGTGTCATTGAACTTTAAGTACCATTGTCGGGAAGCTTGCTTAAGCCCGTATATCGATTTCTTAAGCCTACATACTAGGTGATCTTTGCCCTTTTCTGAGTAGACTTCTGGCTGCTCCATCTGGTGTAACTCTAAATCATAATGAGCCACCAATGCCATAATGATCCTGAAAGAGTCCTTTTTAGATACTGGAGAAGATGTCCCTTTGTAATCAATGTCTTCTTTCTAAGTGAAATCCTTGGCAACAAGTTTGGTCTTATATCGTTCAACATTGCCTTTTGAGTCACGTTTGGTCTTAAAGACCCATTTACAACTGACTCTTTTACTCCCTTCGGGCAAGTCAACAAGATCCTATAATTGATTCTGATTCATGGATTTCAACTCTTCTTTCATTACATCGATCCATTTACTAGAGTCACTTACCGCTATGGCTTGTGAAAACGTTAGTGGATCTTTACTTGTCCTAATGTCAAATTCAGATTCCTAGAGATACATCATATTGTTTCGTAATATTCCATTCATAAAGGTTATCTATATCTATATATATATATATATATATATATAACAGGCAAAACAACATCCTACTTCATCTGATAAACTTTATGAATGGAACATTGATAGATTATCTAAACAAGAAATTCTTACTACTATAAATAAGATGTCTATGGTTGCTAATACTTATGTTCCTAACCATAATCTTGCTCATGTTGAAATTGTTGATTTGTTAGCTATTGGATTTTTCGGTACTCTTCGTCATTGGTGAATGGTGGGATAACCATCTTACTGATAATTCTAGACAAACCATCAGAAATGTTATTAAGCATGATGATGATGGATTGCCTTTTTTTTTATATATATATATAAGTTAGGGTATCCCTGATGGTGTTAACACTCTGATTTACACTATTATTAAACATTTAATTGGTACCCCTTCTAATATTACTACTCGTATAAGTAATTATTTGAATAACTTAAAATACCCTACTATATATGTCTAATTATAGATGATATCAAGATGTTTTCATTTCTAAAGTAATGCTAAAGAAAGATAGTTTGAAACCTTATTGGAAAGAAATATTCATTGATAGACTACCTCATTTTCTTGCTCATAAGGTCAAAGATGAACTTACCAATGTTACTAGTTCGATTAACTATGATAATTTTACATATAGTGATAGTATTAGTACTATAAAAAAAACTTAGTATTAGCATGTGTAATGATTAAAAAAAGTTATGACCACAGTTGACAAATACCAAGAAAAACCAAATATGAAATGGAAAACTTCTGTGAACAATTTGGCTTTCCGCCTATTGCCCCTTCTAGGTAAAAAAGGAAAAATGTTGTTTACAAAAATTCTAAAAAGTTCCATAATTCCAAAAAAAACACGCCTAAAAAATGTGATGATTTTTACATAAAGAAATTTGTTTCCACAAACCATTTTGCTCAAAACCCTACTAAAGGAAAATGTTTCAACTACGGAAAGTATGGTCACTTAGTATAGACTATACTATAAAACTGGTAGGATGAAA